>NW_008351640.1:148571-175622 GCF_000622305.1 Nannospalax galili | reverse complement strand
TCTCTCTCTCTCTCTCACACACACACACACACACACACACACACACAGCATTATGTCTATTTGTCTGATACTTTTGGTTAGTTTTACTTATTTCTTCCAGGTAGTTGTTGGGTTCTGAAAACTCTTGCTTCATCTATTTATACTGACATGGTTTTGTCACACAACTTTTGTTTCCTCCTCTTTTTTTTTATTTTTAAGATTTAATTTGTGATTTGTCTTTTTGCTCATTGACAGTACAGCCCATCTATTTCATCACAAGTTTTCCTTGTTCCACTGTAATATATCAAAATTATCATATGTTCTTCTGGTTTGTTTTCTTCTTTTACCTTATACTTTAATTAAAAATATTTTTATTACACATATTTTAAGTTTTTCTCAATTACACATATTTTTTTCTATTCATGTATTACTATTAAGTAGAGTCCATAGTTCATCCCCTGTTGTATAGTTCTATGAGTTCTGAGAAATGTAAAATATTTTTATCTGCTATTATAGTGTTACAAAGGCTTCAGTACCCTACAAAATCCTCCTTCTAACTCTTCAACATTTATTTCCCCATTCTTTGACAGGCTGTTCTCTTTCTATTGTATCCATAATTAATCATTCAAGACTGCCACTCATTTACCATCTTCTACAAAAATAACCAGTGTTCTTAACTAATGAGCCATCTCTCCAGCTCCAAGTAGTACATTTCTTTAAATTATTGAATATTATGACATTGTATAAGTGCATGTAAGAGTCTGAAGTCTTCTAATTTTTCTTAAATGTTCCAGTCTTTATTCAATCAACTATTAGTTGACATCTTGGTTGTATCCAATGTTGTAAAATCATAAGTAAAAGTATTTATGAAGACTACTGTGCAAACTTTCACATGAACTTAACTTGTCAGTTCATTTGGACAATGTTAAAGTGTTACTGCTGATTACATGTTAAGAGTAGTTTTGTAAGAAAACATGAAACTTTCTTTCAAGGGGGTATATATATTTTTATATATAGACCTTTGAACTTTCTAATATTTGAGAGATTATATGTAGATCATAAATTTGGAGGAATTATATGAGAGAAAGATTTTGTTCAAGAGGAAAAGAATTGATAGAATACAAATGTATAAATGTGTGTGAAAATTTAGGAAAAAAATAAAATATTATTTTTATTTACATGAAACACTCCTGTAAGAAGTTGTTTTTCATTATGAAGTCTTTGCAGCTGAAAGTTTAGGAATTTCAGAAAACATGAATGCTTAATGCACAACACAAAGCCACAGGATTGGTTTAAAATATGAAACACATGAATAGAAAAAAATTAAGTGGATAAAATCTTAAGAACTTTAATATTCAAAAGTAACATTGAAAAAAATGTTAATGAGATTCTATTCTTCATTAGCCAATTGACAATGATGAAATTAAAATTTTAAAAGAAGTTCAAACTGAGATTAATCTAAAATAGTGACATTATTACATTAAAATTGCCTGAAAAAATAAAAAAATAAATAAGAATACCTGTAAATTTAGTTTCTCTTTGTTTTTTATTGATGTTTGTGTCTTTCATGCAGAATATATCAAACAATCTTAATCATCTTTATACCCCCCGAGCCCACTGGCACCCATATACTCTGTCATCCCTCTTAAGGCTACTGTATCAAGTTAGTATCTCCAGGTGTTCCCCAGTGCAAGTCCATCCACTAAGATCTAGTCAGCCTATCTACATCAGTTTCCAATATTTCTTCAACTAAGATTGGGGTCTGCTGTTCATTTTCCCTGTTCTATGCTGGGTTTTTGTTTGCCTGAGTTTGCCTGGGACTAAGATTGGGGTCTGCTGTTCATTTTCCCTGTTCTATGCTGGGTTTTTGTTTGCCTGAGTTTGCCTGGGACTAAGATTGGGGTCTGCTGTTCATTTTCCCTGTTCTATGCTGGGTTTTTGTTTGCCTGAGTTTGCCTGGGACTTGTGTATGCTGACACTATTGCCATAGATTCATATAAACAGGATCCCAGGAGCTTGTAGGACTCTTTCTATATGGTCCTGCACCTCCCACCTGCCTCTTACAATGTTTCTGCCCCCTCTTCCACCATGGTCCCTGAGCCATGGGTGGGTGAAGTTTAACACAGGAGTCCTCTCCAAGGACCAGTAACATTTTGTATTCTTGGCCCTCTTTTCCATGCGGAATCTTCATTAAGGAGAACTGAGAGATTCATTAGTATCCTCTTCTTTATTCCTATTCTGTGTTCCATGGGACTTCAGCACAGAGGTTGTGTTGTAGATGTATCCCTTAGGCCTGGGCTGTTTTAGACAATGTCAATGTGTGACCAGTTTTGGTACTTAGTAATAGTCTCTGACTGGTGCATATTAAGATTCTTTGATGAGTAATGCCTGGGATTTTGTAAATATAAGGATACATATTTCTTAGAGAAAACCACAAGACTATAGTATCCCTAGACTAATGTAATTAAATTTAGGTTTTTTTAGAATGGAGCTGGAGATTGCTCAGTGGTTAAGAACACTGGCTGTTCTTACAGAAGACACAGGTTTGAATCCCAGCACCCATGTGGCAGCTAATAACTGTCTGTGACTCCAGTTCTAGGGAATCCCACAGCCTCTTCTGTCCTCCAGGGGCATTGCATGACATAGGTGCACTTACTTACATGCAGGCAATACATGCATATACATAAAACAAAAATAATAAATATTTTTTTAAAAAAAGAGTTGGTTTGTATTCAGAGGACACTCATTACCCAGATATCTCTGCAACCCTATTCCTGAGTCAGGCCTCACTCACATTTTTATTTAAACTGGTTTCCCCAGCTTCAGCTGGGTAAGTATAAGTTTGTCTTCACCCTTATCATAACAGACCATCCTGCATGTTCATCCCTAGTTCTAGAATACTTCATTCACCCAAGGTCAAGTGTCCTTCCCATCTTCACTGTTTGTAGATCAGATCATTGAGTTATCTTTCAGCACTTTGATATCTTAATTTTGAAGTATACCCACATTCATTCATCATCTTTTTGAGTGAAGTAACAAATTGAGGCTCCCAGGAAATTCTCCAGATATGACACAAGTTTCACTGACCTTTCAAAGGTTAACTAAAAGTTATTATAATGTACAGATAATGTACATTTTATGCCATCCCTTCATAAAATAACCATGGATTAGACATTTCTAATTCTAGAGGAAGTTTACAAGTGAATATTGTTATTTCTATAAAACACCATACTGATTAAATACCCAGGGGCTGTATATGTATATTATTCATGTATCTGTATAAAATCTTGGATCTAAAGATGAGATATAACTTATTATATGTTTCTTTTTTGGTCCAGCTTGTTTTACTGAATATGGTAGTCTACAGTTGCATCCATTTTTCCTGTAAAATGCCTAATCTCATATTAGTTTTTAAGCATGTTTTTAAAATTGTTCCTTATTTTAATACATATATACACTAATATAGCCTATTGTTCGTTTGCCATTTCTTCCTTTTCCCTCATTAAGGTAATGTAATGTCAGAGAGAAACAGTGGCTGCAGTGTGTTGTATTGAGTTTAATTTTCATCGCTTCTTATTTCTATTCAGTGGCTACTTTTTACTATCAGATTTAAATTTCATTTAGTTAGTAGACCCATCTCTTTTGTCTAAAGCTAAGACTCTATTAAATATATAGTAACAGCACTTTTGAATAAAAGTGAAAAGAATTATATATTTATTAGAGTCAAACAAAAATTGGACAGGAATTGCATATAAATTTATCATTGCTCATACTTTCTGCAATAAACTTACTGAAACTATAATGGATAAATTATAACTTTTCAGATTTCTGTAATTTAATTAACCTTCTCCTCACCCCGCACTTCTGTGTTTCTTGGTTGCAATGCTTTGACTACAATGCCTTGTTTCACAGTCTCTAGGAGGATACAGAAGTCATACTGTTGGAGATTTGATGTACAATCACTCTACTCATTTCACTGGACAAGTTATCTCCATTTATTTTCATTCAATTCCAACATTAACACTTTGGGCTAGATACTAATCATTCTTATGTAATACAAACTCCAAGTAATGTTAGGGTCATTGTTGAAAACTACAGTGAAATTACACTAGTGCTAACTCTTAAACTAAATTCATCCAACCCCAAACTGAATTCATGATAACTCTATCTATTCAAGGATTTATATTGTTCCTATGTGCAAAAGTCAACAATTTGTTTCTTGATGAACTTTTGTGTGTGAGTGTGTGTGTGTGTGTGTGTGTGTGTGTGTGTGTGTGTGTATGTGTGTGTGTGTGTAGCTGGGGATCATCAACCTACAGCCATTCACATTTCTGGAATGCAAAGTAACATTGCGATATACCCTAATACTTCATGAATACATTTCCCTAGCAAATTGAAGATTTATGTGATTAATAATTTCATGCTACTTCTGACAATATGTGTTCCTCAAAAGCAGTCAAGAGTACACTTTTGAAATTTAAAATTCCATTATTTTGATCTCTGGAATCATTTTTATAGAATAATTTCATTTTTAGAACTACTCTGTGTCACACCTAAAACACAACTTAAATACATAAAAGAAAATGAATTTAAATCCATTTTCAGTTTTTCAATATTTTTATTGGATTTTTGTGCATTTCATACAGAATATCTCAAACAATCATCTTTATAACTCCATCCCCACCAGCACTTTCCCATAGCTCCCCACCATTGGAGCCCATATACTATGTCATCCCTGTTAAGGCCGACTGTGTCAAGCCAGTATTCCCTGGTGTTCTCCAGTACAAGTCTATCCAATGTCGTTTGGTCACCCTATCTAGAGTCTCTTCTTTTAGGACAATCAGCTCTTCCTCACCTAGCAGTAATCTTTTGCCAGTATTTCTTCAGCTAAAATTGGGGTCTGCTGTTCATTTCCCCAGTTCTATGCTAGGTTATGGTCTGCCTGAGTTTGAATGAGAATTGTGTATGCTGACAACCTTGCCATGGAGTCATATGAGCAGGGTCCCTGGAGCTTGTAGGACTCTGTTTCCATATGGTCATGCATCTCCTCCTTGGCTCTTATAATATTTCCACCTCCTCTTCCAGGATGGTCCGTGAGCCCTGGGTGGATGAAGTTTAACATAGGAGTCCTGTCCAAGGGCCAGAATTCTTCAGACTCTTAATCTCTAAGTTTTGGCCATTTGTGACCATTTGTGTTTGTGGCCTTCTGCTGCATCAGGGAGCTTCATTAATGATAATTGAGAGATTCAGTAGTGTCCTTGTCACCAGAGTTCTCTCTGGGCCCCTTGTGCTATCAGGCAAAACATATATTTTTATATGCATCTATTATCATCATGTGGGGGGAGAGGGGACTAACTTACAAAGGAATAAGCACCCAGTGCCTAGCCCCACACCACTCAGCTCCAGGCAGCCTTGCTCTGCGCCGTAGACAGGAACCCATCATACCACATCCCTCCTGTGTCATGCCCATAGTCACCCCTAAGCATTCGCTCATGCCTCAGGGGCCAGTGGTCTCACCCCAGGTCCATTCTGTCAGGCCATTCTGTCCTTGAGTATGCCCGGCTGCTGCACATTTCCCACATATTACTTACAGCTCAATGCTTCTTCCCAAGATGGAGTTACAAGCCCCCCTCCTTCCACAGCTCAATCTGCTCAGTCCATTCTCTGTTGCAGGCTCCGCTCCTTGGAGGAACCAGAGCCCCTGGGGAATACATTCCACCCCTTTCCTCTGCTCTTACAATCTTTCCACCAATCTTCCACTAAGGTCCCTGAGCCTTGGAGGGGGTGAAAGATGTAGGGCGATCTCTCTTATATCCTGGCAAAATAGTGACTTCTTGGGCCTCCCCATTATTTGTCTTTAAGCTGTGGCCATTGGTCTATCTCAGTGGTGTTTCTTCTACTATAAAGACAAATGGAAGGAAGTAGACATATTTAAAGAAACATGAATGCAAATACAAATGCCTAGAAGATATCCCAGTAGGTGTACTATATTTAATAACAGTATACTTGTGATGGCTTCTCCATTAGGGCCTGTAGCCTTTCTCGACACAAGGCATTAGCCTGGTCTACAGCACCAGATGTGTGTTCCACCCCTAGGAGTGGGCCTTATCCAATTAGAAGTTTGTCAGTTGTACGTATGTTGGTAAAGCTATTATTGCACTTGCAGGTATTGCTTGGCATGTCCATAGTGTGCAGCACGTGGGGTTCATCTCTGAGTAGAATCATAAGGGATCCTTTCTTCCCCCACCATCTTCATAGCACCTTCTGGCAATATGAACATCATCCATCCAGTGGCATGGAGATTTTTGGCTTAGTCTCACTTTCGCCATCTCTTCTTCTACACCTGCACTCACAACATGCAGTCAGCAACATGGACTTACCAACATTTCTAGTGTACAACTGACATTAATGGCAGTGGCTTTGGTGAATTGGAGGACCTCTAGGATCTCTCTGACCAACAGCTCATAGGGGGGCCACCCACACCTGGTACTGTAGATTTTCTTAACAGTTGTATAGTTTGGGAGTCTCTGTCTTTATCTCACCCAACCATAAAACTTCCAAGAATCTTACAGCTATAGCCGGCCTTTGCTTCTTCAGTTATCTTTCAAATGGGTTTCACACCTGTAAAACACTCAAAGGAAGGTTAACATATATTAAATCAATCATAGTCAAGGTCTCACAAGACATGGAAATGTTTTCTCCATTCATATTAACTGTTTTCTCCATAGACCCTTGTTAGGTACCAAAGCATGGGTACGAAGCACTAATTTGGTTAGCTCTTTACCATTTTTAGTTAACCCTTTGAAGTCATTTTGCACTTGGGGGAAGTTAATGGAGTTTCTTTGTATTCTTTTATTTTTGATCCACTTAGAGGTGTTGGCTCTAGTTGCCTTACCCTGCACTGGGCTAAGGAGGCAGGGGGTTTCTCCTATCCCAGCTGCACTTGTTGGTTCCCTGAGTCAGGCAGGTTCTGGCTCTGCCTCCTGACTGAAGCCATATCTGTCATCTTCCCATTGGCCACACCAGGTGGCTGAGGGAGAACTTGGTGTGAAAACCTGCTTCTACCCCTAGCATAACTTTTATCAGAAGAGAAATGCATCTTAATTAATCCTTGGGGATTCTTAACTACCCCTTGTACAGTTTTTATTCTTTGAATGTCCTTTGTAAACTGTTCTTCTGGTTTTAAAGCCTTCCAGAAATGCCTTAGTACCAAATTTGGTTTTCTATCAATTTTTCCTCTGGGGATTTGGGCCTTGCATACATCTTGCCACATTTGTCTTCAAGTAACCCAAGTGGACCATTTCTTCTGTCTGGTCTTTTTTATATCTCTTATAGGGTGTTCTGTTATTTTAAAGACACATTTTACATGCTGGCCAGAATCATTTAAATTTGCCAAAGCCTTTCTCAGTTTACAAAGATTTTGTCCCATCAAAGGGTTTAGTAAAACCATTAAAGCCCCATACCATTCTCAAGGTCCCATTTGAATTAGGCTTTCCTTTATATCTCTTCTGAACACAGTCTTATCTGGCCCAGTGAACTAGACATTATATATTGCTTTTCTCATACCTAGTTCTCTCAGTAATGTTTGTCCTTCCTTTATAGTCCTCCAGCCCCTGCTAGTCATGTTAGTCTCCCTTGATGACAATCATGTATCTTTAGTGCCTTCAACCAGCCATCCCATTAAGGATTGCTCCCCCCCTCTTTTGGCCTAGGTTGAACAGCCTATATCACAAGGACTGATGGGAGGTTATATAACTTAGCTGTGAAGCTTCTGAAGGACTTAGACAGATGTCATTTTTTCCCATGTCCCATGCTCTCACAAGCCACATGGCTAGGGGCTCTCTGCTTGCTTGCTTGTTTTTCCTAGTTTTAACAGTTCTAGCATGGAACATTTCCTAGCTACAGAACAGTTAGGTTTTTTTTTCCCCCTTTTTACCATTATCTATCTTTTCCTCTGAGTCCTTGGACCTTACACAGGTCAAAGTGTCCTGCCTTTTCTCTCTCTCCAGTTTTGCAACTGGGTCTGCCAGGACTTCCCTAGTCTTTTCAGCTTCCCTTGCCTGGGCCACATCTTTTATTATGCAAAGTAGCCATGCTCCCTCTCTGGGAGCTCTGTTTAGGGGTAAAAGTTTTTCTAGCCTCTGAATAGCTTTTAACAAATCTTCACATACCTGCAATATATCCCCACATTTACAACATAGTTGTGGCCCACGCTTCTGTGTGGCTGGCCTCTTGTTAGTTACAGAGTTTATAATCCATTGTATACCCATGTGACTATCCCTAACCCCATTGAGCTTATGGGTTTTGATTGGCTTCACTCCTGGATTTGGGACGCAGAGCCCAGCTGACCCACCACAAAGGCAGCAGGAACAGCAGTGCTTTCCAAAACCCACATTTCCAAGGCTGTGCTTCATTTATCCTGCCAGACTACACCAATTTTGTCACAGAGTTCTCTCAGGGTCTCTTGCGCTATCAGGCAAACCATATAACATATATTTATGTGCATTTATTATTATCATGGAGTGGAGAGGGGAGTAACTTACAAAGGAGTGAACACCCAGTGCCTAGACCTGCACCCCTCAGCTTCGGGCAGCCCTGCTCTGCACCACTGTAGCTCAGAACCCATCATATCACATCCCTCTCACAGCATACCCATAGTCATTGCTAGCACTCACTCACACCTCAGGTACCAGTGGTCTTTCCCCAGGTCCATTCTGTCAGGCCATTCTGTCCTTGAGTATGCGCAGCTCCTGTGCAATCTCCACACATTTCTCAGGGCTCACTGCTTCTGTCCCAAGATGGCACCTCAAGCCCCTCCTTCCATTGCTCACTCTGCTCAGTCCATTCTCAGCAGCAGGCCCTACCCCTTGGAGGAACCAGAGCCCCTGGGAAACACAGTCCTCTTTTTTACCCCTGTTCTATATTCCATGAGCCTTAGGTGTAGAGGCTGCGTTGTAAGTGTGTCCCTTAGGCCTGGGCAATTTGCAGACAATGTCTGTGTGTGACCAGTTGTGGTACTTGGTAATAGTCTCTGACTGGTGCAAATTAAGATTCTTTGATGAGTGGTGACTGATATATTTGTCTGGAAATATAAGGATACATGTTTTTCACATAGTGAGAAATTTTATTAGTCTAGGAGTGTGGCAATCTTGGGGTTTTCTCTGAGATTTATAATGACTCCAGCCATGTGTATTTGTTTATGTTTCCTCCCATTGAGTGTGCTTTTAGTCCAATTAGGTAGCTGTTGATTGGCCCCAAGATAAAAGTACCCCTACTGCACCAATGTCATACACTGTGCTAGCCATTAGTGCGATTATTTGGTCTTGAAGTTGGTGTTGAGCCATTGATTGATATTTTTTCCTTGGCACATTCATATTGCTTTCCAAAGCTGTGAGACCTAGTCTTCAGGGGAAGTGTTTTCAGGTCAGTTCTAGCTCTATTGCTCCAAATCCTGTGACTGAAGTATGTTCTGTGTTCAGCAGTAGGGGTTTACATTCAAGTTTTGGGAGGTCTTCAAGGGCTGTGCAAATAGCCTGTGTAAATTTGGGAGTTTCTTTGACCACTATGGTCAAAAATTCAGGGATGGTTTATCCTATCTGGCATTATTTCTTGTTGTATAACTTTTAGCTATACAGGTGGACTCTTGTAGAGATACTAATTTGTCATTAAAAAAATAGTTTCTTCTAATCTATTTCAAACTTTTTAAAAGATTAATTTATCATATAAAACATTTCAGGAAAAGTGAGAAATGGTTCTAAGTCCAATATATCACCCAAAATTAAGAACCGTGTCTTCTAATTTTCATATTCTCATAGAAAATTTACCATTAATTTCATATATTTTCTGCAGGTACACACACTTGATAACAGAGAATGACAAATTAACCTAAAGTTAGAAACTTAAATATAAGCTATTTCTTCTTTTAAATTTATTTGCCAAGTCAAATTTATATTAATTTAATAAGCTTGTAACAGTTTGGAAAAAATGGGCGCACATTTGCTTTTGACTGAGACAAATTTTAAACATAAGTTTTTTTTCCCTCTACTTAGCTTTGTTGTTACCCTCAAGGCATTAATCTATTGAAAAAGATACGATCTCATCTTTCAGAGGAAACCTGTCATAAATATTTTGATAAAGTATTTGTAATCCCCCAAAACAGATGGTTGTTCCATAAAGATTGTCAGCTGAGAAGATTTTGCTGACAGAATTATATTAAACAGCTGCAGTCGGGTTTTGCTTTGCACAATCAGATGTTTCCTTCTATTAGTCAATCACAGCTGGCTGACTTTTCTGACAGCTGGATCTTGCAAGACCTAATTTTTACTCTTTGCTCTATTCCTGAGTAATAAAACCTAAATAAACTAAAATGGACCCTTTAGGACTGAGATAGGTAATAGTAATTTAACATGCAAAGAGGAGAAACAAAGTATTTTTTAATCCTCTAATTGTGAGCAAATGTAAATATTACTAAGGACCTTAGGCACCAGCATCTTTCAGGAGAGTGATCAAGAGAAGAAGTGCCTATACTAATGGTAATGAAATCAGGAGATGTTCATTCCCCCTGGTATCTTAACCATAACAAGAAATATTCCTGGGTTCAATTCCTTTTCTAACATTTGATTGATATTTGGGAATGGAGGGTACATTATCTCACATAACAGAAGCTTAAACTCTGCTCTGATAATTTCAGTATCATATTTGCATAGAATCATTAGGTTGTCTGTGATTTATAAATTCTTAATACTAAGAAGATAACAAAAAATCATGGTTTTTAACTATTTTTCCTAGCATAAAATGAACAAAAGCACACAAGGACCACAGCTTGATGTATCAGAAAATTAACCAGCAAACAATGTGTTAAATTACTTACAATGCATACATCATTGTATAAAATATTTTCTGTGGTTTTTTGACTCTTTGAATTTTTCCCTCAACAAGTACAATGTAAAGTTAATATAAACCAGAATCTTTTCTGTGTTATTTCTGTTCCTTAACTTCAGAATAAAAAAAATGCACCTATTATAAAGTAGGAGCTCAGTAAATATACATTCAAGGTTATTTACTCATCAATGTTAATCACAATATATGTTGTGTGTTCTAGATAAACTTTTATTTGCATAAATAATTCATTTATTATACATACATTTTGTAACTGTAATACATGGGTCCCTCAAAACAAATATGGGTAATATTTTATACGTATCTAGAAAAGAAGCTATGGTCTAGAAGTTTTCACAGGACAATAAAAAAAGAAGACAAATCAAACACAACAGAAAATAGTTTTACATTCTTAGCATTGATGGTTAAGTCCAAATTTTGTGATGAAGTATAATATAAATATAGTTAAGGTAAGAGGAATATAAAATCATTCTGCATATTGCAAGGATTACAGAATGACTAGATGTTACACAGATTTTTCTTTTCTTTTGTTTTGTTTAGGGGGGGGTGTTTCTTTGTTTTTTTTTAACATTTTGTATTGAGATTTTTAAATTTCATATGACATTTACGACTCAAATCCAAACACCCTCCCTCATTCATGCTCTCCCGTATTCCCCACTGAGCTTTATGCACTCTGCCATACATGCTGAGTCCTATTCAGGTGTTTTTGATCAAATGTCCTTCTGTGTAATGTGTCCACTGGAGTGTAGCCAGCACATCCAGTGGTCTTATGTAAGTCATACTCTCCCTAACCCAGAGGCAATCCGTCTCAAATAGTTCTCAATCTAGTGCTGGCCTGCCACCTATTTCTAACTTCCCCTTTGGGTTCTTGTTTGGTCCCGTGCTCAATGCCACAACTGCCACAGGCTCACATGAGCAAGCCTCCAGTGGCCTGGAAGCCTCCACCTCCCTGTGTTCATGAACCAGCTCTGGCTCTTACCATCCTTCTGCCTCCTCTTCCACAATGGTCCCTGAGCCATGGCTGGGTGAGGTTCCATATAGGAATTCCATCCTACACTCTAAAAGTTCCTTTTTCTCCAAAATTTGAATAGCTGTAGCCTTCTGTGTGCATCACACTCTGATGTACATGGAAGGCTCACTGGTAAGAGTTGAAGGTGCATTAGCCCTCTCTCCATCCCTTATTCTGCTATGTTCCATGAGCCTTAGTGTTGAGATTTGACTGCAGATGTGTAGTATTGGGTATCTTGCAGGTGAATATTCTCTGTGCCTGACCAGGTGCTTAAATCTGCAGTAGCCACCATCTGTTGCAGAAAGTAGCTTCATTGAGGGGTGCTTTCTGGCATGCTTGTCATTCTAAGGGAGGTCTCTTCTGTCTGGCACTGCATTTCGTGCCAAGCAGCTCCCAGGTGTATATATGTATTCATGTTTAGACACCCTATGTGCATTTCTCATAGGGTTTCTAGGGCATTACTTTTCACTCTGTTTCCTAGCCCCCCCCCATATTCACTCATCTTCACTATTTTATCTCCCATACTGCTTCCCCCCTTTTCTCTTCCAAGTCACAGGGCCCATTTTTATCCCCATCCTCTCCGCAGTACCTCCCAATTCCAACCATCTTTCTTCTCCTGACTAGCCTTCCTCCCCAACACCATAGTGCCTTGCATACCTCTCCCTCTTCTCTTCCCTGCTTATTATTACCACCTTTTCCTGCCTTCCTCATGTAACCTCTGTTCCCCACTATTCTCCTTTCAGGTTGTTTCTTTTCCTTTGCCTCTATGTATCCTTTCCCTTTACCTTGCTCCTAATGTTACATCAGAATTTATATACTCACATATAAGGGATTGGTGTTACAATCCACAAATGAGGGAACACATATGTCACTTCATTTTCTGTGTTTGTGTTACTTCACATAGTGTAACACTGTCTAGTTCGATTTACATGCAAATTTCATAATTTCATCTTTTTTTACTGCTGAGTAGAACTCCATTGAGTAGATGTACCATAATTTTGTTAACCCTTTATCAGTTGAGGGACATTTAGGTTGTTTCCATTTTTTACCTATTGTGAAGAGAGCTGCAACAAATATGGATGTATAGGTAACTTTACAGTATGATGAGTCCTTTGGGTATATGCTAAGGAGTGATTCACTGGACCATATGGTAGATTCATTTTTAGTTTTTTGAGAGTGCTCCACACTGCTTTCCATAGTGCTTGCATGATTTTGAATTCCCACCAGCAGTGAATGAGCATTCCTTGCCAACCTGATTGCTATAAGATGCAATCTTAAAGTGTTTTTTATGTACATTTCTTTGATTACTAAGGATATTGAGCAAATTTAAGGTGCTTCTTAGCCACTTTTATATCTTCTCTTGAGAACGGATGTTTAAGTCTATTGCCCATCTTTTTATTGGTTCGTTTATTTTTTAATTCTATATTATTTGAGTTCTTTGTATGTTCTGGATATTAATCCTCTGTCAGATGTATAGCTGGTGAAGATTTTCTCCCACTCAGCGGGTTTCCTCTTCCCTTCCTTAGTTGTTTCTTATGCTGTACAGAAAATTTGTAATTTAATTAGGTCCCACTTACTGATCGTTGACCTTAGTGTCTGAGAAGCTGGCATTTGATTTAGAAAATCCTTTTCTATGCCTATATCTTGGAAGGTGCTGCATAAGTTTCCATCTAACAGTTTCTGAGTTTCAAGTTTTATATTTAGGTTTTTGATCCATTTGGAATTGACTTATGTGCAGGGTGAAAGATAAGGGTCAAATTTCATTTTTCTGCAGGTGGAGAGCCAGTTTTGCAGGTACCATTTGTTGAAGATACTATCTTTCCTCCATTGTGTGTTTTTAGCCCCTCTGTCAAATATCAGGTGGCTGAAATTATATGAACTCATGTTTGGGTCATCTATTGCTTTCCATTGATATATGTGTCTATTTTTGTGTCAGTTCCATGATATTTTTATGACTATAGCTCTGTAGTATAATCTGAGATCTGGTACGGTGATCCCCCCAGTGTTATTCTCTTTGCTCAAATTTGTTTTGGCTATTCAGGGTCTTTTGTGATTCTATATGATTTTTAGAATTATTTTGTCAAGCTCTGTGAAGAATGTCATAGGTATTTTGATTAGGATTGCACTGAATCTATAAATTGCTTTATAGATGAAGATGGTCATTTTTTCAATACTGAGTCTAACAATCCATGAGCATGGTAGGCCTTTCCATCTCCTAGTGTCTTCCTCTAGCTCTTTCTTTAGAGTTTTGAAATTTTCATTGTAGAGATCTTTAATGTCTTTGATTACGTATATTCCTAAATGTTTTAATTTTTTAAGGCTATTGAGAATGGGAGGGTTTCTTCGAGTACTTTTTCTGATTGCTTCTAATTGGTATATAGAAAAGCTAAGGTTTTTGTAAGCTGATTTTGTATCTTGCTACTTTATTGAAAGTATTAATCATTTCTAACAATTTTATGGTGTAATTTTTGGATCTCTTATGTATAATATCATTTCATCTCCAAGTAGGCATAATTTGACCTCTTCTTTACCAAGTGCATGTTTAATTTCCTTCTCTTGTCTTACTGCTCTTGTAAGAGGTTCAAGAACTATATTGGTAAGATGTGAAGCTAGTGGACAGCCCTGTCTGATTCCTGATTTTAATGGAAATGCTTCCACTTTTTCTCCATTTAGGAAGATGTTGACTATGGGTTTGTTGCACACAGCTTTAATTATCTTGAGGTATGTTTCCTCCAGACCAATTCCTTCTAGAACTTTTAACTTTAATGTATATTGGATTTTGTCAAATGCTTTTTCTTCATCTATTGAAATGACCATGTAGTTTTTTTCTTTAAGTCCATTTATGTGTTTTTATGACATTAATTGACATATGTATGTTGACCCATCCTTGCATCTCTGGAATAAAGCTGACTTGATTGTTGTTGATGATCTTTCTGATGTGTGTCTGTATGTGGTTTGCAAGTATTTTGTTGTATATTTTTGCATCTATGTTCATTAAACATATGGGTCTAGCTTTCTTTTTTATTGTATCTTTATCTAGTTTGGGTATTCTGGCTTCATAGAGTTTGTGAGTTCTCTCTCTTTTTCTATCTTTTTGAATAATTTAGGCAGTATTGGTTGTAGATTTTCTTTGAACGTCTGGTAGAATTCTGCTGTGAATCCATCTGGGACTGTGCTTTTTTTCTTTCTTTCCTTTTTTATTTTTTTGGTCAGGAGGGTTTGTATTACTGTTTCAATTTCCTTATTTGTTATGGGTCTGTTTAGGCTGTTGATCTCCTCTTGGTTTAATTTTGGTGGTGGCCATGATTTTAGAAATTCATCCATTTAAGTTTTCAAATTTAATGGATTATAGATTATTTAAAAGAATTCCCTTGCAATACTTTGGAATTTTTTGGTGTCTGTTGTGGTGTTTCCCCTTTCATCTCTGATTTTGTTATTTTGGATTTGTTCTTTCTTTCCTTTGGTTAACTGCACTAAGTGTCTGTCTACCTTGTTTAACCTTTCAAAGAACCAGCTCTTAGATTCATTGATATTTTTGTATTGTTTTCTTTGATTCTATTTTATTAATTACTGCTCTGACTTTTGTTATATCTTCTCATCTAATTCTTTGGAGTAGGTTTGTTCTTGCCTTTCCAGAGTCTTGAGTTTTGCTGTCAAGTCCTTTACCTGTCCTCTTTCTGATTTGTTGTTGTTGTTGCTTTTGATATAGGGTCTCCCTGTATCACCAGGTGGCCTGGGACTCACTATGTAGACCAGGCTGGCCTTGAACTCACAGAGATCCTCCTGTCTCTCCTTCCTAAGTGCTAGGACTAAAGGACTATGCCACCTCACCTGCCTCTTTCTGATTTTTTTAATGTAGGCACTAAAAGCTACAAACTTCCCTCTTAGGACTGCTTTTATGGTTTTCCAGAAGTTTTGTTGTGTTTTGTTCTCATTTTCATTCTGTTCCTGGAATACTTTTATTTTATTCTTAATTTCTTTGACCCATCCATGATTCAGGAGTGTGGTGTTTAATCTCTGTGAGTCTGTGTATTTACTAGAACTTCTTTTGCTGTTGATTATAAGCTTTATTGCATTGTGGTCTGATAGAAGGCATGGAATTATTTCATTTTTATTTGTTGATTTTTTTGTGTCCCAGAATGTTGTTAATTTTATAATAACTTACATGACTTGCATAATTTGCATGACCAATGTATTCTTTGGTGGTTTGGTGGAATATTCCGAATATAAGTGTTTGGTTCATTTCATGTAGTATGTAATTTAATTCAGATGTCTCTGTGTTTACTCTTTGTCCAGTTGACCTGTCTACTGAAGAAAGTGGGGTATTAAAGTCTCCCCCTATCACTGAGTTGGTGTCAATCTCTGTTTTACAGTCATGGACTACCGATTTTATGAAATTGGTGCTTCAGTGTTTGGTGCATAGTTTATGCTTGTAATATATTCTTGGTCAGTTGTTCCTTTGATTAGAATGAAGGAATCCTACTTATATTCTGATGAGTTTTAATTTGAAGACTATTCTCGTTAGATATTAAAATTGTGACACCTGCTTGCCATTTGCTTGGAATATTTTTTTCCATCCTTTCACCCTAAGATCGTGTCTATCCTTGAAGGTGAGTTGAGTTTCTTGAAGACAGAAAAAAGATGGATTTTCCTTCTTGATCCATTGTATACGCCTTGTCTTTTGACAGAGGAGTTGAGGCCATTAATATTTAGTGTTATTATTGAAAGGTTTGTATTGTATACTGTCATTTTTATTTCTTTTTGTTTATGGCCCTCTTGTGCGTTTCCATTGTTATACCTTGATTTTCTTTATGTGGCCTTTTGCTCATGTTCACTCCTTTCTTTGGTCCTTTGTATTGTTTCAAGCATTCTCTGTAGTGCTGATTTGGAATACATGAATGCTTTCAGCCTACTCATGTCATGGAAATTTTCTGTTCCCCTTCAACCTTGATAGATAGTTTTGCTGGATAAAGTATTCAGGGTTGGCATGCGTGGTTGTTTAGAACTGGGAATATTTTTTTCTATGCTCTTCTGGCTTTCATATTTTGATCTGAAAAGTCATCTGTAATTCTGATGGGGTTTCCTTTCTATGTAACTTGTTGTTTTTCTCTAGAAGCTTTCAGTACCCTCTCTTTGTTCTGTACATTTAATATTTTTCCTATGATATGTCATGGGGACTTTCTGTTCTGATAATGCCTTTATGGTGTTCACCGTGCTTGAATTTATATAGGTGTATCTTCCCTTAATTTAAGGATGTTTTCTTCTATAACCCTATTGAAGATGTGTTTGATGTCATTGGTTTGAGTTTCTTCTACTTCCTGTATGGCTATAATACATAGATTTTGCCATTTCATGTTGTCCCACATTGTCTGATATCCTATTTTCAATTTCATTCCTTCTGCTGGTGAGATTTTCTCCTGTTGCTTCTAATTGGTTTATTGAGTTTTTCAGTCCCATGTTCATTTCCATTTTGGTTTTCTTCACTATTTCTCTTTAGTAAAATTGCTTTTCAAGTTATTAATTCTTTTTGATATTTCATTAAGCTGCATATGTGTATATTCTTTGGCTTCCATGAAAACTTTATGTTTTTTGGGGTGGGAGAGAGGGTTCAGAGACTAAGAGCACTGACTGCTCTTGCAGAGGACCAGGGTTTGCTTCCCAGCACCCACATGACAGCTAAGAACCATCCTTAACTCCAGTTCCAGGGGAATCTGAAGCCCTCTTCTGACTTCTGCGGCACTGCACGACACAGGTGCACTCATATACATGCAGGCAATACACTCATACACATAAAATAAAAATGATAATTTTTTTTAAAGTTTATTCCTTAACTCTTTGAGTTCTTTGAGTTGTTTCTGTGTGTTTTCTTGAAGTTCTTTGATCATGTTTATGATTGTTCTTTTAAATTCTGTTCTGGGGTTTTACAGGGTGGTTTTTAATGCTGTGATGTGAGGCTCATGGGTTTGGGGACTTATCTTCCTGGTTTTTCATATTGTTTGTATGTTTGCATTTTTGTCTGGGCATATAGATGTTCTTTGTTGGTTATGTGTACAACAGGAAGTCCTGATCTTCCTGTTTAATTTAATTTTTAAATTAAAGTCCTGATCTTCCTGTTTGGTTTAATTTAATTTTAATTCTGTTAATATTGTTTATGTAACTTAGTTACTTTATTTTAGGTACGGAAGAAAAATTGTTGGATATTTCAAGTTCTTTCTGAGTAGTAGACAGTTCAGAGTCCTGGCTGAGCAAGTCTGTCTACCTGATTGGAATGCTGGGAAGTTGGCAGTGAGGAGACCGCCTGGGGGGTAGGGGCAGTTGGCTCCAGAAAGGTGGCTTGGGAGTCAATTATAAATACTAAGATGTTTGAAATAACCACAACATTAGTTCATTGTATAACTTGTATAATGACTCTAGATCAAAAATAAAGAAACAAATGAATTCTGGATATAATAACTCATTATATTGTATTTATTTATTAGTTTTGTGAGGGTTTTGCTTCATGTATGTAAGTCCATCTCTGTCATGGAATGACTGTGGAGGCCAACCAAAGCCTCGGATTCCATGGAAATCAAGATATATGTGGTTGTGGGCCATCATGTAGATTCTGGGAGCCAAACTCCAGTCAAAAGAGCAGCCAGTGTTTTTAATTGCTCTACTATCGCTCCAGCTTCAATTCATACTTGTTTATAAGGGAATTGAATGCATAGTTTTTATATTACCCACATTACCTTAATATAAAAATGACTTTCATTTCTGTTACTTCCTACAAAGCACTGAGCTATAGCAGTCCACCTTCATGTGAGAGTACAAAAATAAATGTTGGTGATTACTATCAGGCATATCCAAAGCTTCTTGTTAAATCACAATTGTGATTTTAAATGAACTTATCACTTAACATATAATCATAGATTGTTTCTAGAGGCAGCAAGGCTAAATAAAGTATACCCTTTATTGTGATGATTTTTCCAATTCATTACCATATTTTAACTGCTCCTGACATATTTTATTTTAAACTCTTATTTTCCCATACGGTTGAAATTTTTCCTAACATACCATTTTCTATAGTAGTTTTTAGTCTTTTGATTTTTTGTTAATATTAATAATATTAATCATTTACATAATTTTTATTTTTAATATTCTGTGTTAATAAATTATTAATACCCATTGTATAGGATTGGATAATATGCACTTGAAATTTCTGTATCAATATTCTTTTTTAAATATTTATTATTTTAAATTTATGTGTATGAGTGTATTGCCTGTATGTATGTAAGTGCAACCCCTGTGCAATACTGTGATGGCTAATCCTGGGTGGCAACTTGACTGGATCTGGGATTAACTGAAATGAGAGAGATCTTCTTAAATGGATCATCTGAAGCTGGAAGACACACCTTAAATGTGGATATTACTTTCTGATGGCAGACCATATAAAAGGCCACTGCAGAGGAGAACACCCGGCTTCTTGCTGCTTGCCCTCTGCCTTGCTGGTGATATTGTCTTGCTGCTACAGACTGACGACTAGCTCATCTTTTGGAATTCATCAGACCTTAACTGCCAGATTGGGACTACTGAGACATTCAGCCTCATGAACTGAGCGACTACGGATTCTCAGTCTCTCCAGTGTGATATAGCCATTGTTGGACTACTTGGACTCTATCTTGTGAGCTAAGCTGGTAAATCTCTATACATATATATTCATTTTACCGGTTCTGTTTCTTTGGAGAACCCTGACTAATACAAATAGCCACACAGGTCAGAAGAGGATGTTGGGTCCCCTGGAACTGGAGTTACCATATGGGTGGTGCTGGGAATTGAATCCAAATCCTCTGTAAGAGCAGACAGTGCTCTTTACTGCTGAGCCATCTCTCCAGGCCCATATCAATCTTCTCATAAAAAAATAGTACTATAGTTAATGTCTCTTTAAGCTTTCAAATTTGGGGTTGATAATTTTCTTGAGACCCTTATAATTTATTCTCCAATATTGATATAAATGCATAGACACTATGTTAGTCTCTCAGAACATGGTGCAGAGCACTGACTACTGCTCTGGTAGTATAATATGCTTTTGAAGTATATGAGAGGATAAACTTTGTGGCCTTCACTTTTTATTTATAATGTTACTACAAATTAATATTGACATGAACCAATGTCTCTTCATTTGTTAATTATTTTGAAATAGTATGATTAAGCTCATTTACCCAGATATAAGTCAGAATGTTCTGAATTTATAACAGATATGACTATTTATATCATAATAATAAGCACCAATGTGGATGCTCAAGCACTGATTTTCTATTTGTGTGTGTCATAAAATTGACATACTCAAGATGTTTTTCAAGTTCATGTTTCCTTTGATTTTGGAAGAGAACAGTTAATGCCAAATGTTCTATAAAAGTGTTCACACTTGGAACTTCCTCAGATATTGAGGTTGAAAAGGCCAGATATAGGGGCTGGGGAGATGGCTCAGTGGTTAAGAGCAGTGATTGCTCTTGCAGAGGACCCGGGTTTGATTCCCAGCATCCACATGGCAGCTAAGAACTGTCCTTAACTCCAGTTCCAGAGGATCCTATGCTCCCTTCTGACCTCCATGACATTGCAAGACACAGGTGCACTAACATACATTCAGGCAAATACTCTCATACACATAAAATAAAAAGTAATAAATAAAATACAGAAAAGGAAAGACTGGATGTACAGAAGTAAAACATAAATGGGCAGAGAGAGTAAATAGTGTGCTTAAGATGAATTATTGTCATCTTTGACACCATACCAAAGAGAAAACAACAACAAAACCATCTCAGTGTTCTGAGATGGTAGAATTTCAAGTTCTATGGCAGATAACAAAAGGGGGAAATGGGCTAATTATTTAATCTACTTGCCTCATCTCCTTTGTATGAATGTAATATTTCTTCTCACATGAAACATTAAATATTTAAAGTCACAGAACTATAATTATTTAGGTCTACATATTCAGTGAATGTTTGGAAATTAAACTATTATCATAAATGACAGTATTAAAATGGAAAGTATTTTAGTTTGTGATGTTATCAAGGGCTAGGTATTGCTTACATTCATAAAGTCACTCTTAATCAGTTTCGAGTTCAGTTTTGTGCAAGTGAGAGATAAGGTTTTACTTTCATTTTTCTGCAGGTTAAAAACCTGTTTTTCCAACATCATTTGTTGAAGATATTGTCTTTTTTTCTAGTGCATTTTTTGACATGTTTTCCAAAAATCAAGTCAGTAGTTGCATGACCTTATGTCAGGCCCTCAATTCTATATCACTCATCTATGTGCATATTTTTGTTCCAATGCCATGATGTTTTTATTACTTTAAATCTAAACTATATGCTGATATTAGATATGGTGATATATCCTGCAGTATTCTTTTTATTCAGGACTACTTTGGCCATACTTAGTCTTTTTGTGCCTCCATATAAATTTTGGAATTGCTTTCTCTATGGATGTGAATAATTGCATTACAATTTTGATTGAGATGGCACTGTATATGTACATTGTTTTTACAGATATGGTGATTTTCATGACATTAATTCTTCCAAATTTTGAGCATGGAAGGTCTTTCCATCTTCATGTATCTTCTTTAGAGTCTTAAAGTTTTCATTGTTGATTTATTTCCTTTCTTTGTTTAGATTTATTCCTAGATATTTGTGTGTGTGTGTGTGTGTGTGTGTGTGCGTGTGTGTGTGTGTGTGTGTTTGTTGAAAAGAATTGTTTTTCTGATTTATTTTTTGGAGTATTGTCATTGGTATATATGTTTTCTGCATGTACATTTTGTATTTTGCAGCTATCCTGAGATTATTTATGATGTCTATAAGCTTCTTCCTGGAGTCTTTGGGATCTCTTATGTAAATAATCATAGCACCTGCACAGAGGGGTACATTGACTTCTTGTATTTGTAGCCATTTGATTTCCTTCTCTTGTCTTACTGTTCTGGCTAAGATTTCAAGCATTATATCAAACAAGAGAGAAAAGAGTGGAAACCCTTGCTCCTGATTTTAGTGGGAATTATGAGGTTTTCTCCATTGAGCATGATGTTGGCTACAGATTTACCATATATAGCTTTCGTTATGTTGAGAAAAGCTTCTTCCAAAATGAGCCTCTCCATGTGACTTTCAGTATGAAGGGATGCTGAATTTTGTTAAAGACTTTTACTGCATCTAATGAGATGATCATGTGATTTCTGGGTTTCATTCCCAGCACTCATAAGGCAGCTAATAACTGTCCCTAACTCCAGTTCTAGGGGATCTGATACCATCTTCTGGCATCCATGGGCATTGCATGCATATAGTCCATTTCCATACAAGCAGGCCAAACATTTATACACATGAAATAAAAATAAATAAAATATTGTATTAAAAAAGGAAAAATAAAGGAGCATGCTTCCATTTATAGTAACAGGCAAGGACTTTCTGCATGAGTTCAGTATCAAAGAAAATAAGATCAATCATCATGAAATGGGATCTTTTGAAGTTGAAAATTTTGTGCATAACAAAGAAAACTGTGAAAGTTGTGTACTCTATCAGTGGGATTATAAACAAGTGCAGCCCTGTGGTCACTGCCAGCAGTGGCTGCGCCTCTGTTCTCACGTGCGCCGCTCCTTCATTCTCACAGGTGTCGAGGCTGATTCTCCACTCGCTCTGGGCTGAGGCTTCTCTTCTGACTGCCTTGGGCCGAGCCCGCTCTTCTGCCTGCCCTGGGTTGAGGTCGCTCTTCTGCCCACGCGGTGCCATCTTCTGTCATTGCTGCTTCTGCCCTGTCCCAGACTGCAGGGCTGGTGAGGAGACTGTTTCAGTAGAGCTGCCTTCAGACAGAGGAGACCAGGTTCAGTGACACAGGTCTGGTTTATTGCAAGAAGGCACAAGTTTATATAGGGGTAGTAGCCCAATCACAGCATAGCAAGTAGGATACCCAATTAGCATAACAGGTTTAGCATCCTATCACAGTACAGCAAATAGGATACCTTATTACCATAACAGACAGTGTCTTATAAGCATAACAGACGTAACGTCGTATCACAGAATAGTGGGTAGGATACCTCATTAGCATACAGGATTTCAGATTACAGAGCCTGGATTCCTGGAAACCATGTGACCCTGACTGTTGCAATATCTAAGTTTTCCAATTTTGGATTCCAAGGGTAGTGATTAGGAAGTGGCGAGCTCTAGGCATCAGTCTCATGATCTGCCAATGGGAGCAAATGTCACAAGGCATTTCTTGTGGCTCCAGCTGTTAGGCCATTGCCTCGGACCTGCTGTATGGCTGTCAAGAAGACTTTCACCCTAGGCTCAAGCCTGTCTCCCACACAGCCCTTTGAAAATCAGCTTTGAATGCTCTAAAAAAAGTAAAAATAAAACTGCCAGATAACCCAGCTATATCACTCTTGGGAACATGCCCAAAAATTTTACATCCTACTACAGAGATGCTTGGTCATCCATGTTCATTGTTATTCCATTCACAACTGTTAAGAGATTGAATAGAGCTAGATGTTGAAAAAGAGATTCCTGGACAAGAAAAATGTGGTATGTATACCCAATGGAACATTACCCAGTTCAGGTAAATTGAGAGAATTGAAAAAATTATACTAAATACTGGAAAGACAACACTATATATACTCTGTCATGTGGGATTCTAGCTTCACTTTTTTTTTTTTTTTTTTCACGTGTGTGCTTAAGTTGAAGCACATATGGATGCCAGGAACACAGAAATGGACATATTTTTAGACTGGGACATTCCAAGAAATGAGGGATATTATATAACAGGTAAAACCAATGAGTTCAAATGTCAGGAGATGTGAGAGAAAGCTTAAGCAAGAAGATGCAAGGGATCATGGAGGAGATCAGTAGGAGAAGAGGAGCCTAACCCATAGGGAGATGGCATGGAAGTCCAGGAGGAAGCTACTATTTTACAGCCCAATCAAAAAAAAAAAAAATGTAAGCGGCAGGATAATAGAACACAGTGAAATAAATTGAAAGGGGATAGGAATACTGATGATTAAAAGATTAAGCTGGAATGGGGTAGGGAAATAAGGGAGAAGAGGGAGAAGATGGTAGTTAACCAAAACTAAGTATCTGAGAAAATTTCTTAAGAAAACCCACTAGCTAATAAGTTAATTTCAAAATAGAATATAGACAACAAATAATTAAAATGGAATTACCTTTCATGGGTGGAAATCATTGATTCCACAAGTCACGTGTTATTAGATGAAAATATCACTGTAAGGTGTGAGATACCTCCCTATGAATTGTCGGTCAGGGAGGCCTGAGAGGTCTTCACAACACAGGCTATTGCCCATTGCCCTTGGTTTCCCCATCATAATTGTATGGTAAGACCCTCCTGTTAAAGACACTACATACTTTGGCTGTAGTACATAGAGAACTCAATTGCAAACTAACTGGAAAACTTCTTCCCTGCTGTCTAGTTTTCACATTGTTGGCAGGGACCATGAACCCGTTGGGGGAAAGAGACATCAATAGCTAGACTCTGACTGCTGAGATATCAACCTGTCAGGCAAGATTTTCCCACTGGTGCAATAGTGGCATGACTGTTACTGGGTAACTAACTGTTCTTTTGTTGGACTTGAAGCCACTCAACAATAGGGAAATTTTGGTCTGGTACTGTAATTCTGATCAAAAACTCATGGATTTGGAGGTCATAATCACTCGGAGAGAAGTTATTGTTATTTTGCTAAATGGTTCCTCTCTCAAATTGTCATATAAATATTTATGTTTATGCCAATAGACTTGGACTGTTATCAACCTTTGTCAGAGAAGCTGCTTTTTGAAATGAACAGCAGCCTATGCATAACTGGCCAATGTGCTGACAAGAAAATACTGAATACACAGCCCTAAATGGAACATCCTCCATTTCAAGGAGGTGGAGAGGAACTCTGTAAAATTCTGTCTTGTGGACAAGAATGACATGGCTAAAGCAACTATGAACACATAGCAGCTGTGGTTACTAGCACAAGACCTATACAAGACCAAACCAACCAAATTCCAACACAAATGGAATTTAATGAGGGTCTGTTTGTAGATGATGCTGTTTGGGAGAGTGAGAATCATATTGACGATATGGCCACTGGTAGGTTTCCTTGGTCCCACAACCATTCACATGCAGGCAGCACTAACTGGACTTTGTGGGTAATCACATTAAAAAAGATATGAAGTTGGTAGTGGGGTGTGCTGAAGAAGGAAATGGAGATATATAGGAGTATATATCACTCTATGCACTTGTAACAGCCTCAGAAATTAAAAAATTAAAAACATAAAGTTACTCTCTTGCTGTAAGAAATGACATTTTAAATGACTTGTAAATGCAGTCATCAATCACTATTTTATGACCATTTTCAAACCTTCCCAAAAGATCCTTTGATAAAAATCTGATTTGCTCCTCAATTAAACGTTTTTTACCATCAGCACAATTTGGCTCAACCTCTCATATGTTTTTTCAGTTTTGGTCTTCAGGTAACTTTATAATTAATCAGTCACTGTAGATGACGCCCTTGGGTGTAATACTTATACAAAATGATTAACTAGTCACCACAGAGGTCTGTGGCTAGAAACATGGAAACAAAAGCATGACTAAATTACAAAGCTTCTGGACCAAGTGATTGCATTTGGCCTGTAATGAACATGGTTCTTTAAAAAAGCAAGACGTGGTCTTGTTTTGTAAAGCACAAAATGGAAACATCTACTGATGTACAAAGAAACAAAGAATTTCAAATTTTGAAGATCACAACAAATAGAATCGTGGATCTGCTGCACTCCAGGACAGGTGCTTCCCATCATTCACACAAATTCATGTGGAAAACTTGGCAGCAGTATATCCTCATGAGCAACCACGCCCATGTTTGGAACTTTTAGAGTGAATCAAGATATATTCCCCTTTCTCAAATAAGGAATTGGCAAAATCCCAATGCAGTTTCTTTCTGGATTGATTGATAATTCTAATATTTCATGTTAAAAGCTTGCTTTCCTACTTTTGTGTAGAAAATTTCCCTACAATACAAAGTTGGATCCCATTTTCTTTCAGTTGATTTCTAATTACTTCTGTATGATCTGGGTGTTTATTTTGAACAATCAGCAAGTCGTGGTATTTACCAGATCAGATATATTTTCTAGTTTAATTTTGTCATTTGGATTCTAGACTACTTGAAATCAGGCAAGTCTTATGCATGCTTATAGCCTCTATTGGGAAGTTGCCAAGTTTGTCAAATATAACAATCTATTTGTATCCTTACTCTGTAGCCACAATGTGTGACATTTATATTATTCATTCTTTATAGCTATTTCATGTTCTCTGTTATTATAGTGGCAGCATTAATTTGATGGTCAAAAAAGCAATATTTTATTTTAGAAGGAGGATTATAGGGTTAATAGATAGAAGCTACTTAAATCTCTTAAACTCAGAGCTTAACACCTTTGCAAAAAGAACTACCAATTTGTCCTGCTGACAGATATATGAGTATCCCTTTCAATTCATCATCATGAATAATAAGGCTTTGGTTTAATTAAAATATTTTACATTTTTTTAGGTTGCAAGCAGTAATACAGTTATTAATGAAGTTAATCATTGCTCAGTTTTTTCAGACATGCAGTGCACTTATAAAAATGGCAAAGTTGTGTCACTATGCTCTAATACTGTTAATTTTGCTACATAAGAGTAACAGAAGACTTTAAAACACTTAAGTAAGAAAACTTAAAACAAGATTTGACTAATCATAAAGTGTTCAATACAACAAATGTCAGACTAGAACTAAAAAATCACAATACACAGGGATAAGAATATAGCTTAGTGTGGAAAAACAGTTGGTGAGCAAGTATGAGGACCTAGCTTTCATGGAAAGAGCCAGATGCTGCCACACAGTCTTATAAATCCAACCCTGAGAGCACAATGGGTCAGCAGACTCACTGGGCATGCTGGCTTCCAGCTCATCTCTAGCTTTGGTGAGATACTGTGTTTCAAGGGAATAATAGAGTGAAGAGAAAGACACCCAGCACCCCCCTCTGCCCTCACAATTGCACACACGCACATATGCTTATACAGCACATATGCATACACATAATAAATATTTTTTATTTTTATTAAATTTTTTCACATTTCATACAATATATTCTGATCAATTTAGACCCCTTTTTCTAGCTGCA
>NW_008351640.1:106838-148531 GCF_000622305.1 Nannospalax galili | reverse complement strand
GCCTATAGAGTCAAATTTTTATGCCCAAATACATTTCATTGTTTGGGTTCATCCTCTGAAGACTGGGTAATGTACCCAGCATTGCATCCTTAAAGAAAATTGATTCTCCTTCTCCCGAAAGCCATCTGTTGCCAAAAGTTCCTCAGTTAGGGTTGGGACTTCTTACCCATTTCCCTACTTCTATACTGAGTTTTTGTCTGATTTAAACTTACATGGTACTTGTACATGCTGCCACCATCGCTGTGAGTTCATATGAGTAACTTACCAGCTGCCTGGAATTTTATGTTTCCTTATGATCATCCACTACCTCTGGTTTCTTCATTCTTTCCATCTCTTCTGCAATAAACCCTTAAACTTAGAGGCAGATGTTAGATATAGGTGTCCCATTCAGGAATAGGAATTTTGCTTCCTTTGAATCTCTGTATGTTGGCCAGTTTTGAATCTCTGTGTTAATATCTACTGTATGAGGAAGTTTCTCTGGTGAGAGTTGAGAGATGTATACAACAATAAGTTATTCGGAATCAGTTGATTATTATGTCCGTTTATTAGAAATGTAGTAGAAGCTTCTCCCCTATGTCCTGTGACCTCTCATGCCGTGGATTCCTAGGTATGATATTATCAGTGTCAGATATGTGTTATGCCTTGTGAAGCAGGTTTTAAATCAGAAAATGGTTCATCATTCCCATAAAATTAATTCCCTTATTGCAGCAGTAGGCATGTCTTATTGTAAACCAATTGTTGTAGCTCAGAGGAGTCACAACTGGGCAAACTTGATGATTAATTTTCTCTTCTGGTAGCATGCATAGCACCATTCAGAACTATGAATGCTAGCAAGTAGAGATGAGGCTTTGAAGTCTGTGCCACCCGGATTTCTCCTTGTTTCTTCTACAGTTCATGTGTGTACTGTGTTCAGCAATAGACTCTTAACATGAAGTTCTGGCAGTTAACCAACAATAGGGACAATAGCCAGTATTGTTTGAGGGTCTATGGGACCCCTGGTCAACAGCTTCATAAGAGGAAGTCCTTTCCTGGCACTGGGCTTTTTCTTTGTAAGCCTATGGTATCTAGTAGGGAGTTGTCCCCTGTTATAGGGTATAATCTTTAAATCTCTTTTTATATTTTATATTCATGTATGTATACTTTAAGAAGATTCTATAGTGTCACTTTCCATATGACTTTTTTAAAGAATTTTAGTATTAGTTATCCCTACCCACACTCCCGCCTCTGCACTTCCCTCCCATTCCTCTCCCCCATGTAATGTTTCCTATTCTTTTACTCTCTTTAATCGCAGCACCCCAGAGGCAGAGGCAAGATCTCTGTGAGTTTAATCCCAGCCTGGTCTACATAGTAAGTTCCAGGCTAGCTATATAGTGAGACCCTGTCTCTAAAACAAAACAAACAAAACAAAAACACACAATAAAACAATAAATAAATCTTAATTTTTAGTTTGGTTTGGTTTAGGGTATTTGTTATTTGTTTGTTTTGTTTTTGCTTTTATTTTAGAGACAGGCTTTCCCAGTAGCTCTAGCTGGCTTGGAAATCACTATGTAGAACAGGCTGGCCTCAATTTCACTGAACTCCACCTGCCTCTGGCTGGCAAATCCTGGAATTCATGATGTGTAAGGCAACATTTCCACAAATAATAAAGAAAAAAATGAAAGGAACAAACATTGTGTACCTATTAAAGGACATAGACGATAGAAAAAATACTACTAAATATAAAATACACATATAAAGAAAGGTTATTAGAAAGTTATAGCTTTGGCTCATTTTTAGGGTGCAGAAAACAAAAATGAGCTGACAACTAATTCGTTTGTGCCCTCATCACAGATACTTGTTTAGGTGAACAGAGAAAGCTAAAAAATGATAGTGTGAGTGTGTCATCTCTGTGATGGTAATTTATTTATTTATTTGAGACATTGTCTGTCTCTAGCTCCAGATAGCCTGTAACTCACTGTATGAACCAGTTTGGCCTCTATTTCATAGTGATCCGTTATCCTCTGCCCCGAGTGCCTACATTAAAGTTGTATACCGCCACACTAAGCTCCATTAATTTTTAGGTTAAAACAGTTTTTTCTCCCCAAGCTTTCATCCATTATTGTCTTTTATTGAATATTTTCTTTCTTTCTTTCTTTCTTTCTTTCTTTCTTTCTTTCTTTCTTCTTTCTTTCTTTCTTTCTTTCTTTCTCTCTCTCTTTCTTTCAATTTCATTTGAAGGTGCTTTGTACTTTTTGTTTTTGTGCTATGGTTTCTTCTGTATTCATTTAATTTTCTGATGGTGACATCACTTGCAAATTAACTCAAGGACAAAAATTCCTAGTACACTCCCAAAATTTGGAAAACAACTCTTGTCTTTCTCAAGCCTCTAGTTCTGTACAAACTTGAGCAACACTTTCCTTTGACCTGACCTTTGTTCTCTCCATCTGACGACTGGGAAAGAATGACCTCACTTAATCTTGCTTAGAATAAGTAAAACATTTCTGTTAGTGGTTCTCAAATATGGAGGTGTAATAGCATAAAACCTGGCATCTGTATTTCTGTGGCGCTGTAGGTTACTTAATGTGTGATTTTCTGTCCTCTGGAATGATCTTGAAAATGTTAGAAATGTTTCTGACTCTACCAGTGAAACTTTGGTGTATTAGTTTTAACTTCCTGTGGAATATTATTACAAAGATATACCTACGAGTGACCATTTATTTTTGAGGTGTTTTTACTTCAGTGTCTTATTTAAGGCACCTTTAATTTATGTTAACATAAACATCATTTAATTACCACCATTTGGCACAAAATACGGAAACTTCCTCCTGGTGAGAATAAATATATCCTTCCCATGGAAGGCTGAGCTTAGCCTCTTATCACGGCAGCTGTTGCTTCTACCTCAAGCTGAAATTATAACTGCCTGGAAAGGGGTACTGAAAAGCTTGGGATATTTAACCTGGTTGGACATCTTGACAGAAGTGGCCTGATTTTGTCAGAGAGACATATTTCAGTTTTATCAAATATCTAATATCAAATATCATACCTTATGCCTTTATCAAATATCATACCTTATACCTTCCAACTACACACAGAGGAGGAAGGTCTCAGCCATAAGAGTACAGAAAAGAATAAGTTTCGTTAGAGGAATAGATAGACCAGGGGAGCCAAGAAAAAGTATACCATCTGGAAGACAGTAAACCATCACACTTTCAATACTAATAGATAAAGAAAAGGACAAACAATAGTTCATCCCACCAGATAAATAGCCAATAAAATTATAAGAATTAGTAAATATCTAGCAAAAATGATCTTGAATGTAAATGGCATGTGCAGACCAATAAAGAGACCCAGACTGGCAGAATGAATTGAAAAGAAAAAATTCAGGATCCAACTCTCCTTAGTCTCCAAGAAAAACATGTACTTGGTAAAGATACCCCAAAACTGAGAGTAACCAAAAGAAAAGTAATCTGTCAAGTGAATGGAAACAAAGACTCATATAATTATTCCACTATCTGATAAAATATGCTCCGAACCAAAGCTCAAAGAGATACCGATGACTACTAGATATTAATAAAGGGAACAATTCATCAATAAAATACAACAGCTATGAATATATGTACCAAAGTTTGGATCTCTCAAATTCATAGAGTAAACAATAATTAGCATAATAAGTCTTGATTGTGTACTTTATTGTGGGAAACTTGTAGTTCACTTTCAAGTTTACTTAATACCTGATTGAGGAAGCGTCAAGGATAATGGAGATAAATAAAAGAGCTTTGTGACTTATAATCAATAGAATATCATTGTAGGCCCTGGCATACTTAATAATGATGCAAAGGTAGTGGTTTCCTATATTTTTCCAATTATGAGCAAGGAAGACACTTGTTGGGCACTTGGAAAATGTTATTTTGCTCTTATAAGTAAATCTCTAAGTAGTAGTGAGCACAAAAAATGACTGATGGCCAATTTGCCTTTTAACATAATAAAACCTCTTCCTGAAGCATAACAAACCATCTATGGCTATCAAAGTAATTATAACTGATGTCTGAGTTAACAGCAGCAATTGCTAAAAAAAGTACATAACTCAATTTCTCTTAAGTGACAAAATTGGAAAGTCAGGAAAATTGAAGTACATAGGAACTGTGAGAAAATACAAGAAGACTAAAAGTCTGAATATTAATTGAACCCACCATTGAACTTAAGAATAAACTCATATATTCGTATATGGATATGATTCTTTCTATATTCCAGCAAAGTCAATTTGGAACCTATAATTATTTTAATACAGTTTTAAGCAACTCTATCCTATATAACATGTTTATTGATGTTAAATTGATGAATTCCATTAAAACAGGTAAATACAATGTGCCCAATGTCTGTACATGATCTTGGGCTCTGATCTTTGTTTAATACTTCTACTTAGTTTGTGTACATCAAGGTTTACAAACAAAGGGAATTGTCAATATACATGTGAGCTTTGCTGTTGATACTCAGGAATGACTGTTCATCATCTCTACTACTATGGACTATGTCATACTTTAGGCCATGCACTGACAATGTTTACTACACACATGTTTTCTTGATGCTAAAAGGCTGGATTGCACATCTGTGTGTAGTAAATGATATAGATTTAAAAGAAATGCTAGGAATCAGATGGGCTAATTCGAAGGTCACTAATCTATGTGTGGTAGGCATATTTTAGACTAGGGTCAGAAAATGAAAATACTTCCTCTTTTCCTAGATATAACCTTACTTTCAATCTAGCAACCTAAGAATAAAAATAACTACTTGTGTGTATTTATATATTACTAAATGAAGGTCTGGGAGTGGGAGAATGATTTATTTCTCTTACTTTGCAGATATTTTGAAAAATTTTCCTCACAGCCTGTTTTATTTTAGTTCAGTGCAATAGGGAATCATTTTGAGGTAGCTATCGTTGAATTCTAACACACTATTCATGACTAGAATGAAATCCAGACATTTAAGTTAAAATCATGTACTCTACAGAATGAAGGAAAGCATACAAAAGCTCAAGGTGTGCTGACTGACTCACTGCAAAGGTCTTTTTGAGGGCTACGTCTGCCTAGAATGCAAATCAGTTGCCTATAAATGCACATATCTGTACTTGTGAGAAGTTGAGTTATCTGTATTGACATATAAGCAGCATAACATGCCATAGTTAGGTAGATAGATGATAGATAGATAGATAGATGATAGATTATAGATAGATGATAGATAGATAGATAGATGATAGATAGATAGATAGATAGATAGATAGATAGATAGATAGATAGATAGAGATGATAGATAGGTAGATGATAGAGGGTAGATATATGCATGATAGATAGATGGATGGTAGATAGATCGATGTTAGATAAAGTAAATAGATAAAAGTACATATATACACTATACTGGAGATTTAATGGCAAGAACGTACAGAATTTTAGAACTAGAAGGAGTCTTATACATTGTTAACCTGAGTTCACTGAACTATGTAGAATCCAGAAGGCTGTAATGAGTACCCAGTAGCTATTTTCAATATTTCAAAATGTCTACTAGAAAGCATAAATCATCCAAACCATAAGGCTTAACAGACTACATAATTTGAAGTGTCTTAATAAGATGTTGTGACTAATTCTTGCCTTCTTATCCAAAATTCTAAATGTATCTACTAGTTTTTTTTTAATAGAGAAACTTTAATGAAAAAATTCAGCAGCAGAGCTGTCTGTTGTTCAGTGTAATATGGTAGAGTTTCCAAATGACTTAGCATAGTAGAAAATTAGGGTAAATTCAGTTGGAATGTTTACCAGACATTAGGCTTATTGGATGGCAGCCTCCTTTCAAATTCTTTTTCCCATCATAAAACAGATGAAAACTTTAAGCTAGGCATAATTAGCCTACTCACTGTCATGAAGCTCATTTTTTGAGGGGGGCAGTCTTTTTGAGATAGGTACTCCCTTAGCCCCAGCATTCCAGAATCTATCAGGTCATCTTCAATCTCCCAGTGTTCTGCCTCCCTGGTACTGGGATTAAATGCATGTGCCACCACACCAGACTCAGAGAGTTTTACTGTTAGATATGTTATGAGACACCAAGCCTTCTGAAACCTATTTCAATATTTATTCTGTAATACTACATATTTTCTGTGTGCAAATTAGAACTATGAAATTATAGGATTCTAAAATAAACCAAAATTTGATTTCAATATATTAGTATATCTGCCCTCTCCCTGTTAATGTAAAGTTTTGCTGTGTGACATACTCATTCTCCATTTTAAACAATGAAAGTCTTACTAAAGAAAAAGTTGTACATTTTACTTTTAATAAAGCCACAGAGGGTGGGAGAGTTGGCTCAGCAGTTAAGAGCACTGTTTGCTCTTGCAGAGGACCCGGGATTGATTCCCAGAACCCATGTAGTATTAACAACCATCCACAACTCCAGTCCCAGGTGATCTGAAACCCTTTTCTCACCTCCATGGGCATTACATGACACAGGTACCCTTACATATGCGCAGGCAATACACTCATACACATAAAGTAAAAATAATAAATAAAACATAAAAATTAAAGCTATAGAGATTCAAAAATGAGAAAATAATGAAAAGGAGAAAAAATTTAAAAGTAAGTACTGGGAAGGATTTGGTGGCACACATCTTTAATTCTGACACTGGGGATGTAGAGGCAGGAAGATCTCTGTGAGATGGAGGCCAGCCTCATCTACATAGTGAGTTGCAGGGAGATCCTGTATCAGAAAGACCAAAAAAGTATAAAATGGGCTGGTAAGAAGCAGCTAAGAGGGAGTACCCCTCTTAAAGAGGACCAGAGTTTGGTTCCCAGCACGCATTTTGGGAGGCTCCCAACTGCCTTTAACTCCAGTTCCAGGAGATCCAACACACTCTTCTGACATCTGTGGGCATCTGCATTCATGTGCATGCACACACACACACAGATGTGTGCATGCACACACTCACACACACGTGTGAGCACATACACACACACTCTTACACATTTTTTAGTGTTTAAAAATAAGAGATCAATAGAATATGCTTTTTAATAGGGACAGTGATGTAGAGATGACCCAATGGTAAAGACCATCAGTTGCTCTTGCCGAGGACCCAGACTCAGTTCCCAACATCTACATCATGGCTTACAAATGTCTGTAACTCAGTTCCAAGGGATCTGACACCTTCTGACCTCTTCAGGCATTGTAGAACATGGGTGCGCTTTTGTACATGCAGGCAGACCACTCACAAAGATAAAATAATAAATAAAATATTTTAATGAGTAAAGAGATAAATGATGTTATCACCAAATGTACAGATACATATACAGAATTATATACATATATTCATACTTACCTACATAAACGTTTATGCACATACAATTGAAAAGAGAATATGAGGGATAGTGACAGAGAGAGCAAAAGAGAGATTATTTATTGATTGATTTATTGCCATACAAAATTATTTGATGTTGGATTTATGGTAAACTCTCATACAAATATTTCACAGAATATTTTATTTTTTAATTCAATGATTACACATTTCCCAGTGCTTAAAATTTAAAGTTGTCTATAAATGTAAATAAACCTATGAATAATTATCACATTTTTCTTAAAAAATTGAAATGGTAAATTTGCATAAAATTTCCACAATAAATGTTTATGTTTTGGCTGTTTGGGAATTCTATTCATGTGTACAATATGTCTCGGTCAAATCTATACCCACTCTTGTCCCATACTCCCACGTCCACATTTCCCTCTCAATTTCTGTACTCTTTTTTAAAGCCACTGAGTCTGCTTAGTCCTGCCAGTAGATATAGGGATGTAGAGTCATTCACTGGAACATGGAGAGCCTATCAGGGGCTGAAGTCAGAGAAGATTAACCTACATCAGTCATCAATTTCCAATAGCTCCTCTACTAAAGGAAGGACAATGTGAGCCAATTCCCAATTTAAGCTGAGCTTGTGCATGCCTACTTCAACTTATAAGTGTTCTTCTTTCTGCTCTGGCCAGCTCTTGCTACCATGCTTCCCTGACATGAGGAATCCTGATTCCTCTGGAACCATAAGCTCAAATAAACTCTTCCTTTTTTTAAGTTCCCTTCGTAATGGTGTTTTATCACAGCAACAGAAAAGTAACTAATACAGTTGATGACTTTTTCTCAACATTATCATGACGAGCATAGGACTTCCAGCACTATGAAGTCTAGCCAGTAGGCATGAAGCTTCCAGGTCAATGCCATCTTGATTTCCCCATACTCTAAGATTCAAGTATATGGTGTCTTCCCCAATAAGGTCTTGCAACCAAGTTCAGGAGAGTAACCAAGAACAATGGTGATAGCTTGTAATGTTTTAAGGAGTCTATAGCAGTTCCACCAACTAGCTAATAACCAGAAAAGAAGCAAGCTATACCTGGCACTGGGGTTTTTGTTTAATATCTATCACATCTAGGACAGGTATTGTCCCCCAAATGAGGTAACCCTATTTAAACTCTATTGTTATATGTTTTGTATATATTTCAAGAAACTTTTGAAATATTAAGTTTCCCTATGTTTTTTTCAAAGGCCTTTAATGTCTCCCTGTTCCGCCTCCTCTTTTGTGTCCTCCCATCCTCAACCCACTTAGCCTTCTCTGCCTCATCATCCCCATCTCCCTTCTGTACCATACATATTGTACATTTCACACTAGGATCCAATATACAGAGGAGGGAAAGCCTAAACAATGAAGGGTCCAACTACCTATTTTACAATAATCACAAAATGAAATTGCAAAGAAACACTGCAAAACTCCTTATATTGTTGTACTATTATTGCATTTACTATTGCATTCAGTACTCTAAAAGGCAACACTTTGATGGTAATTTATCTGCATTGTGAACTTAGTCAACCACTATTTTTATTAAGTAGAGAACTAATGTGAAGTTTAACAACAGTACTGAATATATATGCTTACTAGAACTTAATGTCTCAAGGGAATCTACCCCCTTCATAATTTTATGGCACACACTGGTCAGCTCCTTAATACTGTAGCATTTGGAATCAAATAATTGTAAGTAAAATGTCAGTTATTTTAAAATGTCCATGGTTGTTTTCATTTTCATCTTGTTGTTTGTTTTTCTCTTTATTTCTTTGTATTAGGGACAGGGTTTCACTAGTAACAGAAGGTGGCCTAGAATGCACTATGTAGACCATGTTGATCTCCTTGAACGAGGTAATTCTCTTGTCTAAGCTTTCTTCATTTTTTTCCTTTTCTTTTATACCCACAGAACTCTTACATCTTATTCACAAATTTCCAGAATTAAAATATGAAAAACTTTGGATTTTCCTTTTAAGAAAATAATACCACATCCAGGAAAAGTGGTGTAAGTCTGTAATCCTAGCACATGAGATCAGGTGGCAGGAGAATCATGAATTCAAGGGTATGTTTGGTTACATAGTAATTTCCAGACTAGCCTGATCTACATAAGACAATGTCTCAAAACAGCAAGAAAATCTCAGAAATAGGATTTTCCTTATCGTAATAATTAGAATACACCATATATCCACAAGTCTTTGCATTTTCCAACAATAATTTTACATGATTTTTTTATCTTAAGTGAAGTTTGAAGCTTCTCTTATACTTTCTGCTATGCATATATGCAATCCTTCTCACTGTGGTCATCAGTCACTGGTGTAGGATACTTGTTATGATTCACTAGCCTACAACTTATTCTTTGAAAATTTCAAACAGCAACACAATGTATCCTGATCATATCCTTCCCTAACTCTTTCCTTCCAACTACCTTTGGGTAAACTTATCTACCTCCCAAACTGCATGTCCCTCTTTAATTTTTCCTTCTTTTGTTTTAGTCTACTGAATCCAATTAATGCTGGCCACACTCCTAGGGAAAAGTTACTCCCCCTTCCCCAACAGCCATCAGCTACCATGAGTTCAAGGCTAATCTGGGTTAAGTCATGAGTTCAAGACTAGCCTGAGAGATAGAACCTATCGTGGAAATACTAATAAAAGCAATGATATCATGTAAGCTCTGTATGTTCTTGATAAATTTGTCCTTTCAGGAGTCAGTTTGTGTGAAAGATAATCTTCATTGTCAACTTGATTGGACATATCTGTTTTGGTATTTAAAGAGAAAACCAACTAATGAGAGAAACACATTTAACAAATCATATACCCTTTGAAAGCATTTGTCATCTATTTTACATATTATGTACAAGTTAACTTACTAAAACATTACTAAGCTCTTTTTTCAAATAAATTGTATATAAACTGTCCAATTGCACATTATCTTTAATAATTAAATAATCATTTTTGCTCCAAAATATTTCCACATGTTAACAAACAATATATTCACAATATATTACAAAAATTAATGTACTATAAAAATGATTTACCATTTTAAATTTAGCCTGACAAATTACAAGTTTCTAATACAATCTTTATAATTTAGTAAAAGTAAATTTAAGCTACTATTCAGGTAAAATTTTTAAAACTTCCTTATGTTTCTCAGTGTAACTTTTTATATTCTAATTATAATATTCTTTGCTGTATACTTAAGAACTTGAATTAGCATGAATATATTTATTTCAGAAGTCATAACTGATAAATTACCATTTTAAAACAAGAGAGAACTATTTGATCACAGAATTTGGAAAATGGTGATATATAAATATATACATTAAAAGTCAGTACCTGCATTTATATACATTTAAGTCAAATTGTACATGTTCATTGTGAATAAATATAGAGGGTTAAAACACTACTCTACAATGTCTAATGATTAATAAGTTAATGTACATGCTCTACTTCTAGTGTTCATTAAAAGAAAAAGAATTGATCTTTTAAAACTGTATTACTCAGTGTCAGATAGTAATAAAATATAATAAAACATAAAATTTAGTATATCCAGAAAATGTATGTGTGACTCTCTTTACTATTTTTGGTGTAACTACTTGCAAATGGTGACTTCTAAATTACAATGAAAAATACTACAATTTTCCATCAAAGCTTATATTAATGGTCTGATTCATAAAAGAATGAGAAATTAGTGAGAACACTGTAAATCATAAAATAGTCTTTAGCAGTTATTATTAGAAACTGTATGGTTCTCATGAGCAACAGAAACAGTATGAGCCTGTTGAACTGGGACAGGAATATAGCCTATAACTCAGAGAACTTAGTATCAAGGAGGACAAACTGTGAGCCATGAAAAAGGATCTAGGGGCTTTAGAGCCACATTTCTTGCCCTTTCAGTGCCTCATTTGGGCATTCTGTGTCCTTCTCAGAGCTTCGGGGAAAGTACAGTTTTTAGTGCCTGCAACAGTGACCTTGATAATTGTTCTAGGCAACTGAGTCTGGGAAGTCCAAGGTCGCTGCACCAGCATCTGCAGACATCTGCAGAGGGAACTTTGGTTGTGCCATAGCATTACGGAGTGGTCATCATAGGCAGAATGAGAATGTGTGATCTAGAGTTCAGTTTTATAATGAACCCACGGCAGCGAAAACGTACTAACCTGTGAATGTACTTCAATATGAGCTCTACCAATCTCCCAAAACAATCACTTCCCAATCACCTCTCAAATACTAACAATTACTTTAGTAACAAAAACTAACAAAAATTTTTATTTATTTTTAATTGGTTGGTATTGATTGAATTTTTGTGCATTTCATATAGAATATTTTATACCTGGGGTAAAATTTTAATGCAAGAATTTTGGGGACACACTCAGAAACTGAAATTAGGTATTAAATAAGTGGAATATAAAAGCAATGGACAGATAAATTTGTTGCTTTGCAGAATCTCTCTTTGTTGTCACTGGCCTAGAACCAGCTGCAAGAATTTTCTGTGACCCTTCTTAAGGACACAGGTAGGGTTATCTCTATAAGGTCCACTTCAGTCAAAGTGTCAGAATAGATTTCTACCTTTCTGTAACACTGCTCCTCTGAATCAGGTTTTCCCATCTATCTAGGCCTATTACTAAGACAGGTCTGAGACTATAGACTTCTGGCATATTCTCTGAATTCTCATAGTGAATGGTAAAATATAGAATATTGGCCTCTAGAGCCATCTAACCATTCATTCCACATTATTTTAAAATACATTTTTAATTTTTTGATAATTTCATTCATGTGTATAATGTATTTTGATCATATGGAATCCCACCGAGTATCCTCTAATTCTTCCCAGACAGCTCCTACCTCATTCACTTCACAATTTCCTGTCTGTTTTTTATAACGCACTGAATCCAATTAATGCATATGTATAGGACCAGCTGTCTGATGAAGCATGGCCAATACCAGGGACCACTTTCCTGAAGAAAAGTGACTCTTCCTATCCCAGTCGCTATAAGCTGTCTGGAGTTAGTATGGGCTTCATGTGCCTAGCCACATTCTGGTTGAATTTAAGACCCACTCCACAAGATGGAACTCGTGCTTAGTACTGTAAGCTGTCCTAAAAATTCACAATTGGGGATGCCACAGGCCCTAGACAAAAACTTAATATTATTATTTTGCTAAATCAGCATAGTATCAAACTCTCAAACCATCCTCAAAATATATTTATACACAGCAAAGATATTTTTAAATGACTTCGTTTAAATTTTTAGTTATTTATTTTTAATTGGTTTTTATTGAATTTTTGTGTTTTTCATATAGAATACTTTATACCCCTTGCCCCACTGGCACTCTCCCATACCCCCAACTGGAATTAATACATTCTGTCATTTGTCTTAAGGCCTATTGTGTTAACTTAGTGTCCCCAGATATTTCTCATCTACTGAGGTCTTGTCAGCTTATCTAGGGTCCCTTGCTTTAGGAAGATCAGCTCTTCCTCACCTAGTAGTAATCAGTTGCCAATATTTCTTCAGCTAAGATTGGGGTCTGCTGTCCATTTCCCCAGTTCTATGCTGGGTTTTTGTCTGACAGAATTTGCATGTGACATGTCTACAATGACATCATTTCCGTACATTCATATGAGCAGGATCCCAGAAGCTTGTAGGACTCTATTTCCATATGGTCACGTACCTCGTCCCTGGCTCTTACAATGATTCTGCCCCCTCTTCCACAATGGTTCCTGAGCCATGGGTGGGTGAAGTTTAATATAGGAGTCCTGTCCAAGGACCAGCATTCTGCAGACTCTTAATCTATACACTTTGTCCATTTGTGACCTTTTGTCTTCCTGGTCCTTGCATGAGGGAGCTTCATTAATGAGAATTGAGAGATTCATTAGTGACCTCTTTACCCCTGTTCTATGTTCCTTGAGCCTTAGGTGTAGAGGTTGCGTTGTAGATGTAACACTTAGGCCTGGAAATTTGTAGAAAATTCCTGTGTTTAGTGATCAGGCTCAGATGAAGTTGTGATGATAGTAGTAACTTCATGCAGAAGGGACTGCTGTATAACATGATCTTATTATAAGGACCTGGAATTTAAAAGATTGGGTGCCAGGATCTACATATGAGGGAGAACATATGTCATGTGTTTTTCTGAGTCTGTGTTACTTCACCCAGTATAACACTTTCCAGAGCCATCCATTTACATGCAAATTTCATTATTTCATCTTTCTTTACTGCTGAATAGAACTCCATTGTGTAAATATAACACATTTTGTTTGACCCCTCCTCAGTTGAGGGGCGCTTAGGTTGCGTCCATCTCTTAGCTATTGTAAAAAGAGCAGCAACAAACATGGTTGTACAAGTGTCTCTACAATACATTGATACCTTTGGGTATATGCCAAGGAGAGATATAACCAGGTCATTTGGTAGGTTCATTTTTAGTTTTATAAGAGTTCTCCACACTGTTTTCCATAGAGGTTGCATGAATTTGCAATCCCACCAGCAGTGAATGAGCATTCCCTCATCCACGTCCTTGCAAGCATTTCATGTCATTTGTTCTCCTGATCTTACCCAGTCTGATTGGGGTAAGGCAATACCTTAGGGTGGTTTTAATTTGCATTTCCATAATTACTACCAATGTTGAACACGTTCTGTGATGTTTCTTAGCCATCTTTATTTCTTCCTCTGAGAACTCTGTTTAGATCTTTAGCCCATCTTTCAATTGGGTCATTTAGTTTCTTGATTCTTTGTTTTTGAGTTCTTTATATAATCTGGATGTTAAGCCTCTGTCAGATGTGTCACTGGTGAAGATTTTTTTCCATTCTGTGGGTTTTCTCTTCACTTTTTTGATTGTTTCTTTTACTGTACAGAAGCTTTTTAGTTTAATGAGGTCCCAGTTGTTGATTTCTTACCCTAATTCCTGAGCAATTTCTGTCTAATTTAGAAAATCCTTTCCTACACCTGTATCTTGTAAGATACTGCCAATATTTTCTTCTAATAGTTTTATTGTTTTCAGTTTCATGTTGAGGTCTTGGATCCATTTGGAGTTGACTTTTGTGCAAGGTGCATGGTAAGGATCTAGTTTCATTCCTCTATAGGTGGAGATCCAGTTTTGCCAGCACCATTTGTTGAAGATGCTGTCTTTTCTCCATTGTATGTTCTTGTCACTTTTGTCAAATATCAGGCAGCTAAAATTGCATGTACTCAGGTTTGGAATATTCAATGATGTTCTGTTGATCTATGTGTCTATTTTTGTGCCAGTACCATGTTGTTTTTATGACTGTAGCTCTATAGTATGCTTTATTTTCTGGTATAGTAATTCCCCCAGCATTGCTCTTTGTGCTTAGGGTTGCTTTGGCTCTCTGGGGTCTTTTGTGTTTCCATATGAATTCAAGTTTTTTTTTTTTTTCTAATTATGTGAAGTACGTCATGGGGATTTTGATTGGGATTGCATTGATCTATATATTGCTTTTGGTAGCATGGTCATTTTCACAATATTAATTCTTCAAATCCATGAGCATGGGAGGTCCTTCCATATCTTGGTGTCTTCCTCAAACTAACGATTTAAAATTTTCATTGTAGAGATCTTTGTTGTCTTTGGACAGGTTTATTGCAAGATTTTTTTTTTTGCAGCAATTTTCAATGGGAGCATTTCCCTATATTCTTTCTCCAATTGCTTGTTATTGGTATATAGAAAGGTCACTGATTTTTTTTTTTTTTTTTTTTGTAGATTGATTTTATAACCTGCTACTACCCTGAAAGTGTTGATCAGTTTTAGGAGTTTTCTAATGGAACTTTTGGGATATTTTAGGTATAGTATCATATCATCTGCAAAAAGGGCTAGTTTGACTTATTCTTTTCCAATTAGTACTCCTTTAATTTCCTTCTCCTGTATTATTGCTCTAGCAAGAGTTTCAAGCACTATGTTGAAAAGGAGTGGAGATAGTGGACATCCTTGTCTGGTTCCTGATTATAGTGGGAATGCTTCCAGTTTTTCTCCATTTAGAATGATGTTGGCTGTGAGTTTGTTGTATATAGCTTTAATTATGTTGAGGTATGTTCCCTCCAGTCCAATTCCCTCTAGGACTTTGACCATAAAGGTCATGCTGTTTTTTTTTTTCAAAGCCTTTTCTGCATCTATTGAGATGACTGTATGGTTTTTGTCATTGAGTCCATGTATATGATTAATGACGTTTATTGACTTGTGTATATTGAACCATCCCTGCATCTCTGGGATAAAGCCTACTTGATAGTGGTGAATGATTTTTTTTTAATGTGTCTGTATGCAGTTTGCAAGTATTTTTTGAAACTTTTTGTATCTATGTTCATTAAGGATATGTTTCTATAGTTTTCTTTTTTTGGTTGTGTCTTTCCCTGCTTTGGATATTAGAGTGATGCAGGGTTCATAGAAGGAATTTGGGAATTCTACCTCTGGTTCTATTGTTTTGAATAATTTAAAGAGTATCAGTTGGAGGTCTTTAAATGTCTGGTAGAAATCTGCTGTAAATCCATCTGGGCCTGGGAACGTTTTAGTTGGGAGGCTTTGTATTACTGTTTCAATTTCCTTATATGTTATGGAACTGTTTAAACTGTTGATGTCATCTTTGTTTAACTTTGGTGGTTCCCATGATTTCAGCTATCCATCCATTTCTTTTAGATTTTCAGGTTTAGTAGCATATCAGTATTTAAAATAATCCCTTATAATGGTCTGGATCTTTTGTGTGTCTGTTGTGATGTTTCTCCTTTCATCTCTGATTTTGTTTATTTTGGAATTGCTCTTTCTTTTGGTTAACTGGGCTAAGGGTCTGTATACCTTGTTTATCTTTTCAAAGAACCAACTCTTAGATTCACTGATTCTTTGTATTGTTTCCTTTGTTTCCATTTCATTCATTTCTGCTCTGATTTTTGTTATTTCTTCTCTTCTGGGTTTGGGTTTCTTTTCTCCTTTCCTTTTTGTTGAATTCCAAGAATTCTTTTATTTCTTTCTTAATTTCTCCTTTGACCCACTCATTGTTTAAGAGTGTGTTGTTCAATTGCCATGAGTTTGTGTAGGGACTAAGGCTTTGTCCAGTGTTGAGTTTGAGCTTTATTGTATCGTGGTCTAATAGAATGCATGGAATTGTTTCAAGTTTTTGTATTTGTTAAGGTTTGTTTTGTGGCCCAGTATATCGTCAATTTTTGAAAATCTTTCTTGAGGTGCTGAGTAGACAGTGTATTCTTTGGTGCTTGGGTGGAATATTTCAAAGACATTTGTTAGGTCCATTTGATGTATGGTATCATTTAATTCAGATTTCTCTCTATTTATTCTTTGCCCCATTGTCCTGTGTAATGGAGACAGTGGGCTATCGAAGTCCCCTACTATTACTGAATTGGGATTAATCTGTGTCTTAAAGTCCTGTAGGATTGTTTTTATGAATATGGGTATAACAGAGGTTAGTGCAAATATGTTAAGGATTATAATATCTTCTTGGTTAACTGTTCCTTTGATCAGAGGAAGTGACCCTCTTTATCTCTTCTAATTAGTTTTACTTTGAAGTCTATTTTGTCAGATATTAGAATTGCAACCTCTGCTTGTTTCTTAGTGCCATTTTTTGGAATATTCTTTTCCATCCTTTTACCTTAAGGTAGTTCCTGTCCTTAGAGGGGAGATGAGCGTCTTGCAGACAGCAAAGAGATCAATTTTGTTTCCTAATCCATTCACTTAGCCCTTGACTGGGAAGTTCAGTCCATTGATATTTAAGGTTATTATTGAAAGGTGTCTATTGGTTGCCATCATTTTGATTGCTATTTGTGTTCTCTCTGTAATTTTGTATTTCCTAGATTATATCTTAATTTTCTTTTGTTGCCCCTGAGGTATAGTTGTTTTTCTCTTTCCTCTCTGTATTGCTTCAAGTGTTATTGGAAGAGCTGGTGTTGTGGAAATGTATTCATTCAGGCTATTCATGCCGTGGAAGATTTTTCTTTCCCCCTTAACTATAATAGGCAGTTTTGCTGGGTAAATTATTCTGGGCTGGCATCTACTGTAATGTAGAACTGGAAATTCCTTTGTTCAGCCTCTTCTGGCTTTCATAGTTTGCATTGGTAAGTCAGCTATAATTTCCTTTGTATGTGACTTGTTTTTCTTTTGCTACTTTCAGTATTCTCTGTTCTGTACATTTATTGTTTTTACTATGATATGTCGTGGGAAGTTTCTTTTCTGATCCTGTCTATATGGTGTTCAATCTACATCCTGTATTTTTATGGGGATGTCTTTACTTAATTTCAGGAAATTCTCTTATACAATCCTGTTTTAAGATCTGGTCAACACCATTAACCTGAAATTCTTGTCCTTTCTCTATTCGTATGATCCATAGATGTGGTCTTTTCATGGTGTCCCACATCTCTTGCATATTCCATTCCTGTGACTTTTAAAAATTTTCCATAATCTTTGCTTGAGTAGTCCAATCCATCAACTTTATCCTCCAGTGTTGATATTCTGTTTTCCATTTCATTCATTTGAGCAGCGAGGCTTTCCCCTGTTGTTTCAAGTTGGCTTATTGAGTTTGCACTTCCTTCTTCATTTCTGCCTGAGTGTTCTTCAATGTTTCTATCTCTTTTGTGAATTAATTCAGAAGTTTATCCCTATCTTCTTTTAGTTCTTTAATTTATGTGTTCTTTAAATTCGTTCAATGTCTTGATCATGTTAGTGATTGTTCTTTTAAATTCAGTGTTCTGGGTATCTCCAGGGAATACTCCTTGTAGAGCTCTTCCGCAGAATTGGTGGAGTTTGGTTGGGGACATAGTGTTTTGGCTTTCCATTTTATTATTCTTTAGTTGTGATTTTGGCATGTGAATTTCTTTTGTTGTTTATGATTCTGATATGAGAATTAAGTTAAAGTATGCTTCTGTTTGTATTATCTGTATGCTTAGATCCTTTCTTTATTGGTCATGTAAAGCTGGTTGATACAGGGTTCAGGTTCTCTCAGCTTTAATTTGGAGAGAACTGGTACCTTCAGATCAGCTATTCAAGGGTACCCACAGAAGCCCAATTCGGGTTCCAGTCAGGTACACTCAGGCTTCCTTCACCATATGGAAGCAGGATCCGGGCACTCTCAGACAGTCCCCTGTGTTCTCAGCCATCATGCCAGATGGAGGCCAGAACTTGGCACTCTCTGGCAGTCTGCTGAGATCAGAGCTGCTACACCAATGAAGGTTGAAATCCACCCTCTCAGACTGTCTGCTAGAATCTCAGACTTACCTTATCAAAGCCAGATCTGCCCTGGGGCCTTGAGAGGGGCCTCATGAAATTCCAGGTGAGGGGCACAGGTATGGCACAATTAGGAGACCCTCACCACCATGTGGAGGCAAGACCAGGGGCTCTCAGGCAGTCCCCTACATTCTAAGGCCCTCTGCCAGAAGGAAGCCAGAACTTGGCACTCTCTGGCAGTCTGCTGAGAGCAGACCCACTGCAACAATAGAGGTCTTAACCCACCCTCTTAAGGACAATTTTTAACAACCATGTGGATATTGGGAACTGAGAACAGGTCCTGTGGAAGAACAGTTAGTATCCTTAATCACTGAGCCTTCTCTCCAGCCTTAAACTTGCTCCTTAACACTGATCTGAGAGACAGTCAAGAGGAAAAGATTTTCCTGAAACCTCCATGGGCTGTGGGCCCATTGCTTCCATCTGGATGAAATGAAACCTGGTCAGAGGTGTGCACCATGCTCACTGTGATTTTAAGCCTGATTTCCCCCTCTTTCTGTATCTGTACTTCTCTGTATCATGTTGAAACTTTGTACAACACTAACTCTCTCTATTTCTCCCTCTCCTTCCCTCCCTCCTTCCCTCACTTTCTAGGATAACTGTGTGCTGGATAGCTTTAGTGTTAACTTGACACACCTGGGTTGAGGGAGCCTCAATTGAGAAATTTCCTTCTTTGGGTTGGCCTGTGGCCATGTTCATGTGGCATCTTGATTGTTGAGTGATGTGGGAGGGCCCAGCCCACTGTGAGTGGTGCCATCCCTGGGCAGGTGGGCCTGTGTTGCATAAGAAAGCAGGCTGAGCAGGGACCCGGGGAGCAAGCTAGTAAGCAGCATTCCTCCATGGCCTGTGCTCCAGCTCCTGCTTCCAGGTTCCTGCCCTGAATTTCTAGGTTGGGCTCCCTGATGAACTGTGACCTGGGAGATGTAAGCTGAATAAACCTTTTCCTCCCCAAGTTGGTTTTCGGTAGACTATTTTGTCACAGCAATAAAGAAACAAACTAGGACAATCTGTTACTTAAACCTCCATCAATCTTTAACTGATCTGTTACTGTTTATCCCCAAGAAATTATTACAGTTAGTGCTTATTCACCATCTTCTTTTCCCCACAGTGGAAGGTGAGGATGGACTCCAGAGGGTTTTCCTCGGCCCTTCATTATGTAATCTGTGACATGCATAGCACACACACACACACACACACACACACACACACACACACATGCATGTACATGTGCAACATTAATAATAAAGTTGAGAAATCATCTTTTATTTTTACATAATATTTTTATTGATTCTTTAAGATTTTCATGCAATGCATTTTGATCATAGTCAGCCGCCCTCCCTATTTCCTCTCATATTCACCCCACCTCCCCTACCAGCCCTATTTCATGTCCTCTACCTTTTTTGAGGCCTATGGAGTCTAGTTTTTGTTTTCCAAGTGTTCTTGGGTGTGGTTCCATCCCCTAGAGTGTGGTCAATCAGAAAATAATGTTGGAAAATACTTCACACACATACATTATCTTCATATAGGATTTCTGATATGTCATTATCTTAAATAAAAGTGAAGTTAAACATGATTAAGAATGTGGGTAACTTTCCAGATAAATAAATATCTCAGCATTGTTATGAAAGTTCTTCTAGTATGTGTTATTAGGCACATGATGTGAAATATATCTTGTCAATAAAAGAGAGGTTAAAATTTCAGTGGCTAAAAATAGAATTTGGTACTGTAAATGTACAATATACATATATCTTTCAGAGTAAACAAGAACACAATAATGTCTGCACAGATGCATATACACAGACTGCCATATATATAGATTATATATGAATAAAAATACATATGGTATATGTATACAGACAGATTCATTGCCTATATGTTAAACTCCTAACTTCAGCTACATTATACTGAGACTGCATTAGAGATGGAATCCTTATAAACATTATCAAGTGTCAACTTACCTTAATGTTAACTAAGGTATATGCATGGTATATGCATGTTACCTTAATGTTAATTAAGGTATATGCGTGGTATATGCATTTTACCTTAATGTTAATCAAGGTATATGCATGGTATATGCATGTTACCCTAATGTTAATTAAGGTATATGCATGGGATCCTGACTCCTTATGATTGGAGTTCTCATAGAAAGGAAATTTGGATATAAGCATACAGAGAAGGAAGTTTGGAAGCATGATAGGCAGAAGACATACCTGGAATAGGTCTTTTGTGCATAAGCTGTCATAGATTCTGATATTCAGGAATGTAGGATAGTTAATTTTTTGTTGTCTAAGCAACCCAACTTTTGATGTTTTATGGAAACTGTAGCAAACTAATGGAGAAGAAAAAAAAATCTGCCATCTATAGACATCTCTCTCTCAAGTGAAACCTCTCCTATTTTAGTCTGAAGATTATAAAATAAACAGGTTAATAAAATAACACATGGTTCCATCATCAAAAGAGAAACAAAATATCAGTAGTTTTAACAATAATTAAAGGAGTTTGAAAAATGTAACATTTTTCCCTTCCATGAATCTATGGCTTTACTCTTTAGAACTGGGCACAGAATTATTTATTTTCTTAAGTCTATTAGAGACAAATTATCAATGAAAAATTCTGTCTGAGACTCACTAATTCTGAATGTAGTACTTTGGGATCTTTCTGTTTCTCTAATTGTCCAATTTTTCATTGTTTGAGACACTAAGAATATAATTACTTTGTATCTTAGTACTTAAGCAGTAGATATTTTGTGAAAGCATAAAAACAGCATTTTTATTTTGGTTATTTTCAGGAAAAATTTAAAACAGCAAAGGAATACACAACATAGAAAGTAAACACTTTTATGTCACACAGTTGCTGTTCTTTGTTTTCGATAACTTTCTCCAAACACTCTCTATAGTCAGGCATGATAGTTTTATTGCCCAGAATTTTAGACAAACGTTCACACTGAGTGTGGGCACACTTGAGAATTTCAACCATCTACTTTCTTTTCTCTCAACCTTTTGCTTGAATCCATTACAAAGCAAAATCGCTGCTGACTTGAGTGATAAATCACCATATTACAACCATCAGGGCATTTAATTTGCGGCTAAAATCAATTGGGACTTGCTGATGCCAAAAAGTAATATATCCTGTTTAAGACAAAGAAAGCAAAACATTAGATATTACACTTCAGTGCCAGATGGACCGTCAGTCACCTTGATGACCAAGCAACAATTTATTGTTTGTAAAACCAAATAGACAAATGGTAAGAAAAATGCACTTTGATGTGCAGCATTTGACTGCAGGAAAAATGCCAAATGAATTTGAAGAAAAATAGATATATTGTTGATGATGAGGCTTTTTACATAAGGCAGTGTGTTTGAGAGTATTCAGTGAAGGATATGGAAATGCTGAGGGTATAATTCCTTGGCTAATGTTTTTAATTACAAGATAATATGTTGTACTAAATATTAGAATGTTATAGATTATTACCTGATCCACTTATGAATACATCTATTGCTGGCACAACTAGACTATGAAGTGGGATATTTTTACTATTTCTGCATTTGTGTACGGGAGGGGGGTGTATGTGTGCGTGTGCAGGTATGGACATGTTCAGGTCACACATTGTGAGGTCGTGCATGGACATGTGAAAGTGCATATGGAGGTCAGAGAACAATGTCAAGTGTGATTCTTCAGGTTCCATCCTCTTGCCTTTTGAAACAGCGTCTGTAATTGGCCTGGAGTTGAAGCTAGGTTGGCTGCTCAGTATGGCCCAGGGATCTGCTTGCCTCGGCTTCCCCAGCACTGAGATCGTAGGTGAACACCAACACTCACATTTTCTCCATTTCTGCATTTCAATAGCTGTGTCTCAGACTCTAACTCACAGACTATTGGAGCCTCCACACTGTGCTCTTCTCTAGGCAGATATTCTCTATGGGATAAAGAAAAATTCTGTGCCTTAGTTCCTTTCAGAATTTATTTTCTGTCACTAGATACATCAGAATTAGATAAAGAAGTGATATAATAAAAACTGGGATTTATATGAATCATGATGAAGAGATTATAAAACATTTATATGTTTTGTACTTAGTACTACTCAAAAAAACATCAATTTTACATTTCATTCTTTTCACCTTTAAGAAAGATAACATTTTTTTCCTTTCAACTTGTTTATAGTATATATTTGCTATGTTGAATTATTTGACCTATATCTCCCAGAATATATCATTAAGACAAATATGGTAGAGATTAAGAGTTAAATAATTTAAGGTTACATGGTTAATAAAATAGAAGTGATACTTTGAATTTAAATGTACTTTACTCCTAAGTTTATTTCTAATTTTCAGGCTTAGGGAAGAATGTGAAGAGGGTAGAAATAATGTTGACTGTCAGTCAACAACTTTTAGCAGATGACATGCTTACCAGTACCAATACAATGACTCTTACAAGTAAAATTGTTTTTCTAGGTTAATGTGATTATTGTCATACAATCAGAACTTTTTAGATGTCATTATATTTAGAATCATACTTACTATGTATGTAACTTTAGAAGTTACTTAAGTCCTTTAATCCCTTTGATAATTGGTTTATTTTGAAAAATGTTTCATGTAATGATGCAAAAAACCTGACTGTGGTCACCATGGCACGTACCTTTTGGCATGAAGACGCTAGCGCTGTGGTGAGGTAGGAGAGGGGAAAAACAAACTGAAGTTGTACATTCAAACTGTATGAAGTACTACAAGATCATCAGCATTTTAAAATACTGTGTTAATGAGTTAATGAGTTAATGAGTGGGTCTGAGGAGAAGGAAGAAAATTCAAACAGTAGGCCCAGAAACAGCAGTGCAAAACGGAAGTATTTGATTGATGAAGAGTCATAGAAAGCAGGGTATATTTAAGGTATAAGAAGAACTACAAAGTCCTAAAGTAGGAATGATCTTGGAAAATTGCAGAAAGGTTGCAAAAACAGTGGGACCACAGGAAAGTGGAAGTGAGATTAAGTCAAAAGGATATTTGAGTTGTTGTGGTATGGTTTTGAGATTTCCCTCAAGTGTTATGAGAAGGTATACGAATGATTTAAGGTGGTGATGACATCATCTAATATGGCTAGATTAGCATCCCTTTGGTAATTGTGTAAAGAATGGACTAAACTTGGGAAAACATGCAAACAAGGAAAGAAGCAGTTCATGTTAGCAGTTCTGTATACAGGAAAAAAAAGATTATATGAGTTATTATGAACTATAATTAGATAGATTTAGCCACACTATAATGACTATATGCCTCAAAACATGTATATTTATGTTGTACATGATATATACATGTGGAAAATTTTATCTATGAATTAAAAAGTAAAACTTCAGTCATATGTCTGCCATCCCAGGACTCAGAAGCTGAGACAGGAGGATTGCTGTGAATTTAATGACATCAGCTACATACTTTATTCCAGACTAGCTTGAACTACAGAGTAAGACTGTCTCAAAAAAACAAAATGGTAAAAGGGAGAATAATTAATGATAAAAATTTAGTTATTGATTATACTAGTTTGAGTGAATGATAATGGTTCCTTTGTTTTATAAAGTCAGCAGTGAAAATAGTGGCTGTAGGATGTGATACGTATATTTGGAGGAGAGTTAATATGAATTTACTTACATACTAAATATGAGCTGTGATACTGTGCTGGATAGCTTTAGTGTCAACTTGACACACCTGGACGGAGGGAGCCTCAATTGGGTAATTTCCTTCATTGGACTGGCCTGTGGCCATGTCTGTGGGGTATCTTCTTGATTGTTATGTGATGTGGGAGGGCCCAGCCCACTGTGGGTAGTACCTGTGCAGGTGTGCCTGTGTTGCATAAGAAAGCAGGCTAAGCAGGGGCCAGGGGAGCAATCCAGTAAGCAGTGTTCCTCCATAGCCTGTGCTCCAACTCCTGTCTCCAGGTCCCTGCCCTGAGTTCCTAGGTTGGGCTCCCTGATGAACTGTGACCCAGGAGATGTTAGATAAATAAACCTTTTCCTCCCCAAGTTGGTATTGGTGAGAGTGTTTTGTCACAGCAATGGAGAAACAAACTAGGACAGATACAGAGAAGAATTAAGGATCCCCTTTGTCACAATAGCTATGTCAGTTGGGTCATCAATCAAAATGAGAAACACTGAAAAAGGAAGAATTTCCTGTTGTGTCAGGAGGGTATTAGTCAATACTTTTAGTATGAGCAAATTGTCTCTGAAAAACTGATTTGATATTTAAGTGGGTATGCAAAAAGTTATATAACTGTATGAATCCAGATCCATGAGGAAGGTAAAACATATGCAAGCCTTAAGTAGGAAATACTATCATATTTAGTTCATGAAACTTGGCAACATAACCATGAAAATAGTGAAGACACACCAAAGAGGACATTTGAGATTCAGAGTTCAGACACAGAGGAGAAACTCTCCAAATTATGCAAGGTACAAAACATAAAGATACATGGTGAGCCTGGAGGAGCTAGGGAGGGAAAAACTTATGAATACTGCTATGAACTTCAATAAAATGAATGCAGGCAAGTAAATATATATCCAGAGAGATTTTTGGTGATATCAATAAATTGAGGTTAATAATAACAATCTGAAAGACTCATGTTCAAATTAAATGAGCTGAAATATAGAAAATGATTACTTTGTTTAACTAATGCTGTGTGACAAATTACCTCTGAAATTAGAGCATAAAACAATTTGTTAAACTTGTGGAGTCTGTGGGTCAGAAATTCAGACAAGATCCAGCTGAACAATTTTTTATTGGGTCTGTTTTATGGGTGTCATCAGAATTCACTAGGTCTAGAGATTTCTGAAGTATGGCAAGACTGGGAGAGTCTCCACTTCAAAATAGTTCAATAATGGTTTCGTCAAGCTAGTGTTGGCTATCGATCCACAGCAGTAGCTCTTTTCCCTGTGAACCTCTCTATGATGCTACTATGCATCATCATGCCCAGATACCTGGTTGCCCTCCTGATTGGGCCATTCAAGAGACTGAGGAAGAAGAATCCTGTGAAGTCACACATCATGACTTCCTTTCTCATTTTCTGCTGGTCATAAAGGAGTACTAATGTATACTAAGCTGGTCCTAATTTTAATGAGTTGATAAACACCATAAAGTATGGCTTACTGAGGGTCACCATTATTGGTGGCTAACAACCAATAAAATATATACCTTTGGTTGGCTAAGTGCTTTGGCAAGAGGATGCAATGTGTCTTCAGTAAATGGGGGTGTCTAGAGCTGGCAAAATACAAGATTGCAAATACAATTTTAGAATACCACATCTAAATAAATCCTCAGATAAACCCATAATTAGGAATTCCCAAGCCTGATCCCACTTCTGATCAGCTGACTATGAATATGAGAATTTCCATAACCACTTTTCTGTTTGGTAATTCACTAGAATGACTCACAAACTTCAATAAGATTTTATACTTTTATATCAAATTAATACCAATCAATGTTGATATAGAAGACATGTCTAAGACATAGGGGACTGAAAATGTATTCCAGTTCTGAAGTTCCCATGAGCGATGGGGATCAACACCTTCCTGGCATCAGCATGGGCAATACTTAAGAGTATTACTGTCAATCCGGAAGTATTACTGTCATCAATCTGGAAGCTCACACATACCTCGAAATCCTGGCTTTTTATTGACTCTTCAGGTAGACATGACGATTCAATGAATATTCAACCTAATTGTCAGTTTCTAATCACATCACAGAAGATCAAGTAGGTTTCACATAGCCTCAAACCACAACCTTCTATTCACCTGGGAGATCTCTTTGACAGGTCCAAATATGACTTCTGTAAGGGATCATAATGAATAGAAAGACAATCCTAACACTCAAGAAATTCCAAGTTCCTAGAGATCATCCTCCCAAGAATGTGGACAAAATCTATACCTAGATGATGTTAATTTTGCACTATACATCTATGCATTATTTTACTATTGTCACGCTAGCAGAATGAATGAATATAATTACTGTAGAAAATGGCATGCACTTCCAATTCCCTGACGTGGCAGGCCCGGAAGGATACATGGAAATCCAATATCAGTTCTTCCTAGAGTCTCACTGCCAATTCCTGTATTGTACTCACTCTCTGATTTTAGTCTATGTCAATAATAAACACTGGCTCAGAAACTTATTTCATTTTTGGAGTCAGGATAACTAGAATTCAATATCTTGTCCTTTCAGTCTGATGCTGAATTTAATGATGACCATATGAGTCAAGCACAAGGAATGTTTGTACAGATTTGGAGAGTAAGAACTGGGATTTGTAGAAATGATACAAGCACTATTTTCTATTTTCTGACCCCTGTGATACCCTCATTGTTCGTGGTGCATCCCTGTGGAACAGTTCCCCTCCACATACCTGTTTTGCTATGAATTAGCACTGTATTATTCCCTGTTTATCTCATTATGATATCATTTTTGTGAGATTAGTGTGCGATTTTTTAAAGTATGGATGAGTCCATTGAAATTAGGCAAGAAGCAGGTGGTAATCAATAACAACTCAGGCATTTGCTTGGGATCCTTTATTAGTCACCTTGTAAGTTTATACGTATACACCACCTTACCTTTAATGTGTTCCAAAACTTCTGATCTTACTCCTATTAGTACAGGAGCATTTTATTCAACACCAACTATACGCTCATTGAACACAAAGCCACACTCTACAAAAGATCAGTGTGATTATGCTACAGATTTTGGCAAGAAATGGCAAAACATCTCCTATACATTTTCCTGTCTAGACATTCCTTCACATTCCATGACACAATGCAGGCTACTACATTTCCTCATTCCTCATTTTTTAATTTTGCCATATTTTATAAAATTATTAAAAACTATGGTTTATGATTACCTTTGGATATTTTATCTTAAAGAATACACATTTTAGGTATTTGGAAAAGATAATTTTAAGTAGGCTCTTTTTTTTTAATGTGAGGGCAGTCATGCAACACTGAAAATTCACAAAAATGTGATCATGTGGGGTCTGGAGAAATGGCTCAGTGATTAAGAAAACTGGCTGCTCTTGCAGAGGACCTGGGTTCAAATCCCAACACCCACATGGCAACTAACAACTCTCTGTAACTCCTGTTCCAAGAGATTTGACGCCCTCTCCTGATCTCTGCAGGCATTGCATGACAGAGGGACAGAGGTGTGCATATATATATATATGTACAGACAATACATTCATACACATAAATAAAAATGTGATCACAAACCTGATGTGTAAATTCACAGGCTCAGAAAACTCTGCTAACATAGTTAGCTAATGGTGATGATGGTCACCTTTTATTATTATTATTATTATTATTATTATTATTATTGTTGTTGTTGTTATTATTATTATTTTATGTGTATGTGTGTATTGTATGCATGTATTTTATTATTATTATTATTATTGTTGTTGTTGTTATTATTATTGGTACCAAGGATATCAATGCAATGGCATATTTTAATTGAATTTTTATGTATTTCATACAGAACATCTCGATCAATCATAATCATCATTATACCCCTTTCCCCACTGGCACCCTCTCATAGCCCCCTCACTGGAATTCATACCTTCTGTCATTTGTCTTACAGCCTGTTGTGTTAAACTAGTGTCTTCAGACATCCCTCAGTGTAAGTTCATCTACTGAGGTATAGTCATCCTAACTAGAATTCCTCACTTTAGGAAGATCAGCTCCTCCTCACCCAGCAGTAATCAGTTGCCAGTATTTCTTCAGTTAATATTGGGGTCTGCTGTCCTATTCCCCAGTTCTATGTTGGGTTTTTTTCTGTTTGAGTTTGCACAGGTTCTATGCATGCTGACACCATTGATGTAGATTCATATAAGAAGTATGTTCATATGAGCAGGGGCCCAGGAGCTTGGAGGACTCTAGTTCCATATAGTCATGCACCTTCTCCCTGGCTCTTACGATATTTCTAGCCTCTCTTTCTGCAATGGTTCCTGAACCCTGGGTGGGTGTAGTTTAATATAAGAGTCCTGTCCAAGATCAGCATTCTATGGACTCTTAATTGCTACACCTTGGCCATTTGTAACTGTTTGTGTTCCTGGCCCTCTGTTGCATGAGGGAGCTTCATTAATGAGAACTGGAATAGTCATTGTTGTCTTCTTTGCCCCTTGCTTTATCTTCTGTGAGCCCTAGGTGTAGAGGTTGTATTGTAGATGTACTACTTAGACTTGAGCAATTCACAGACACCGTCTGTGAGTGAACAGTTGTAGTACACTGTAATCCTTGCCTGGTGGAAAAAAAAAAAAAGCTTCGTTGATGAGTGATGACTGGGATATTTATCTGTAAATATAAGGATATATATTTTGCATATTGAGTTTGGGATTTTTCTCTAAGATCTATGACCTCTCCAGGCCTGTGTATTTGGCTATGTTTACAGTACCACATATGAGTTTCTTCCCATTGGGTGAACTTTTAGATCAATTGTGTAGCTGACAAGAAACAGTGCAAGATAGGAGAAACTTTCATTTGAGTCGTTGGCCAGTTATGGTCCAAGAGACTCCCAAAATTACGCAGGCTATTGCCACAGCCCTTGATGGCCTCCCAGAACTTGAATGTAAGACCCTATGAATGTAAGACTTCAATTGAGATAGAAGTGACCTGAAAGCCACTTCCTCAGAAGGCTAGCAATCATAGCTATGGAAAGCACTATGGAGGGTGCTGATGGAGAATATCAATAGATGGTCCAGCCCCAGCTTCAAGACCAAATAACCACATCATTGACCTGCACAGCATACAACATTGGTGCAGTAGTAGAACTTTTATCTTGAGGGCAATCAACAATGGCCACCTTTTTATGTGAAAGTAAGTAATCTAATGGTGGAGAGGTGAGGAGGAAGCTGTCATTCTAGAGAACACTGTAAAAGATTTAGTCTAAAGTTAGATGAAAGAGGAATTCATAGAATACAAACTTCACATATCTTGATTTAGTACATTGGATCAACCTTGAGTCAAGCTCTTAGCCTAAAAAAAATTCATATTTTCTTCAAAATTATAGTAAACCAGTTTTTAAAATTGTGAATAATTTAAAAGGTCATCATAGTATTTATATGATTAAAACTTTCTTGTTTGAACTTATAAGCATTACTCAACAAACTATAATAATTCTGTAACTCATATTCAAAACGAACCCATTAATGTATAGTCAATAAAATATGTCCTTCTAGTACATCATTTTATGGTCTGATTTGTGCAATAAATAGACAAATGCCTCATTGTAAAAATAAAATGAACTTAATAAAGTAAAAAAATAATTCTAAAGCATATATTTTTCAAATTTCGTTAGAATTCACTGTTTCCATTTTGTACAAACTCAAAATCATTGCATGCCTTTGTTTGCCTTTCTGAACTTATAAAATGTAGAGATAACCATAATGTCAAAATTGAAATGTGTATTACATCATTTTAAATAGACTTGAACACTTTTAAAGGTGTAGAGGTAGAATATAAACTATGAAAGACAAGGCTTGTCAATGAAAGCAATGTGGGAGGAGAATTGTTTAATTATTCATTTTTACACTCAGGTATAATTCTTACCTAAACTTAAATACGTATTTTCTCCTGTAGTTTATTAGTATTCTGCCATCCAGAATACTTGACATTAGTATTTTGCTTCTTTATGACATTTTGTAATTGTGGCAAATAATAGGTTTTTGAGTACTGAATTTTTCTTAAAATTTCCTCTCTTGCCTGAGAAATATTTTTTTCAGAGCAGACAGCTAAACAGGATACATCTTGGCTTGCCTAAACAGGATGCATCTCTGCTAAATTCATAACTCCAACTCTTCAAACATTCTTCTCTGATTTTTACGCCTCCTCTACCAGTCTTGCAGCAACAGCAAGTGGGTGAGAGCAAGAAAGACAAATAGAAATACTTGTCTTTTGACTATGGAAATTAGGTTCTGACAATTTTCTGTCTGGGCTTTTGTGAGGTTTGTAAGCTACTCAAATTTCTAGATATTAACTTGAAATTAATAAGGAGAATTGACACAAGGGTATTTCATTAATGAAAAAAATTCTACTTACAGTTTTATTAAATCTAGAGTAGCTCTGTTCTTAGTCATGTAAGCTTAATTCTTGGTATTCATTAACTTTGATCAATGCTCGAGAAGATAAACTGGCAAAAGTGTTTAATAAATGGCTTAAGTTTTGTTGAGTCATCTTAATTTTGAAGGGGCTGTAAGTTCAGTGCAGTAGCAACTGAACAATACCAAGCAATCCTCTGACAATACAAGAGTGTCCATCTCGCACATAAACGGGTCCTCACAGTGCTTCTTGATGCTGGTCCAGTGACTGATCCTGAGATGAACTAATGTTACATTTGACACCACATCCTTTACCTGAAATTGTCTGTATTAGAGCTATGGTAACATCTGGTGAACCCCATGCTAAACATGTTTAACCTAAGCTGTCTGTTCTCTCTAGCAAGAAGGGATTTTCTTATTGATAAATGAACCTGGTTAACAGGCAGAGGTCAAGGAGCAAAAAAATGACTATGTTTTCTGCGTCTTTATTTTGTAGGAAGGGAGAAAGAAGAGAGACATAGATATGTGACTAGATCTGTCTAATCGGTGGTGTTTTTGATTGTTATTGAAACTTAAATGTTTATAAATAATAGTTTTAGGGAGAATCAACATTTTGAGGCTAACGAAAGCTGATTTTTATTTAATGATGTTTAAAACCTTGAAAACAACTGAAGAATAAAAGTTCTAAAGCTGTCCCTGACAGCAGAGAAAAACATTTCTAAGACGTCTTTATTTAGAAACATAATAGATAAAACAGTTCCATGAGCTTCATATATTTATAAATGATTTCCAACACTTTATTTCACAGTTTTCATGACATTAAATATACATGAAGAATTCGATGCTTGTTAGTTTTCTTTTAAGTTTCAAAATTTTAAAGTAGTCAAGATTTCATGACAAATGAAGTTGAAAATATCACATTGGCCACACTCTTGATTTAAATTAAACGGTCTACACAATTTTCCTTTTATATATCACAGGATATTTCAAATTTTGTCAATCCTGTTTTCTAACATTTTTGAAGTAAGTGACATTTAGTTTTTTTAATTTTTACTTAATTTAAACTATTTCCTTAGCAGTGATCTCAATGTTTTAAGAAATTCTGCTCTTGAAAAAAATATATATATCTCCCTCAGAGCTTTTCTCTGTCTCTCTCTCTCTCTGACACACAAACAGACACACACACATACTCTTTACACATACACACATAGATGCACACAACACACACTAATACACTTACATACACATGACACACATGCACACTCTTATATACAGAAAGTCACACACACAATACACATGCACACACACATATTGCACATACAGTCCCACCTATAATTTTGCTTGTATACTTATGTTATCCAAATGATATCAGTAAAAGTGTCAGAGGACCAATAAGATGAACTTTTGAGACCTTGTCCCAAAATAAACAAATCTCAATTAACATAGTGCCCATAATTTTTGCTCAATAGCTAACTTACTCTCTATTCCATCCTCTTCTTTACCTTCCATCATATACTATTGCAGTATTTTCCTATAGCATTCTTGAGACTGGTACTTTGTAAAATGGACTGCTATTTCTGAAAAATAACAACAACCTCAACAATGTTAACAACAAACAACTTATAAAACTTATATTCTGAAAGCTAGGCACAATGGGACAGGACTGTAGTCCCAGCCCTCAGGGCAAAGGCAGGGGGATCTCCATGAATCAAGGCCAGTCTGGCATACCTATGGAGTTCCCAGCCAACAGGAGCTACAGGAAGACCTTATTTCAAACAAAAGAAAACATAACAAAACATATTTCGGGCACATCCTAAAATGACTTTTACTTACATAAACGTAGCTCACAATGGCTTCATCTCTGTAAGAACTCATGGTATAAATTCCTTATTATTAATTAGTCCCAGTTCACAGAGTAGGAACTCAGGATGCAGAGAGGCCACTGTCTTATTCTGAGTCCTACAGGCACAGTGCAGGAGACACAAAACTTGTATCTCTACATTTAGTCAAGCTCCAGGTCTGCACTCTTAACCACCAAGGAAGCTGTATCTTCATTTCTCTAGGACTCTGCTCTGCCATGTGTTTTCTTCAAATACACTTGATTAAGGGCATTTGCATAGGCCTTAACTGTACTTTATTATCTAATACATTTCCATTTCTATACTTGATACTTTAATCTATGTTGCACTGGCAAATTCAAACATTCTTCCTAATACTTGTACAATAATTCCATTTTGTAGTTGTGGAAAATTTCCCTTTTCTCACTGGCACTCAACTACGATTGATTCATCAGTTTTAAAAAGAGGCAATTTAGATGACAGTTCCTTACAATGTCTACAATGCCCTCTACTTGATTTCATTTGCACTTCTACATGTGAGGCCATTCTGCATCTCACCCTTTCCCGTCTATGCCTTCTAATGTCAATTTCCTGTGCCCAAACCCAAATAACTACACTCTGGCACAAGTCCATGAGTCATTACTTTCTAGAACATTTGCATATTTGAGCATCTCCACCTGGGTTGCTCTCCTTTTTATATTCTTTCTATTGATGGCTCCTTTCCATGCTTCAGAGCTGAATGTTGTCTCAGATGCTTCTTCTAATCATAGCATCTTCATTTTGTGGTAACCATACCACAAGCTTCCTCAGTCCTGCAAGTCTGATAGAAATGTGAATGTTCAGTTCTTTACCTAGCAGCACAGATTGGCAGTCTGGGTTGGGGCTCAAGGATCAATGTGTGTACAAGATTCCTGGTTGATGTCCTCTCTGAGCTCCCCAAATCTGCTCCTTTCCCAATGTTTTCTGTGAAGTGCAGGGCCAACTGGGCCAACTGCAAGGTCTTAAACACCCAAAAGGAAAGTTAGGCCAAAGATTAATGGGGTCAATATAATTTTTTAGAGTCCATATGTATAGCTAAAGGCTACATAACAAGAAACAATGCCAGAAAGGAGATACCTTCCTTTGAGTTATTGGCCAGGGTGTTCCAAAAGACTCCCAGACAGTAACCCAGCATAGAACTGGGAAAATGAACAGCAGACCCCAAGCTTATCCAAAGGAATATTGACAACTGATTGTTGCTAGATGAGGAACAGATGATGTTCCCAAAACAAGGATCTCTAGATAGACTGACTAGATTCAGCAGGCAGACAAGCACTGTGGAATGGCTGGGGGTGCCAACAACACAGTGGACAGTAAAAGGGATGACAGAGTATATGAGATCCAGTGTGTGGGAGGGGGGGAGGTTTTGGGAGGGTTCCATTTGGGAAGTGGGTATACAGATGAATAAGATTGTGTGAGATGTTCTGTATGACATACACACAAAAAACAAGCAACTAATTTTTTAAAAGACATATTTGAGGAGGAAGCATAAAATTTTACTTCATATTAAATAGTAGAGGTAATAAATATCACCACTGAAATATACCTGATGATTTTATATCCATACTCTGGTACTAAGGCTATGAGTATAACTGACTCTGACTAGTAATAATCAGATACATAGAGATTAAAGACACGTGAAAACATCTAAGTGTTAGTAACATTAAAAAAATGTAGGAAACAGCATTTTTTAAAATGAAATAGAGGTCGTCTTTAAAGGGTAATATCTCATTAAATTTTATGTCTTACAGGGTTAATACTGAGTTCAATATTTAATAAATGTATTAATTCAAATATGAACCTAAAAAATTACAGCCACATTTGAAATAGATGTATCCTTGCTCTGGAATGTGTTACTGAATATGGTAAAGCTATAATGAAATTCTTCTTCTAATCATGTGGCTATTAAATCAAAAACATTTTTTTAATTTAAAAAATAATGTTTCAAAGCATAAAATTTGCTCCTTGTTAATTAGTAGATGTGAAAAACATTGCCATTGAAATCTACCTGATGATTTTATATCCATGCTCAGGGATCAAGCATCTCAGAAAGTGACCGACTGTGACTAGTAATAAGCAGATTATTCATAGAGATTAGAAACGCATGTGCAAACATCTAAGTGTTAATTGCATTAAAAATGAATTTTTCTGTATGAAACTGTGTATTTTAATAATGAAATGGAGATCTTTTTTAAAGGTTAAAACCTCATTCAATTTTGTCTTACAGAGTTTATACTGAGTTCAATATTGTATAACTGTAATAATTCAACTGTAAACCTAAATTTTACAGCCAATTTTGAAAGAGATGCATCTTAGCTCCAGAAATTGTTATCGAATATGTCAATGCTGTTATAATGAAATTCTTCTTCTAATTATGTGGTTATTAAATAAATAATTTTTTAAAAAAGAAAGAAAATCACCTGGGCTGGAGAGATGGCTCAGAATTAAGTGCACTGACTGCTCTTGCAGAGGATCAAGCTTCAATTCCCAGCACACACATGGTGGCTAACAACTGTCCATAGCACCAGTTTCAGGTGATCCAACACCTTCTTCTGACCCCCAAGGGCATTGTATGACATGGGTGCACTTACATACATGCAGATAATACTCTCAAACACATAAAATAATAATAAATAAATATATTTAAAAAGAAAAGCTCACCCGTCTTACTATTCTGATATTGTGAAGGAATTTATACATGTAGACATTATATGGATGATACAAAATAATCTATTGGGGGGGGACAGATGGAATCATTTCATGCCAAGGGAACCTTAATTTGTTATCATCTATGTCAATAATTCCCAAATTTATTGTAAAAAAGTACATATTGGAGGAGTTTTTAAAGGGCAGATTCTGTGGTCAACCCCAGAATTTCTAATTCAAAGGGGCTGAGGAAATCCCAAGACTAAGCAGTGTGGATTAGTCCCAGGCAGTGTGGATGCTCATGGCCTGGGAAACTACAGCTTACAACTACTGACCTGCAACATCAAGTACAGTTCCGTGCCTCTGATTCCATCAGAGCTTCAATTTGTGAGACTTTTTAAAATTTGTTTTGCAAAGAACAGAAAAGATTTAGTAAGTTTCAATTCATAATTTTTAGTGTCTACAAAACTGTATTTTTATGTCAATGCTAATAATTGCAATGCTTAAATATTCCTGAGCAGAATGTGTTCCCTGACTGTTTTCTTGATTTGGTCCCTGTGAATTATTTGTTTTGTTTTGTTTTAATCATTTTGTATCATTTAACGTTTGTGTTACCTGTGGGTTACATAATCCATGGTATAGTGGTATTCCATGGCTGCATCACTGTTCCTTCCATAGTGCAATCTTCTTTAAATCAACTTTCACGTAACACACAGTATTAGTACTTTTCTTCATTCTTTCAATAAAACAATGTCTCTACTGCCATGTTTTCAATATCTTTCAGGGTAGAAACACATAGAAGGTAGGAGTTGACTTGAGCACAGGACTAGTTTAAAATAGGCAGAAAGTCAGTAGTGTTATGAGTGTAATTTTTAAATGTATTATTATTTTATTTTATGTATGAGTGTATTGCTTGCATGTGTATAAATGCACCCATGTTGTGCAATGCCTATGGAAATTAGAAGATGGCATTGGATCCCCTGGAACTGGAGTTACAGATGGTTGATAGCTGTTATGTGGATGTGGGTGCTGGGAGTCAAACCCGGGTCCTCTGAAAGAGCAGTCAGTGCTCTTAACCACAGAGTCTCCTCTCCAGGACCATGACTGGCATTTCTTAGAGCTACAGTTCTTGGCCCTTGGTTTAATTTCATGAAGAATTTCCTTCACTGGAGTTTTCAACAGGCTTTAGTGGTGAATGACTGGCCTTGGGCTCCTCTTGCAAACCAAACATATTTCATTAGTCCCTCCTGAATCTTTCTTGACCCTGACCCAGAATAATGTATATGTGAGTAGTTCTTGTGGGTGTGTGTGTGGGGGGTATTGTGCATGTGGTGTGTGTGTTTTGTGAAAATATCAAGCACTGAAAGCAAGGAATATCATTGGAAGCAATGAATTATTACATGATTTTGTTTCTTTTGCAAGTAACAGTTGGATATTAGCACCTTTGTGTGGTTGTATGTGCTATTCTAGGTCAGTAAGTGTAATAAAGAGAAAATCCCCTGATGAGACAGGTTCCTCATTTCTTTCTCTTGTCATTCTGGATGTGCTGCTTGTTTCAACAAAGAGCAAGTTCTTTTTCTGAGAGAATAATTCCAAAAGAAATCAGAAGATTTCTCTGAACAGATTGGGCTCTGTCCTGGTTTTAACCAATGCCAAGGAGTGAAGCTGTCTTTCTTCAGGCACAACTGTAATTTGGTATCTCTCCTCGGTAAATATCTATCTACATATAAACAACTGTATAATATATATATGCATACATAGTTGTATATGCATATATATGTTAAATATATGACATAAAAGCCAAGAGAGGATGATTTAGGGAGAAGAAGAACTAATGATAAAGGGGAAGGGACAGAAAAGGGTCATGGAGACAATAAACAGTAAAGGGGGGATATGAGCAAAGTCTAACGATATACATGTAAAATATGTCATGATCAAACCTATAATTTTTGTATTAAGAAATTATTATGAAAAGTATTTAACCGTCAACACAAAAATATAAACATGCAACCCTAGTATGCAGGAGAACTCCTGTGGTTGATTAGCAACTGGAAAACCTTGAGTTATTTTCCTGACTCACATGAGAGAGTTAATTAATGAATGATTCATTCTTCAAAACAGACAAGCAGGTATGTTTTAGTAGGTTGTGAAATTTTTTATGTGGTCTCAGTTCTAGTAATGGAAGAAAACAGGAATGGAAATTCATGGTTAGAAATAAAATTGGATTTTTTATTATTTGTTTGTTTTTAATCTTTGTGAGATATGCCTGGTAGAGGTTCCCCACTTTATAGACATTCCCCACTTCATAGGTAGGGCCGTCTTCTGAATCCTTGGCTTTCTATTATTATGCTTAGTTTTGAAGAATGTTATTAACTTTCCACAGTTACCTAGAAAATTCTTTTCTGACTTCTAAAGTAAATGTCACTATAAGAAAATGTTTTCTTGTTGGAAATGGCACTGAAATTGAAAGCAGCTGTTGATCTTCCCACTTGAAATAACTTTTCATATACATTGGGCCTCCTTGCATCCATATGAAGAAATATAAATATCTCTCATCTTTCTGTGGATAACATGGCCTCTTTCTTACTTCCATGTCTGCTCACTGGCCTTTGTTTAAGTTCTGCACAATTTTCTGGGCATGGAGAGTTTCAGTATGGTCAGATGGATCTGATAAGATTGTTAATCATATTTAAAATAACATGGTGATTATTCTCAGTTTAAATCTGCTTGGCAACATTCTTGGATTTTACACAAATACGCTATGTCAAAATTGTGCCTCTTTTGTTTAGTGATAGTAATTGTTTCACTATAAGGAAACACAATGAAGTGGGTGTCTTACCTGATTCCCCACATCTATGCTTAGATTTTGTCTGGCTTAAGTTTGTGTGGTGTAAGTGCATGCTGTCACAATTGCTGTGAGTTCATGAGTAACTGCCCAGCTGTCTAGAAAACTCTTTTTCCTTGTGGTCCATCCACTATTTCTGGCTTTTATAATCATTCCACCTCCTCTTCCTCAATAATCATAATAATTGTGTGAAATTCTCAATGAATCAATAAAAATAATTTAAAAATATTTTTCATAATTCCAGACATCCTTTACTGTTTCATTTCCTCAAGCTGAAAAAATTATATGCACAAAGATTCGGGAGGTAAGTGTCAGTGTATTCTAATAATAAACAATTTTAGATATTGCCATTCTGGGTACACTGTGTTGAAAAGTCTATAGAAATTACAAGGAATTTTCAGATAAATTGTTTAATTTGAACCTTCAACAAATACATGAGGAATGATTGTAAAAAGATTGTTTCATTATATGTTCAAAAGCTCTAGAGATTAGCATGTTATCTTTGTGAATGATAAGTGGCCTAAACCATACATATTAAAATTATTGTATTGGGACTGGAGAGATGGCTGAGTGGTTAAGAGCACTGGCTGCTTTTGCAGAGGACCCATGTTCACTTCCCAGCACTCACATGGTAACTAACAAAAGCCCTGAACTCCAGTTGCAAGGATCCAACACCCTTTTCTAACCTCTGCGGGCAAAATAATTTAAAAATATTTTGTAACTAAATTAAAAGCTGTATTCTGCTGAACTGTGTTTCTTCCTTGTTTCCTTCTTACAGTTTTATTCTGAACTAACATCTACCCTAAATATAGGTTACTTATTACAGAAAGAGATGCATAAAGATGAAAGTTCTATTCAGTGTTGATATTCAAAATTTCTATAGTCTATAACATACTTTTGAAATTAAGCTGCACTTGGAAATGGTCTGCTATTTATTTACTTATTTGTTTATTGTTTATTTATTTGTTTGCAAAGAGCCTACTGAGGTTGGAGAACTCTTGTTCATGCCAATTAATGGTAATGTTGGTGATATTTGGTTATTGCTGCTAGGCTGGAATCAGGCTGAAGCAGGATAGACACCACATGGGGATTAAAGGAAAGCCTTCATCGTTAGTTGTCAATCACAACACAGTGAGAGACACACTACTAAATGAGGAATACACTGTTAAAGATCAATCAGTTGGTGAAACAAGTAAGCAACTCACTTGCTCCTGATTTTCTTAGCACCATTAAACACAAAACTTACAGACATTTTTACATTCCTATCTCTTGTACACCCAGGAGCATCATTAAACAACTATTAAAACAAGAAATAAGTGAGAGAATGTAGAAAATATATAAACAAATCTATGGTTTCTTTTAATTTTTTATTGCATATTTGTCATTTTCATGCAATATAATTTGATGGTATTTAGATCCTCTCCCTATCCACGCCTACCTATATATATTATGTAATATATATGGTTATATATAATTATATATATTATGGGTATATCATATATTATGGCCCATAGAGTCTGATTTGTGTCTTAAAATGTCCTTCAGTGTGGGAGCATCCACAGAAGCCTGCTTAACCTACCAGGATTCATGTCCCTGTAAGAGCCTGTCTCTCCCCGTCTCCGCAGCCATTGGTTGCCAAAGTTCCATAGGTTTGGTTAGGATTTCTATCCACTTTCCCATGTGTATGCTGCAATTTTGTCTGGTTTGTGCTTGCATGAGATTTATGGATGCTGTCAGCATGCTGTTAGTTTGTATGAGTAACTCGTTTTTCTCTAATAGCTTTCAGTACCCTCTCTTTGGTGTGTATATTTGGTGCTTTTACTATGATATGTCACAGGGAGCTTTTGTTCTGGTCCTGTCTAATTGGTGTGTTGCTTCTTCTATCTTTTCAAACATGTCTTTCCTTAAATTAAAGACATTTTCTTCTACAGTCCTGTTAATGATCTGCTCAGTGCCATTGACCTGAAATTTTTGTTGTTCCTCTATGCTTATGATGTGTAAATTTGGTCTTTTCATGGTGTCCCATATTTCCTATATATTCCATTGCTGTGTTTTTTTCTTTAATTATTCACATTTTTTGCTTAAGTGGTCCAGTTCTTCAACTTTATTGTCTGGCCTTGATATTCTGTTTGCCATTTCATTCATTCTGCTAGTGAGTCTTTTTCCTGTCACTTCAAATTGGCTTGTTGAGTTTTTCAACTCCATCCTCAAGTCAGCTTGAGTTTTCTTTAATATTTCCATCTCCTTCATGAATTCACTTTTAAAATCCTGAACTGTCTTTTTCATTTCAATCATCTATATATTTGTATTTTCTTGTGCATTGGTCAGAAGTTTGTCCTTATCCTCTTTGAGTTCATTGGGTTGCTTGGTGGTTTTTAAGTCTTTGAATTCTTTGATCACGTTTATGATTTTTCTTTTAAATTCTGCGTCCTAGGGTTCCTTTGGGTAGTTCTCAATGTAGAACACTTATATAGCACTGGTGGGATTTGTTGGGACATATTGTCTTGCCTTTTCATATTATTTGTGCTTTTTTTCTTTGTGGTCTGGGCATATGGCTTCCTTTTGTCGGTAGTGTTTCTGAAATGAAATTCAAGCTTGTCTTTGTTGAGTTGAAGTTTGATTCTGTTTCTATCATTGATGTAACTTGATTGTTTTATGATCAGGGATGAAGAGTTAGCTGGTATGTGTTTCAGGTTCTTTTTCTTGATTTTCTAAAAACAGAGTTATTGTTTTGTTTTGTTTTGTTTTGTTTTTTGTGAGTGTATCACTTCCAATATGCAATTACACTTAAATCACGCAATACTGGAAGAAGTCAGAAGAGGGTGTCAGATCCCTTGGAACTAGAGTTACTGATGGTTGTTAATTGCTGCCATGTGAGTGCTGGGAGTCAAACCTGAGTCTTTTGCAAGAGCAGCCAGAACCCTTAACTGCTGAGTCATCATTCCAGCCCCTTTTTTGATATTTTTATTGCATGAAGTAGATGGTTCCAGGTAAGCTTGTCAGGAGCTCTCCAAAGGACAAAGGTACCAATGCTCAAATTGGGGTAATGGGTATCAATTAGGATGGTTTTACCTAGCTAAGAAGATGAAACGTAAACCTTGGAGTAGAGGCACAGGGACTGGTGCAAAATCAGAGAGATGGTGACGTGGGAGAACTGGATAACTCACCCAACTAGTCAAATGCTCTCTGGCAGCTTCAGCAGGAAAGAGCCAAAGTCCAAGGAGTGCTTGTGGAAATAGGATGAGCTGGTCAAGTCTAAGATTCTTAAATCCTTTCTATTTTTTTATTAACAAAATACTATGAAATCCTGGCACACAACATTAAAAAAAATATCTACATTAAAAAATGGATAGTGAGCCTAGCTAATTCATGCTGTATGCAGATACTATATGTTGTGAGAGCACTTAATTTTCAAGGGCATCATGCATTACTGTTAATCACAGATAACATGTTGTGTGATAAATCATTTAAGCTTATTCATACTATCAAATGTAATTTTTGGTTTTTAGCACGTATCTCCCCAACCGTACCCTGCACTACTAACTCCTGAAACAACTTTACTTCTACTTCTATGATTTTTACTTTTTTTGTTATACATAGACAAAAACATGATAATTTTCTCTTATTTCTTATTCCACTAAACATAAAATTCCCTACGTTCATCCTTTGTGGTTGTAAATAACAGCATTCTTTGTTGAGTTTTAGGTAAAAATAAATAAATTTTAAATAAATATA
>NW_008351640.1:87045-106426 GCF_000622305.1 Nannospalax galili | reverse complement strand
AAATTATATATTAATTATGTTGTTGGATACAAATAAACATAGAAATATATTTTGAAAAATATTTTCACCAGATGGGTATCAGATAAAGAAAAGAAAAATTACTTTGCTTCTATACACCCAACTAGTATTCTTTCTAATGTCCACAGTCACAATAAGCACATAGAAAGTCTTCAAAATTTGCTGAACAACTAACCAAAGAGAAGGAGGAAGGGAAGTAGAATGATAGAAAGGAAGGGAAAGGGAGCAAGAAAAGGAGGAAATACTGGTATTTGGAACTAGTGCAATAGATAAGTTGATAAAGTGCTTGTTGCACAAGCAAGGGCACCTAAACTCCAACTCCTGGCACCATGTAAAATGCCTATCATGGCACACACCTGCAATCCCAATGCTGAGGAGAGGGGAGAGAAACAACGGACTCCTTGGTCCTTGCTGGCCAGACAGTCTAGCCAATCAGTGAGCTCTGGGGTCAGGGAGAGACTGTGTCTCAAAAAATAACTTGGAAAGGATAAAAGTAGACATCCGATTTTGACCTCTGACCTCCACGTGTACATGAACACATATACACACAGAAAAACACACACTAAAACATAAATGACACAAACACACACAGACATGCACACACACACACACACACACACACACACAAAAATGAATAAAATATACTACTGTTTGTTACTTATCCTTCCAATCTATTGGAAAGAATACTTAGTCTTCTTCAAATACACATAAACAACTCATATTATTATATTCGGGTTTATTTTAAACAAAACCTGTATGGCACTTTTTACTTTAGTTAATATGCATTTCATGCCTTTTCATTTTAACATATTTCATATTACTGCACAAAAATTAATGTTTCCACCTGGGCACAGAAACATAAAGATATGTTTCTACTTGTTGTCTTAGTCCATTAACACATGGTATGGGATATTCGATTTTGTTTTAGGAGGACTACATAACTAATAGACAGTGAGGTAAAAGAGATTGGTGTGGGAATACAAGAAATCTCCAGAAGTACCTCCTAAATTTCTGACACTCTGTCCATTATAAAATTATTAAAGGCCCAATAATTAAAAAGAAATGGCATTACTATTGGGCCAGATCTGTGGGATTGAAGACTTGAGACATCACTTAGTCAGTGATCCATCTGAGGAACATTCTTGGGACAAGGGGAATATAGACCAGGTAGAGGAAGAAGTACAAACAAGAAAAGTTGTTATGGACTCCAGGACTCCTGAGGAAAGACCACCAGACTCAATTCCTGTTAGGATAAAGATTTTATTCAAGCTAGTTTGGACTGCAGTCTCTATATGGGATTAGAGTCCTGCAGTGGGGAGGGAGAAGGAAAGAGGACATTTTAAAGCTAAAAACCTCAAAAGGAATGTTGACAAGGTGGTCCCTGAATAACAGGGTGGAAGGCGTTCATAGTCTATATGTCAAGGTGCCCTAAAATAGCAAAACAAGCAAGTTTCAGAAGCCAAAATCAGCAGTTAGTCATATCATCAAAATTTTGTTTTCTATATGTCTAGAGAGGAAGTGATCATGGCAGCATTCTCCCGGGAGGTAAGGGGGAAAGAAGTCAGGGTTTCTGAAAACAATCCTTGAGCTAAAAATACACTATGGATAAACTTCTAAGATGGCTACTTTATCCAAAATGGAGTCAGTTTGGTTAGTACAAAGTTGTCAAAACCAGGACTGTTGCATTTATAAGCATTATTTTCTTTGGTTGCATAAATTTATGTGTAAATATATTGGCAATTTGATGTCAGGTCCTTACTTGCTCTTTACTAGCTTATGATCTAACATGTGTAGAGCATAGGCCGGATGACCAGCTATGGTAGTAATATGGAAGAGATTGGCTAGTGGTGTATGAACTCACCCATTAAACCAATATAAGAAACGTAGCTTATTGAGTCCTTCAAGAGGGCAGAGTCCTGGGCAGCAATTAGAGTAAAATGTAAAGCAATTCTCCGTTTGGGAGAAGTAATGTCAAAGTTAAGATAACTTACTTTGTGTGCCACTTCTTGTGTGTAATTCACACCTTGTGAAGAAAGACACTCTAGATTTGCCAGTATAGAGTTCTGGAAGGTTAGTGTGAGTTGCAGTCTGTATTAAACAATGAATCAATACACTGTGTTACAGATTTTAGGGGTGGACTTGCATTTGTGACAATAAATGATGATACCTACAATAACGAGCTTACCATTATTCAAACATTTTTTATGATGAAGGAAAATTTATTAACTAATGTTTCCTGACTTTTTGTGAAAAGTGAGAATACCTGAATCTTGAGGTACAGGTTAAATTTCAGGCATTTATTTAACTTTCATACGAAGTCATATTTTTTACTTAGTCTTTCAGTCATGAATCCAAGAAGCCTGTATTTCTCTCTTATATTTTAAAAGTTCTTTTTAAATCAATGCCTTGTGTTTTGGCACTTTGATCAATCTATTTTTTTATTAAAAGATTCTAGATGGGCATTGTGTTATTTATTGTTTCTGCTGTGAGCCCAAACAGCCAAAAGAAATGAGCTTTCCCTGGGATCCTTATATAACCTCTCAGGGGAGTTTCTCCATTGATTTGGCCTTCCTCCAGTTCTGTGGTTCCTATGTAAGCCCATCTGGAGAACTAGTGTCACGTCTGATTCCTCAGGTGAAGCTAAGCAGAGTAGCTGAAACAAGAGACATTTTCCCAGCGAACGTCGATACCTACCCTCCTGACTTTTGACACGTCTCTGAATTCTCAGACAAATATTATGTTTGAGCAGTCCTGAGTATTCCATAAATCTGAGCTAGCTGTATTCTGAATTTCTGTCTGCTCTCTTCAAGAACAATACAGAAGATCCTTCACAATTATTCAAAGGAATGCCAGAAGTATGGCTTTGGCATAGGGCTCCTCTACACAGCTATCAAAGTCAATGACTCACCTAAGAATCTTTCAGTCAGAACCAAACAAAGAACTACACTCTGGTGGTAAAGTCCCATGATGTGAAATTGCATTAAAATGCATTAGAGCCAGGCATTGCTCTATAGACACTGCAATTTGGGCTACGTTATAAAGGGATTCTTTGTGACATGCTGATCAGTCTGCTGACAGTGACTGCTGAAGGAGCATTCTGAGGCTGAAGGTTGATGGACTGAAATTTGGTAGGAAAGAACAAAGAGATTCTATGTTCCATGAATGATGGAGGAGCATGGGTGCTGGTTATTGCTGTCTTTGGCAGGAGAGAGCATAAGGCAAGGTAGTTATTAACAGATGTGAATCCATGTATTAATGAATCATACATTTCTTCACCTGAAAAATAAGAATACTGAATAAATTGATTGCTTGATCTTTTTTACTGTTTAATATTCTGATTTCCAATACCTAGAGAAAATAAAATAGCTTATAAAACATGGGGTACTATGACAGCTTTTCACAATCATTTTAAGGTCAAACTTTAAAAAAATTAATTTGGGATGCTGGTGTGCTTGTTAGGGTGCATGTGTGTCGTCAGTCAGAGGATGATTTCATGGAATCAATACTTTCCCTCTAGCTGTGGGTCCCCGGGAAGGAACTCAGGTATTTAGACTTGGTGGCAGACACCTTTACTTACTGAGCAATCTTCCTGGCTGGCCCTTGATTCAGGTTTGAAAATTTTTCCATTTTAATTCACTCAAATATGAGTGTGCACATGTGCATACTCCAAGATCTGCGCATATGTTCATGTCTTGATTTGTAATCCTAGAAAGAATCAGCTTTACTGGCAAACTGTATTTTACTATCAGTGTCCTGATTATATTTCCAGGAAAACAGACCTAAAAGTGACTGCCTGTTGGATTTGATGATAACTTAACATCCTAATTTTCTCCTACAATCATTCATAGAAAGTTGAGTTTCCAAAATTCAAATAGCTTGGGTCTAACTTTAAAATGCCTTTCCTATTTTCCTATAGAATACTCATACTGATGCAGAGAATTCTAGCAGGCATTATTTTTTAGTCTTTTCTGACATTTCATTATATCATCTTTGTAAATGTTTTCTACATTAGAGATACATTTTTGTTTTCCAAAGTGATATAGTAAAAAAGAGAAAGATTTAGAGTATAATTTCAAGATAGGCCTAATACAAAAAGCAACAAAATTTACAAATTTTAAATGATAACAAACTCTTAACACAGAAATGAATTAAAAATCATTCATGAAAAACAAAACTATATATATATATATATATATATATATATAAATGTGAATTTGTGGGATTTTTTTTTTTTAGACAGGGTCTCCTTGTAGCCCCAGCTGTCCTAGAACTTACTATGTAGTCCAGGCTGGCTTTGAATTCACAAAGATCTGCCTCCCTCTGCTTCCCAAGTGCTGCAATGAAAGGCGTGCGCCACCACACCTGGCTTATTTTTATTATTATTATTATTATTATTATTATTTTTGGTCTTTTTGAGACAGGGTCCCCTTGCAGCCCCAGCTGGTCTGGAACTCACTATGTAGACCAAGCAGGACTTGAACTCACAAAGATCCACCTGCCTCTGCCTCCCAAGTGCTGGGACTACAGGCGTGCACCACCACGCCCGGCATAGATATATTTTTTAAACACTTGCTTAAGGCACAAAGAAGTATTCTTAAAACATTTAATGTTTCATTTTTTAATGTTTTTATTAAATTTTATTGTATTTCATACAGAATACTTCCAACAATCTGAATCATCTTTAAAGCCCTGTCCCCATCAGCACCCTCCCATACCCCCCCCATTGGAACCCATATACTCTATCCTGTGTGTTAAGGCCCATTTAGTCAAATCAGTGTCCCCAGATGTTCCCTAGCGCAAATCCATCCACTTGTGGTTTATTCAGATCCCTCTCATCCATCCATCCAAACCGCTATCATTTTCTTTCTTTATTTAAACAGAGCTTAGGGAGGGGGGTATTTACAGAGGAGTGGGTGTCCCCCATTTACAGCTGCACTGGAAAGTTCACCCTCAAATATAGATCCTGTGATTTCCCAACAGCCGCACAAAATGGTGAGAGAGGTACTCCTGGCAATCTTGGCTTATATATCTTTAGCCCCTCCCCACATGCAGCTAAGGTCCACTGATTGGGTTGGAGGGGTAACTGTCTCCCACCTCAACTCCTTGATAAGCATAGGAAGGAGGTGTGACTATAGCATATTGGTGAGGACAAGTCCAGTTAACACTCCAACCCCTTCCTCCTTCTCTTACATTTTTTTCTGCCAACTTCTTCTGCAAATGTCCCTGAGCCTTGGAGAGGATGGTAGGTATGGAATGATCTTCCTCCTATTGTGCCACTGAACTTTTTGATCTCTGCATCATCAGTTTTCCATGGGCTGTTGGCCCATTTCAGTGGGATTCCATCTACTATAAAAACACAAACAGCAAGAAGCAAGAACATCTAAATAGTGGCTGCTATAATAACTTAAACTGTGGGTGTAAACATCAATACTTGGATGGTTTTTCAGCAAGTGCATCACATCCATCTAACAAAACAATTGTAGTGGCTTCCCACTGGGGCCTATATTCTCCCCTGCCAGATGGGGTTGGCCTGGTCTACAGTACCAGATGTTTGTTCCACCCCTAGGAGTGGGCATTATATCCAATTGAAAATTGTTGTACATATACTAGATGCTCCACTATTGCAACCCAGTTAGTCCAATTTGTGCTCTTCATATAGTCATGAATATGGACCATCCACTGGAATGTGGTTGACCTTCTAGGGACTACAGCCTTAAAGAAAATTGACTGTCCCTCTCCAGAATCCATCATATGCACCACTTAACTGGGAGTGGGGGCTCATAAACCACTCCCCCTTCCATACTAGAATGCTGACTGGCTTGATCTGGTATAGCCAACCACAGATGGTGACACTTCATGAGTGCAAGAGTCCTGTCATATCCAGAAGACAATTTTTCCCTCGTGTCCTCCCTGAACTGTGGCTCTTGCAGTATTCAACCCATTCTTCTTCATATACTCCCTTCCATGGTGGTACCTGAGCCCTGGAGGGTTTTATGGTGGGTAGGATTGAGACAGGTTCTCCCTGTATTCCCAGCTGGCCTTGATCTCATGTAGATCAGTTTGCTTCTGCCTCCCCAGGGTTTGGATTAAAGGTATGTACCACCACATCCATTGAGACTTTAGATTATTTAACTTTAGTGTGCTTTAGAGAGATAACGTGTTCTTATTATGAACAATCTTATAAAATATCAAAGAATAAATAAAATACTGTATTAAGAACAAAAACATTTATTACTAATATAATATCCATTTTTAATTTTTATTATAGTATTACTATAAGAACAATTTCAAAAATTATTTTTTGATAGTTTAAGAATGTCATACAATAATCATATTTTTGGCTTGTTTTATTTTATGTGTATAAGTGTGTTGCCTGCATGTATGTGAGTATGTCTGTGTCTTGTAGTGCCCAAGGAGGACAGAAGAGGAAATCGAATCACCTGGCACTGGAGTTATGGACAGTAAGTCACCATGTGTGTGCTGGGATTTGAACCTGGGTCTTCTGCAAGAGCAGCCAGTGCTCTTAACCACTGAGTCTTCTCTCCAACCTGTCATCTAATATATTTTAATTATATTGAGACCCCTTCCTACTCCTCCCATTTCATTTCCTCTATGATTCTTTTTCTTTTTTTAATAAGACTGCAAAATCTAATTTGTGTTTCCCAATGCGCCTGGATGTGGGTCCATCCCTTGGAGTGTGGCCAACCTACCAGAAGTCACATCCTTAAAGAAAATTGATTCTCTCTTCCAGCAGCTATCAATTGCCAGAAGATCTTAAACTAGTGCTGGGTCTTTCCCAGCTCTACCATCCATGCTACGTTTTTGCCTGGCATCTGTTTGCACAGATCTTACGTATTGTGTCACTAGTACTGTGGGAATTAACATAATTTTTATTAGAAATCAGATTTATGTATAAAGAGGATTGGTTTATTGCTACATTCATTTAAGTTTGAGCTATACTAAGATATGGTTTTCTGATGAACAATGTTAACCCAGTGAAGATGCCAATATGGTTATTGAAAATAAATTCAAAATTTTAAAAGCCTCATTATCTTAATAATCCAACACAGTATGAAAAATGACTTCAGGAGACTTTTCTGCAGTATTTCACTATTGTACGACTAGGTCTCATCAATATTCTTGAGGAAGAGTCACATTATTTATTCCACTTTGCATGCCCATGGCTGTAATAGTAACTCATGTCACCAACACTTATTGCATGGAAGGTCATTAATTTTTAGTTGTTCTGTTAACTGACAGCTTTTGTGGCAATTATGTTCATTTTACACTGTGACAGAATTCTGATGAAGCTCTATATTCTGTTTAAAAACAAGCACTTTGACAGAAATTAGCAGAAAATATGAACTTTAAGAGTCAAGCTAAGGCTGGAGTATGTCTCAGTATTCCAGCTCTGTTTACCATGCAGGAAGATTTCAGTTCCATCCCAGCAGACTCCCCTGGCACCAAATAGTAAGTAGATCATGGTGACTGATACACTATCATTATATACTTTAAGAAAATTGACATGAAATGTGCAAATATTAAAAATGAGGTGTTAATATGAATTTTTAGAACACAGAACAATCATATGCGAATATAAATGACTATATAAATATCAGTAGATATTTTAAAAGCTAAAAATCTTTAAAATAAACAATCTTACACACAACTTGAGTATTAGTTTTACCTACATCAATTGACCTTCCACAGTAATCGATACTGTCTTTCTTTATGTGACAAAAAATTATTTTACATTTCATAGAGAGAATAAACAGATATTTCATTTTTCATCTGGAATAGATTTACTGGGGGATTTTGAACAATGAAACTCTGGTAGTGTAAGAAGTCATGTCATCATATCAACCAAGGGAAAGGAAAGGATATTTGCATTACTCACAGACATCCACAAACATATCTTTACACGCATAACATTTAAGCAGCATAAATGAGGACAGTGGGAGTCCAGGAACTTCTGGAGAGTCTCCGGTGTGATTCAAGTTTGTGTGGCAAGTGCTTTTACCCACTGAGCTATCTTCTCAGCCGTCAAAATGTACTTTATTAATATGAGTTTTCCCCCAAGTTTCCAGAACTGGAAATACTAATAGCAAATAGAGGAAGCTTGTAGTCTTTCAGAGTCTGTAGTGTAGTTCCCATATCTGTGTAATAGCTAGTCAAATAGATAGAAAATAAAATGCAAACAGATGAGAGGAGCAGGAGATTATGTGGATTTCTAATGTCTTGCAGAGCATGACATATCAGGGAAACTACATTTGGATTTTATTTCCATACTTTTCTGCACAATTTCCTCAGGTCCCAAGAAAGTGATCTTCAGGGTGAAGAAGCAAATGGAAGGAAAGTTTGCTGCAAAATGTGTGAAGAGCTCCAGCCATACAGCAAAAGCACAGTGTGTTTTCCCTGGGGCTTTTGCTCCTAATTTTCATTTTCACTTGAAAGACAACAAAACCTAACAGGGACTGTATGCTACAACATCTTCAACCAAGAGAGCGATCACCATTAGCATTTTGATAGCTGCCCATGAGAAATCTGAGTGAGTCTCGAGTTAAATGATGCTGAAGTCAAATTTCCTCCCACAAAATCTGATGTAACACTTTGAACCAGTGTGTTAGCTGCTTACCTAAGGCCACTTGAGAAAATGGAGAATGCATTTTTATTTCTAGATAGGAGCCTGAATTGCAAAATTATGTTTTGTTCTTAGGTTGAAAGATTGTATTTTATATAAGGCACAGTGCATATATATACTCTTTTTGAGACAGGGTCTCCCTATAACCCCGCTGGCCTGGACTCATTATGCAGACCAGGCTGGCATTGAACATACAGAACTCCACTTGCCCCTGAACACTGGTATTAAAGACATGAGCCACCATGCCTGGAGGCATAATATATTTTTAAAGTGTTCTTCTAATAAAATAAATAATATAATATGGTAAAATAAAATAACAGCATGGAGGCATAAATTGAAAAACTCAGAGAAACGTAATTCCTGGTATGTGTTTCTCTCTCTTTCTCTCTCTCTCTCTTTCTCTGTCTTGTCTCTAAATATTTTTGATTTATGGCATGTGTGTCTAATGAAATGTAACCCTCAAACTGTATATTGCAGTTTAAAATACCTCCACATACCTCCTTGTCTATGTTCCTCACAGCTCAACTAAACCCTTGTGCTTCACCACTGCAGTCTTTGAGGAATAGCTGTCTCTGAGTAACACAATAGAGGATGAGGCTCAATATGTCCCAGAGGTAAAAGGTGATGGCTAATCCTGGGTGTCAACTTGATTGGATCTGGGAGTAACTGAAATAAAAGGAATCTTCTTGATTGGAACATCTAAGGCCAGAAGACACACCCTAAATGTGGGTATTACCTTCTGATGGCAGCTGGTATAAAAGGCCAAGGCAGAGAAGAACACCAGGCTTCTTGCTGCTTTCCTTCTCTCTCCCTGGTGAGTTCGTCTTACTGCTGCAGACTGAAGACTAGCTGATCTTTTGGAATTTGTCAGACCTTCAGCACCAGCCTCGTGGACTGAGCGACTATGGATTCTCAGCCTCTCCAGTGTGGTGCAGCCATTGTTGGACTACTCGGACTCTATCCTGTGAGCTAAGCTGATAAATCTCTACACATATATATTCATTCTACTGGTTATGTTTCTTTGGAGAACCCTGACTAATACAGATTGTGGTACCAGGAGTGGTTCTAGAGAAACAGAATTGAAAGGATGAATTTCTTTAAAGGGCTTGTTGGTACTTGGAGCAGGCTCTCCGAGTCAGAGTCTTCAGATAGCACTGAGAGTACTGAAAGTCTGTGGTGTAGACTATTTGAAACAATTATGGAGATAGACCCATTTGAACCTCCTAACTCACCTCTTGTGAGGAGCAAGAAATTTAGTGACTCTGTACATAAAACATTTGATGATTTGTGGAAAAAATAAGAAAAATAATGATGCTTGGTGGTTACTTCTAGCATCTCTGGATAAAGTGATGAAGATAAACAATGAGCTTAATGATAAAATTGACAAGCTCCATATTCGAATCAATAGTTTAAATGTTTCCAAGTGTGCCCTGGAAGAGAATCTTCTCTCCAGCAGCCAGAGAGCAAAAGCTGCAGAAAATCAAGCTGGAGCCCTTATTATAGGTTTGACTGACCTACAACACAAATTTAATTCCCAGCCTCAAAGGGTGTCAGCAGTAAAGGTGAGGGCATTGGTAGGAAAAGATTGGAATCCTGACACTTGGGATGGAGATGTGTGAGAGAACCCTGAGGAGGCTGAGTATTTGGAATCCTCAGATGTTGAGGAATTTGATTCACCTGATGAACTAATTGCCCCACCCTCAGCAGACTCACCCTCCCCACCATTTCCTGAGGCAACTAATCCCATTGAGGATGAAAATCCCATTCAGCAAGATGAAGCAGATGTCCCTCAGGGCCCAGTTGTTGTTGCCTTTAGACCTATAACCAGACTCAAAGCTAAGCAGGCCCCTAGAGGAGAGATAGAAAGTGTGGTCCATGAGGAGGTACGCTACACCTGTAAAGAACTTAGTGAATTTGCTAATTCTTTCAAGCAGAAATCAAATGAATATGTCTGGGAATGAATTTTAAGGGTTTGGGATAATGGTGGAAGGAACACAAAATTGGATCAGACTGAGTTTATTGACATGAGCTCCCTGACTGGAGATTCTACATTTAAAAAGGGTGTTAAAAGTTTATTTGATTGGTTGGCTGAAGTATTTATCAAAAGATGGCCTACTGACAGAGAGATGGAGATACCTGATATCCCTTGGCTTAGTGTTGATGAAGGGATTGTAAGGCTCAAGAAAATTGGTACGCTCAAGTGGGTTCGCAGTGCAACACCAAATCCTCCACAATGGGAGGGCCCAGAGGACATGCCTTTTACTGATTTTATGAGATGGAAAGTACTGAGAGAGACACCAGAACGTTTGAAGAGCTTTGTTTTTGCTCTTTTCCTTATGCTGAATCTTACAGTTGGAGATGCTGCTACTCAATTGCATAAATTAAATGTAAATATAATAGGTGTAACAGGACCTCGGAGTAGGGGTCAGGTGGCAGTACTGAATCACCAAAGACAAGGTGAGCATACTTATCGTAATGGGCGGCAAAGGCAAAACAATACCTACAATGGCATGACTTAAATGGACCTGTGGTACTGGCAAATCAATCATGGTGTTCCCAGGGACCACATACATAAGAAGCCTACTAAATTTTTATTTCATTTGTATAAGCAGAAAAGCTCTAGGAGTAATGACAGGAAATCAGTCTTGGATCATAGCAATAGAGAATCTCACTCAGTCAGCAAATTTCCAGACTTGAGACAGTTTACAGACCCAGAACCCCTTGAATGAAGGGAAGGCCATGTGCCCTTGAGGAAGGACTTTGTCACAGTACCAAAGAGTTATGCTGTTCACCTCTCACCCATCCTTCCCCAGAGGAACCTGTAGCCTTTTACTAGAGTAACTGTACATGGGGGAAAGGAAATAATCAGACATTCCACGGCCTATTGGATACTGGTTCTGGTTGACACTGATTCCGGGAGCAAGCCAGTAGGCAATGTTCTCCATGGCCTTTGCTCCAGCTCCTGCCTCCAGGTTCCTGCCCTGAGTTCTTACCTTGGACTCCCTGATGAACTGTGACCTGGGAGATGTAAGATAAATAAACCTGTTCATCACCAAGTCCGTAGTGGTCAGAGTGTTTTGTCACAGCAATGAAGAACAAACTAAGACAGAGGGCACAAGCAAGTTACATGAAGTTTCCTAAATGCCTATGGCTCCTACTCCTGTTACAATGCCTCCTGTTCTCAAGCATGCACCTATGGCTTCATGGGATGTGTCCGATGATTGGTTGACTGAGGAAGAGAAGATAGGGATTGGTTTACAGATGGTTCTTCACGCTATGCGGGCACTACTCAGAAGTGGACAGCTGCAGCATTACAGCCAATTTCTGGAATAACCCTGAAGGACACTTGTGAGGACCTAAAGACCCAACCTTGCAGAAGTCCAAGAGGAAGTTACTGGGGCATGGCCTGACTTGCTTTGAAAGTATAAAGAATACTTCCGCATTGCTGAGGAGTGCATGATCAGTGTGTGACCATCCTTAAGATACACCCCCGGGGAGGGGGGGGTGGATTTCCAGGTGCCTTTATAAGCTCTGTAACACCTGCAATAAATGAGTCCCTGCTTGACTAGACTCCCTGTTGCGCCTGAGTGTTCCCGGGATGGGGGGTCGGCATGGGCTGGCAAACGGCGTACTTACTCATCCCCAATCATCACTGTCCAGAGGTTGCTTGTTCAAACCACCCACAACTGGTGCCCAGCATGGTGCTCGAAGGAAGCTGAAAAGAAGAAAAGAAAGAAAGAAGAAACACGGATTGGGGCCAATTGAGAAGTTCGGGGTAAGCAAGACCTGAAAAGATGGGTAATGCAACTTTTAAATCTGAGGACCCAGCACTTAAAGTGCTGAGAGATATGCCTAAGAATGTATATTCCACAGCTGTTGGATGAAATATGCTACAAACATTTATTAAATCTATAAAAAAAAAAAAAAAAAAAAAGCAGGGGATTGGATTTGTCAAATCTGGTAGCTCAAAAGATTTGGGCAGAGGTGATTCATTTGGTTCCCTGGCTACTTGGGGCTAATGTTTTTACTGGGGAACATGGGAATCATGCGAAGAGTTTGAGAAAGAATGCGGAAATGCAACAGAAGTGAAACCAAAAGCAGCCAAAGTAACAAGTGGCACCTCAGGTGTGCCCTGGCCAGCTCCAGAGCCCCAAGGGACCCATAAAAACATACCCCATGGGTGCCTTTTCCAAATGGGCAGGGCCGAGCGGAGTGCATGGGTCAGCGAGTGGTGAAAGCTGCCCACCCCCCTCTTGAACTAACATGTGCACAAGTGAGGGGCCCGTGCAACCAGCTGTGAGTCAGGGGCTAGCGTGAAAGCTGGGCAGGAGACCGGCCCCTGGCCGGCAACCGGCAGCAGCCACCAGGCACATTAAAAAACAAACAAACAAAAAAAAACACCATTGGCTGTGTGCTGCGACTGGCTCTGGGACAGCTGGGAAGGCCTGGTTTGGGGAAGGTGGCTTGAGGAGCCGCCTGTCCTGTAGGTTCCAAAGACGGCCAGGGAACCACCCTGCCCTCAAGTGTTACAGTCCCGCCAGCAGCTGTGCTCACCGGATCCCAGGCTGAGGGAACCCTTAGTAAAAGCCTACAATGTTTTCACTGACTGGGGCAGATGTGGAGAAACCAAAAAGCAGCTCAATTCAAGGAACTCATGGCCATTGCTTTCTGACAATATTCAGACTCATATGCTCCTTAAAGCCCTATTTTCTTACAGCATCTTAGGGGGCACCAAGGATTGCCTGGGCTTTTATCCCAAGACAATGCAGAGGCAGACAAGATGGCTGACAGATACCACCTCTTCAACAGCCAGGGGTAAACCCCAGGGGACTCAAGCCCAATTCCTTGTGGCAAATGGATGTCACACACTATGGTCCTTTTGGAAAGCTTAAGTATATTTTTGTGTCCATCAACACATTCTCACAGGCCTGTTGGGAGAGAATGTATGTTCTCTCATATAGGAGAGAAGTCTAAACATGCTCAGTCTCATTTTCTCCAGTGCTTTGCTACGTTGGGACTTTCCCAAAGAATTAAAACTGATAATGGACCATGTTTTGTGAGTAAAAATTTACAAGATTTCTTTTCACTTTGGGGAATTCAACACAATACAGGAATTCCCTACAATTCCCACAGTCATGCTATTGTAGAACACAACCATCAAAACCTAAAAATTCAATTACAAAAACAAAAATGGGGAATAAGCCCCCACCAACAGTTGGGTATGGCCTCATTCACTATTAATGTTATTAATTTTCAAAAAAATCAGTTGGAATCCCAGTTTCAGAAGCATTGGGAATGACAGCAGCAGAGACCTGAGGTATGGGTAAGATGGTAGGACCCCATTACAGGGCAATGGAAATACTAACCATGGGTTGAGGCTTTGGGTGTGTCTACCGTACAGGAGATTCAAACTTCATATGGGTGCCTGTGAAAAACCTTAAGTCAGTAGGCCAGGATCTGACTGACTAGCATGACAGTCCATGGACAATAGTTTATGAGACAAAATTCCTCTCTTTATTTATATCTATCTGAGGTGAAGGACCCAGTTCCTTGACTTCATTGCCAGTCAGCCTCTTTAACAACTGGCTGATTGGCTAAAAGGTACATGGTTTCAGAAGTATTTCAACTTGTCCTATGCCATGACTTGCTTTGTTTCTCTTGATAATGCTTATCTTTAATGTTTGTACCAGATGATTTGGTGACAGAGGACCCTTGGAACTGCCACGGCCTACCTCCTCATGATTATGGACTCCCCCAGGAATATACCCCCTCTGGTTGCCCACCCTTGGTTAACCGAGTTAGGCAGAGACTAAGAATGTCACAGGCTGGCATTACCCACGCAGCTGCCCTTAATCATGACACATTTTTAGCCAAGGGCAGGTAAGATGTCCCATGACAAGCACTCCTAAGAGAGGACATGCACATGGCCAGGTGCATGAACCAATGACAGCCAAGGTTTGATCAGAAGTGACACAACCTAAGACAGGCAAAAATACATAAGATTAGAGGAAGGAGATAGCCATCTCTCCTCAGGGAGCCATCTATGAAGTGCATAACCTGTGAAGTAAAGTCAGTCCAGCCTTAAAATAAAAATAAAAAGGGGGCAATGTGGGGACCTAAAGGCCCCGCCTTGCAGAAGTCCGAGAGAAAGTTACTGGGGTGTGGCCTATCTTGCTTTGAAAGTCTGAAGAAATCTTCCGCACTGCTGAGGAGTGCGTGATCAGCATGTGACCATCCTTAAGATACACCCTTTGGGGGGGGGAGGCGGGATTTCCAGGTGCCTTTATAAGCTCTGTAACACCTGCAATAAATAAGTCCGTGCTTGATTAGGCTATGCATTGTTTCTGATTTTCCCTGGTACTGGGGGCAGCATGGACTGGCAAACAGCGTGCTTACTCATCCCCAATTATCACTGCCCAGGGGTCGCTGGTTCGAACCCCCAGCAGACACTGGGCAAGGAAAGTCTTCACAGTGGGCAGAACTTCGGGCAGTGCACATGGTTATGCATTTTGCTTGGAAGGAGAAATGGCCAGAAGTGTGATTATATACTGATTCATGGGCTGTAGCCAATGGTTTGGCTCAATGGTCAGGGACTTAGAAACGAATGATTGGAAAATTGGTGAGAAAGACATTTGGGGAAGAAGTATGTGGACAGATCTCTCCAAATGGGCAAAGGATGTGAAAATACTTGTGTCTCATTTAAATGCTCATCAAAAAGTGGCTTCAGCAGAAGATGAGTTCAATAATCAAGTAGATCGAATGACCCACTCTGTGGATTGTCAGCCTCTTTCTTCAGCTATCCCTGTCATTGCTCAATGGGCCCATGAACAAAATGGCCATGGTGGCAGAGATGGAGGTTATACATGAGCTCAACAACATGGACTCCCACTCATGGAAGCTGACCTGGCTACAGCTACTGCTGAGTGCCAGATCTGCCAACAGCAGAGACCAACACTGAGTCCCACATATGGCACTGTTCCCTGTGGTGACCAGCCTGCAACCTGGTGGCAGGTAGACTACATTGGACCACTTCCATCTTGGAGGGGACAGTGTTTTGTCCTTACAAGAATAGATACTTATTCTGGTTATGGATTTGCCTTTCCTGCACATAATGCTTCTGCCAAAACTACTATCGAGGGACTTACAGAATGCCTTAACCACTGTCATAGTATTCCGTACAGCATCACTTCTGACCAGGGAACTCACTTCACAGCCAAAGAAGTGTGACAATGGGCCCATGGTCATGGAATCTACTGGTCTTACCATGTTCCCCACTATCCTGAAGTAGCTGGCTTGATAGAACAATGGAATGGTCTCTTAAAGACACAGTTACAGTGCCAATTAGGTGGCAATAGCCTGGAGGGCTGGGGCAGGGTCCTCCAGAAGGCAGTGTATGCTTTGAATCAGCGTCCAATAAATGGTAGTTTCTCCTACAGCCAGGATTCATGGGTCCAGGAATCAAGGAGTGGAAGTGGGGATGATTCTACTCACTATCACCCCTGGTGACCCTCTACAAAAAATTTTGCTTCCTGTACCCTCGACTTTGCACTCTACTGGCTTGGATGTTTTGATTCCAGAGGAGGAAGTGCTTCTGCCAGGAGACACAGCAAATATTCCATTGAACTGGAAGCTAAGAATTCCCCCTGGACACTTTGGGCTTCTGATACCATTAAGTCAGCAGGCTAAGAAAGGAATAACGGTATTAGGAGGGGTGATTGACCCAGACTACCAGGGGAAAATTGGACTGGCTCTCTACAATGGAGGTAATGAAGATTATATCTGAAAGGCAGGAGATTCCTTATGGTGACTTTTGGTGTTACCATGTCCTGTAATAAAGGTCAATGGGAAACTGCAACAACCCAATCCAGACAGGAAAACAAATGGCCCAGACCCTCCAGGGATGAAAGTATGGGTCACTCAAGAGCCAAGACCTGCAGAGGTGCTTGTTGATGGTGGAGGAAATACAGAATGGGTTGTAGAGAAAGGTAGTTACAAATACCAACTTGGGCCATGTGACCAGTTGCAGAAATGTAGATTGTAATTGACATGAGTATTTTTGTCCTATTTGGTTTAGACTAGGCTTGTGCATGTATACACATATGTTAAGCAGATACTTGAGTTATTCTTTTTTGAATGTGTAATTGAGATGTGTTAAGTGGTTAAGTGTTGTGAACCCATATGATTATATTTGGTTATGAGACATTAAAGGACTAAGGATTCCTCTAAGACCTTATCACCTAGTCTAAAATATATAATGAATTGGTTGTTGTATGTTGGGATAGTTATATCATGTTAGGTGAAATTATGATCTCACTATTGTTTTCATTTGAAAATTAAGCATGACATAGAGAGATGCTACTATGTGTCAAGTTGACAAAGGGTGGACCTGTGATGGCTAATCCTTGGTGTCAACTTGACTGGATCTTGGATTAACTGAAATAAAAGAGATCTTCTTGATTGGATCATCTAAAGCTGGAAGACACACCAAAATGTGCATGTTACCTTCTGATGGCAGCTGGTGTAAAAGGCCAAGGCAGAGGAGAATGCCAGGCTTCTTGCTGCTTGCCTTCTCTCTCGCTGGTGAGTTCGTCTTGCTGCTGTAGACTGAAGACAAGCTGATCTTTTGGAATTTGTCAGACCTTCAGTGCCAGATCGGGACTATTGAGACATCCAGCCTTATGGACTGAGCGACTATGGATTCTCAGCCTCTCCAGTGTGGTGCAGCCATTGTTGGACTACTCAGACTCTACTGGTTCTGTTTCTTTAGAGAACCCTGACTAATTCAAATACAATCTGGTAAAATAAAATAACAGCATGGAGACATAAATTGAAAAACTCATAGAAAAACATAACTCCTGGTATATGTTTCTCTCTTTCTCTCTTTCTCTCTCTCTCTCTGTCTCTCTTTCTCTCTCTCTCTGTCTCTCTTTCTTTCTCTCTCGTCTCTAAATGATTTTGATTTATGGCATGTGTGTCTAATGAAATGTAACCCTCAAACTGTATATTGCAGTTTAAAATACCTCCACATACCTCCTTGTCTGTGTTCCTCACAGCTCAACTAAACCCTTGTACTTCACCACTGCAGTCTCTGAGGAATAGCTGTCTCTGAGCAACAGAGTAGAGGATGAGGCTCAATATGTCCCAGATGTAAAAGGTGATGATGAGCTCTCAGATTTGGTGAGAGATGTCTGCTTCAATTTCCCCTCCTGTTTCCACTTCCTTGATTATTAACTCTTTCTTATTCTTTTAATTTTGTTTTGTTTGTCACAGTTATGTTATTTTTTTCCAAATAGATCTATTATGTTAAAGAATCTTATTCCTTAAGAATGTTTTGCTTTTTAAAGATTTATTTTTATTCGTGTATAGATGTATGTGTGGCTATGCGAATGTCTGCCACATATGTGTGGGTACCACTGGGCCAGAGTGGGTGTCAGAACCCTGGAGCTGGAGTTACAGGATGTTGTGATGATCTCAACATAGTGTTGGGAATAGAACTCTGGTTCTTTGACAGAGCAGAACTTGCTCTTGACCACTGTGCCATCTATGGAGCCCCTATCTTTACATCCATAGCAAGAATTCAATTTGGAACATATAGTTTATGAACTTGCTTAAATTTTAGGTTAGGTGACTCCTAGTCCACCTAGAGGACAAATGTGCAACAAACATGTCTTCTTGGAGTCGTTAGAATTTTCAGTTAAGCTTTCAAGCAATTTCTTGTTTGCCTCATCCTAGTAATGTTCCTTTGATAGATCAATATTGACAAAATAACATTTTCCTAATCCATAATTACAAAAATAGAAAGCAATTCTGAAATCATTCCATCTTATTAAATAATGTGCACACAAACCAGTAGAACGCCTATGAACACTAACCTTTCACTATAGTTGACCAGGCCTCTGAGCTCTAAAGGATCACTCAACACTGTGCAACTAGGCCTCTAGCCCCAAAAGATACAGAAAACATATAGCAAGCAGCTTCTTTCTCCCAGAGGAGCAGAGGACATTGAATAAGAGACCTTCTACTCCAGCCAGCTTAGAAAATACCTCAGGACTAGAACTCCTGACTCTAGAGGAACCTGGAAGCACCACGGAGCTAGGTATCAAGTACTGGTGGCCTCAGAGGTCATAGCAGAGCCAAAGCTTTAGATCCATTGTTTCCAGGGTCTGCTGAAGTACTAGGGTTTGGCCCACTGGTCTCTAAGATCAGTGTGGGTATGAGATTTTTACTTTTGAGGTTCTAATTGTCACCTCAGGACTGGCAGCCTATGCTGCTGTTGTCTCAGAGGTAACTCCAAGTCTGTGACACAAACTATAGTACTCAGACAAGGGATCACTTATTCTGATCCTGTCTTATTGCCTTTGGGTTTTGTGTGTGACTTCTCCCTTGGTCCCACTGGCACACAGCCAAGAAGGCATCACTTCAGCCACTCTGTTTTACATTTAAAACCAAGTTCCTCTACTCTTTGTGGCTAAATATCATGCAGATAACCCTCTAGGAAGAATTACAGAAAACAAAACATCCAAATAGTCATAAAAGAAGAGGAACTCAAAACCAATAAACAAACCCACTCCAGCAGATGAGCTAAACATGACAAAGAAACACAAAGAATATGATACAATCACCACCTGTGACCCATCGCCAATCAGACAACTCTCCTGTAGGAGAATTCAAAACTACAGAAATAGCTGAAATGTCTGAGAAAGAATCGAGACTTGCTTTTTT
>NW_008351640.1:50292-81300 GCF_000622305.1 Nannospalax galili | reverse complement strand
CAAAACTAGGAATGGTGCAGTGCCCAAACTAGGAGTAGAGAACAGTGGGGGAGATGGAAGGGTGAATGAGGTTGGGGGAGTCAAGGCGCGGAGGGCTCTGCGATAGACTTGGCCCAAGTGGCCTGAGGATAGGAGAGCAGGTTAGGAGAGTTAGCCGGTGGTGCAGGTTCTGGGAAGCAGAGAGAGGTGAGGGTGGTGCCAGGTCCAGACGCAGTGCTCTTGGAGCCCAAGGAAGGCACTAAGTTGGTCTAGGTGAAAAGGATCAGGAAGCAGTGTTGGTTCCCCAGGTGTCTGGGGCCCCAAGACTAGGAATGGCACAGGGTCCAAGCTAGAGTATAGAATGGCGGGCGGGGGGGCAGGGGGGTGTTGGGTTGGGTGGAAGGGTGAATGAGGCTTAGGGAGTCCCGGCGCGGAGAGCTGCGCTGTAGACTTACCCCAAGAGGCCTGAGGATAGTAGTGCAGGCTAGGAGAGTTAGCCGGTGGTGCAGCGAGACTTGCTTTTTAAGAGAATTCATGACCATATAGAAGAATCAAACAAACAGATGCATGAATTAAGGAAATCTGTTCAAGACTTTCACAAGAGAATCCCCAAACCAAATAAGAGTCAATAAGTTGGAGATGAACATCTAAAATATGGAGAAAAAAAATTCAATATCAATACTGAAACACTGAAAAAGAACAAAACAGAAATACTTGGAAGGAAGGAGATAATCCAATAAAAAACAGCAGAGTTCATCCACTGAGCCTGGTCACCCTATCTAGCATACTCCTTAAAGTAAACCAACATTCCCTTGTTTGAGGGGCATCAGAGGACACAAACTTGACTCAATAGACCTTAACGTATGGCAGCATGCATGAAAACCAGTGGGAGGGTTATGGAGGAGTGCAGATTAGGGAGGCACTCTAAATATGATTAAGATGTATTGTACAAAATGCACAAAAATTCAATAAAATATATTGGATAAAATCCAACAGATACCATCATTAACAGACATGATCATGTAAGGAATGAATTTCAACCGTAGAGGCAAAGTCAAGACAGTAATACAAAAAGACATGTATAAGGGAAAAAATGGATGAGCATGAAGTGGTGTGAAGGAAACAGAGGTAAATTAGAATAGAATTATTGTCTATTTAACAAGATTATAGCAGAAATAATCCCAAACTTAGAAAAAGAAATACATCCAAACACAATAGTTATAAAGAACTTTAAACATAAAAAGAAACTCTTCATGACATATAATAATCAGGATGTCAAAAAACAAAGTAAAGACATAATATTTAAACAGCATGCAAATGCTCAAATTCAGAAATTCCTTTTCATCAGCAACCATAAAAGCCAGAAGAGAATGTAATGAAATATTTCAAGCTTTGAAATAAATATAAACCAAGAATTCTATATCTGCAATGTTGCCTTTCAAAATTGATGGAGACATGTGCCCTGAGGCTCTGACCCAGTTAAACCCACACAGCTTTGGCATACATCATGACAACTCTGTACCTCCACTTTTCTCTTTGTAATGGCCCTGTGCTTCCTGTCAGGACACATATCCTCTGAGAGTTCCCTGGCAGTGGTGTCCCCAACCCTTGACCCCCAAACCACGGTGGGTCATATCTTTGACTTCTGTACTAAACAGAGCCACAGAGCCACCTCTATTGATTGTCATTCTATGTCTATATAAGACTAGCAACCCCCTGATGACCCAGCACCACCAAAAACCCCATCTATGAGTTTGCCATGAGCCAAGAGTGAAAGGGAAGGAACAGTGCACCTGGGTGCTGGTGGTAAAGGGACATGGGGACATTGTTGCAATTAAAAAAAAATAAAACAAAATTGAATGGATAAAATAATTGATGGAGAAATAAGAATATTTTGAGAAAAACACAATGGCAATTCATGGCAACCAAGCAAACACTACAGAAAAATATTTTATATTTTAAATATTTTAATGGGCCTGGAGAGATGGCTCAGCCTTTGAGAGAACTGACTGTTCTTGCAGTGGACCCTGGTTCAATTCCCAGCACCCACATGGTGGCTAACAGCCATCTGTAACTTCATTTCCAGGGGTCTGATGCCATCTTCTGACCTCCGCAAGCATTGCACAACACAGGTGCACTAACATACATGCAGGCATTACACTCATACACATGAAAAAAATAAAAATAATAAAAATTTTAAAGAATACATTTTATTAATTTTTATTTTATGTGTATGAATGCATTGATTGCATGTATCTAAGTGCACCTACATCATGTAATGCACATGGAGGTCAGAAGAGGGCGTCAAATTCCCCTGGAAATGAAGTTACTAAAGGTTGTTAGTCACCATGTGGGTGCTGAAAATCAAACTCAGGTCCTCTGCAAGAGGAGCCAGTGCTCTTAATCTCTGAGTCATCTCTCCAATCCCATCGTTTATTTATTTATTTATTTATTTATTTATTTATTTATATTTGTTTGTTTGTTTATTGTGTGTATGAGAATTTTGTCTGCATGTATGTAAGTGCACTCGTGTTGTGCAATGCCTGTGGAAGTCAGAAGAGGGCATCAAATCCACTGGAACTGAAATTACAGACTGTTGTTAACTGCCATGTGGTCAATGCAAACTGAACCCAGATTCCTGAAGATTCAGTGATCTTAACCACTGAGCCATTTCTCCAGTCCCTGCATAAAAATCCTAATGGAATCACTTTACATTTAGGGGGACAAAAAAGATAGTTTCCCCCATGTAACCACATGAAAACTTACATGCTATATTTTAAATTTAAATAATACTGCCGTGTGTTCAAAATTATTCACTAACGATTAACTAGTTCAAGAAAAATTGAATACAGCCTCACAAAGCTTAGTATTAACATAAGTCTGATGCATATGACAATGGAGAAACTAGTCATGGGGGAAAAAATAATATGTACCAGAGGAAAGATCATTCCATTATAAGATATAGCTCAATATTAACACAAAAGATAAGTCAGTGAATCTTTTCTAATTACTGGAACAATCAGTGGGAAAGTAACTTTTGAAAAAAATCTAAAACTTTAAGAGAAAAAAATAAAGGAATTACAGATTTAAGTTTAACTATGTAAATAATATGGTAAGTAGGACTGGACTGGACACTCTAACCAAAATGTGGATATCATGAGAATAGACAGAGGAGCAAGACAGATCTACAGGCCAATTATAAATGGACACATTTTACATTCAATACAGAAAGAGTAGAAAGTAACAGCATGGGAAACTGCAGACAAGTGAGAGTGATATTGACTCAAGCTTGCTGCTAAGCCCACTACAAATATGTCACCTCATCGGTTTACATTTCTATGTGGAATTTTTGTTGTGTTATTTTTTAAATGTCTATTTGGGGGCTGGAGAAATGATGCATTTATTAAGAGTGCTGACTGCACAATCATGAGGACCAGAGTTCAAATCCCAGCATCGACATAATGAGTCAGGTGTCTGGCCCATTGCCTGTAATTCTAGCACTGTGGTAGGCAGGGACAAGAAAATAGCTTGAGCTTGCTAGTTTCCAGTGTTACTGAGAAAACAAAAGACAGATTCAGGGATTCTGCCTAAAAGCAATAAGTTGTAATAGATTAGGCTGTCCAACACCAAAACCCACTTCTGACCTCTGTGTGCACTTTGTATACACACACGTGCATGCATACACAGACACAATAAATGAATAAATATTTAAAATAAATATCTATTTGTGTGTTGATTGTTTGATAAGCCATAGGTACACCTTATTTAATAATTTAAACAGTCTATTTTAATTGTTTGATCATATTCATGAAAGATACTTTGAAATATTTCTCAGCTAAGTCATGATTTGAAATCATCTCTGTGTGCAGAATTAATAAGCTTTAGATTCTTTTGCCTTAAAATAGAGAAAATAGTTTTTCCTCCAGTGTTGGTGTATTAATTGATTGAGTTAGGAAATACATAATGTTTGGCATACAGTGTTCTTGAAAAATACTAAATAGAAGTTGGTATGTGTCTCTGATACCCACAGGCTATCATATATGAATATTCATAACTTTAATGTCATTCCTTAGTACTCCAAAGCCTGAGTTGCCAACTGAAATCTCCAGATGGATGAAGGGAATGTAGCCATACTACTTCTGACAGAACTTTCATCCTGTGTTTGCCCCAATCTACTTATTAGAAAAGGCACACTGACAAAATTACTGCTCCAAACCTTTTATATTAAGCATTCAGAAAAAGAAATTACTGAGTGGGAAGCCTGTTATTATCTCTACTAAGAAAGGCACTTGAAATTTCTCCTGCTGAAATTTTATTTCCAAATGTCATTTTTACATAAGTAGATGAAAAATTTTCATTTATTTGCAATGTAACCAATTAAGAGCTAGCACTAATAATTAAGAAAGATGATCATAATTGGAAATTTTTCCTGCCCGAGTCACAAAGAAATTCCTGAAATGTGTCGTTTCCAGTATATAACATAAAGGAAAGTGAGTGTTTTAAACTTTCTGTACTTTACATGAAACAGCAAGCATTTAGCAAGTGGGAGATGTCTGGAAAAAAGTGTGATCACCTCAAGCAAAATTTCTGGAAAATGATAACAAGAATTTCCATTCCATCCAGCCTGGTATATTTTCTTACAGATTGCAAGAAAAGGATAGTGTAAAAGAATTCACAGGTCTTCCTCAATGGGCATATGACTCTGACAAGGAAAAACACATAAAATAAACTTTTCTACTTCCAACTGGCATGATGAATTTTAATATCCCATCATGGAAACCAAAGAGAGAATGGCAGCATGGTAACTTGGGAAGTCTTCCTTGCTTCAGCCTGCTGAGTCTATACTACTGTACTCATTTTACTTTACCCTGCCTTGTAATGTGTCTTTCTCTTCATTTCTAACATGACCAGTTTCACAATGTCAAACACGTGATACCATTTCCTCTCTCCATAAAATATGCAAAAGAGCTAAGTATATGTTTTGAACCTAGTTTTGCTGCTTTTGTTTAGATACAGTATTGATAATGTAAATGTTGTGTTTGTGCCATAAAATTTAAGGACATTAATAGAGACCTGACAGAAAAGAGAAAGGTGTTAATAGGTAGAACAAAGAGAATTTTCATGGCAGAGATAATCCTGTTTGATACCATACTACTGAACACAAGTTATCACACATTTGTTACCATCTCACATTCTGTGTCTCCAAGCAATGCAGAAGTGTGGAGAGAGACACCTCTACATGGGAAAGAGCAAGAAAATTAAGTTCAAGACTTTCTTGAAATCCAACTCCAGGCTTATCATGGTGAAGTTCTGTGCTGAGCAGAACCCAACAACATGAATATAAAAAGATTTGACATAGAATATCAAAAACTAAAAATGTAAGGAGGAAGATGATACAAATATAGAAAAATTCATTTTTAATACAATTGAGACTAAGACGACCATGTGTTTCTAATCTGTATATATCTGATTATTACTAGTCACAGTCGGTATAGAATTTTTATAACAGATTTTCTCCTTTTTCATTTTTATCTTTACAATTATGTTAAGTTGCTGTCATTTCAAATTAGCTTGCAATAATCAGATGAGATTGGGTGTGTTCAAGGTAGTATGGCCACAGCTTGCCATAAACAAAAGATTTTAAGTACCTCAAGATAGCCTTAAAACAAACATCTATAATAGAGAGAATAAAATATTAAGTAATAACAAGCTAGAAACCAAAACACTAATCTAATATGTCACTTAACCAGAAAAGAAGCCTCCAGTATAGTGAAACCTGTGCTAGAGCTTCCCCTAGTCTATGCTTTCCTAGAATAATATTTTCTTTCATTTAAAGTGGCGGGTAGGGGGGGGCAGGGGCAGCACTGAAGAGATGACTCAGCTGTTAAGAGCATTGGCTGCTATTACAGAAGAGCTGGGTTCAAGTCTCAGTATCCATACAGCATCTAACAACCATCCACAGTTCCAGTTACAGAGGAATGTAACAACTTCTTCTGACCTCTGAGGGTATTGCATGACACAGGTGGACTTACATACATACCGTAGGCAATACACTCATACACATAAAATAAAAAATAAAGAAAATTAAAAAACAAAGAGTGTGTGTGTGTTTGTGTGTGTGTGTGTGTGTGTGTGTGTGTGTGTGTGTGTGTGTTTTCAAGTGAACCCAGGAAGGTTCCTGTGTGATTTTTTTTTTCATCCACAAGGTTTATTCAGCTGCTTAGATTCCAGCAACAATAAAATACTCCAAGGTCAGGGTCATTCCAAGTGAGAAGAGGGAAGGAAGTGAAGAGTTTCAATAAATGAGCAACTCTAACACATCATGAAATTTAAGAGGGAGAATGAAGTTCTAATACACCTAATTGAACAGCCTGGGTGGAATATATGGATTGTTTAGTGAATAAATTATGTTAAACATTCTTATAGTCTCAAATATTTATTGTTTATTTTGAAAACACATTGATTATGGAAAACATTAAAAAAGGAAATGAAATTCTTGAAACCTTAAAAAAACACAGCATATCAAAATTACAGGCTACATCAAAAAGCAGAATTATGAGCAAAAGTTAATAGCAGATAATGCCTGTATGGAATAGCATAACCCCAGAGTATTTTCACATGCCTGTAACCTCAATATTGCAAGGTGAGACAGGAGGACACCTGACTGCGCAGTAATTTCTATGTCAGCCTGGTGACATAGTGAGATCCTGCTTGAATCAGTTGAATCAAACCCCAGATAAACAAGAAGCAGAATGATATCAAGACATCTATTACTATAGTGAAAAGAATTTGGAAAATAAGAGCAATTCAAAACTTAATAGAAGGGAGAAAAAGAACAGAATAGTAGTTAATTAAATAGAGACAACAAATGTAAAAGATGGGCAAAATGAAGAGCTAGTTCCTGCAAAAGGATAAACAGTCACAAAGTCAGCATGCCTTTGGATGCTTGTAGCCTTTGGACACACAGAATTTCCACACATCAATGGTGGAGTATATGATTTACCCATTAGGACAGCAGCATCCATCTCTTTTTAGCCTTTATGCTGAGAACAAGTGAATCAAGCAACACTGGCAACAGGTAAACATTGTTTCAAGTTACAAACTGGAAAAATTCAGTCAAAGAGGTGAAAGATTTCTATAAGGAAAGCTATAAAATATCATTGAAATTGATGACAACATTAAAGGGAAAAAATGAACTCTTGGCATGTCAAAATGTACATTATACCCAAACTTATCCATAGAGTCAGTGAAGTTCTGATCTCAACACTAATGATACTCTTTAAAAAAATTAAATTCCAGCTATACAGAAACTGATATGAAATCACAAGAAATACTAAGTAGGAAAAATAACCTTGAATGACAAAGATCAAAAGAGGAGGTTATTACCGTACTAGTCTTCAAAAAGAACTACCTAGCTTCTGTTATAAAAATATCATGATACAGACATAAAGGAAAACTAACGGGACAAAACAGCTTAGACATAAACCTACACATTCACCAGAAAATCATTTTGACAAGACTTCTAAGAATATGCATTGATGAAAGGACTTTTCAATGTATGGTGCTGGAAAATTTGGGTATCGACAGGAAGAAAAATGTTAGCTAGATCTTTGTATAGTAACACTTTAATCCAAAATTGATTAACAGCTTGAATGTAAGACTTGAAATCATAAAGCGAGTCCAAGCATAGGAAAAACACTTCAGGACATCAGAAAATACAAGTACATCTTATTTTGGTTTTTTAAAGCAACCAAGTCTATGGGTAAATGGGATCACATCAAACTCAAAAGTGATTGTATAAGGAACCAAAAACTCTACAGAAAAATCACTAAAAATCTCAATAGAAATTTTAAGAGTATGTAGGCACTGAAACCTTAGCTCCTGGTTTTATTGAACTGATGTGTGAGTGTATACTTGTGTTTGTGTATGCGTGAACTTTACTGTCTGTTAATATGTAATATTTTATAAGAATGAATATAGAGATATATCTTTGTGGTATTTGAAGTACAGTCAGAAATCAGAAATTAAAATCAAGTATAGGACTTAGCTAGTTTCAATTCTAAATTACATGGGCTATGGGAAGAGAATTCTAATTAACAGAGCTCCACGCAACTCTGCCTTCTTAAAAATAAATGAAGCATTATTGTCTACATGAAAATGGAGATGCATAGAGATTCTTGATTTCTTTTAGGAAAATTTGCTATCATCATTTTATAAGTTTGTAAAAGTACAGTATTTCAAAATCTCATCAAGAAATGCCAATGGATTCTGTCCAATATGAACATTTGAAATTTTCCCTGTTCTGACTTTTCTCTGATTCCCTGTCTAGAATTTGTAATTCTTACTACTCTTGCCTTTAGTTCTGCTTCACATTCCCTATTCACCAGTCAAGAACTTTCTTTTCTCCCTACAGATAAGAGTTGTGCAATTTGGGAGCCTTTTAGATAGCACCACTGAAGGGGTACCCCAATTGCCTCATCCTGCATCCCTGTTCAGCAGGGAAGAAACTAGAGCAGTCTGCATCTCCATTCTCTATCGGCAATTTGGGTAACCTCTTTAGAAGATGATGTGAAGAGAATAGGAAGTAGAAATTGGCTAGGCAGTTAGGGTAAAAAGGCCCCAAAGAAAAGTAGTGAGTTTCTTAGCTAAAAATCAAAATGTCCTTGGGCCTCTTAGCAACATACTCTGTTCCAAAGGTCAAAAATATCAAAAGGATTTAGGAGTTCTTACCCACTCCCTAAAACAGGGAAGAATGTTAGAGGAGCAAAATGCCCCAAGGAAGGAAGGAAGGAAGGAAGGAAGGAAGGAAGGAAGGAAGGAAGGAAGGAAGGAAGGAAGGAAGGAAGGAAGGAAGGAAGGAAGGAAGGAAGGAAGGAAGGAAGGAAGGAAGGAAGGAAGGAAGGAAGGAAGGAAGGGTACAAGAAGTTGTCAGAAAAAAGTGATGAGGAGATAGGGGAGGTGTTGGAGGGGAGGGAGTGGACATGGATTTGATCAAAACACCTTATATGCATGTATGAAATTCTCAATAAAGTGTTTTTGTTTTGTTTTGTTTTGTTGGAGCTGAGGACCGAACCCAGGGCCGTGCTTGCTAGGCAAGCGCTCTACCACTGAGCTAAATCCCCGACCCCAATAAAGTTTTTTTTTTTTTATAAGTTAAATAAAAGAATGTATGCTGAGTGCTCAGAGTTCAGAGTGATTTTGAATTTAGTATTCATATAGTGACAGGTTTTTTTGAGTAATTACCCACTTATGATGTAGAAAGCATTGTGTTTTTATTTTCACTAATTTATTTTATTTATTATTTATTGTTCTTCATCTCACAAAACCTGGTTAATGGACTAGAGAGATGGCTCAGCAGTTTAAGAGCACTGGCTGCTCTTACAAAAAGACCCGGGTTTGAATCCCAGCACCCACACGGCAGTTAACAACTGCCTGTAACTGCAGTTCCAGGGATCTGATATTCTCTTCTATCTTCCATGGGCATTGCATGACACGGGTGCACTTACAAACATTCAGGCAATACATGTATACACATAAAATAAAATAATAATAATAAATAAAATGTTTATATATATATTCTAGCTCGCTTGACTCAACTAAGTCCAACACTGTAGGTTAAAGCCTAGATGAAGGCACTGGGTCTACTCTTTCTGTCAGTAGACACTTGCTCCTGCAGACACCTGACTCTTTGCTGCTCATTCAGTCTCCCAAATCAGAGTCACCATGAGTACTGACATGACATTGATTAAGTTTCAAGTAAGTTTTTATTAACTTTTAATTTAATATTTAACAATTCAGATGACAAGTAATCTAAGAAAATATTGTTGGCTCATTTTCTTAGATTAAATTCTCTTCTTCTAAACTTGAGGCTTCATTTATTTTTGTTACCAGGAGCAATGTTTTCAAACTCAGTGCTGGACTAGGTTTCCGAAAATGACCATGTCTATTTCTTTGGGGAAGTATTAGACTCTCCCAAAAGGAAACAATGAAATGTTACAAGAACATGGAAACTCATTTTAACATTATAACATAACAGAAACTATTTGTTCATGTTGTAGATTTTATTGGTTGGTCTCTCTGTGCATCCAATAGCATATAAGCTACATGAGGTCAAATCGGGGGAGGTGGGGGTAAGGGAACATGGATGGGGGATCTAAATTTCATTAAGTACTGTTGTATGAAATGTACAAAAGCTAAATTTGTTTTTTTAAAAAATAATACCATTTTTAAACGTGCATTGGTCAGTACACATTTCTCCAAATTAGAAAAGTCTTCTAGAGTGCAGGTATATAATGTGCATTCTTGAATAAGCACACTGAGTATTTTTTTTCTTTCATCAACAATAACAAAAACGCAGTTGGCAGGGCTTAATACATTTTATGGAAATGACAGCTTCACAATTATTTCCTGGTATGAGTCAGAGCTCTGTGTTTTTCTGTCGTTTCTTTCTTCTTGTTGTCAATATTGTTGTTTCTGTGCCCTCCCTTGATTCTGAGAAGAACACAAAATAACCCCCTGTGCTAGTGTTCTTTGTCCATAATGGATGTACTGTTCATTTATCATCACATTGCAACTCTGTGCTGGTACCATAAGATAAATGGAGCTATTCAGTCTTTTTTTTTTTTTTTTTTTCCTGTAGCTGCTGGTCAGCTACTCAGTGAAGAGTGGTGGTGGTAAATTTAAGCAGTGGAAACACAATACAGAAAGTCCTTCCAGGTGAAGTTCAAGTTGTAATAACTTCTTCTTCAGAGAATTCATTCATACTCTGTTCCCCAATTCAAGTCAAACAGCTAACTGCAAATCTAGAAAGCCACAATGCAGAGTAGAGTGAACCTGGACACATCTCCGATTGGATTGGTTTTAAGATCAGTGTTATTTTTCCTTTCCTAAAATGTCTATAACTTGGACAGTCTAGAAACGTTTTCTGCATACATGGTAGGCTTATTTGCCTACCATTCTATCAAGTGTTCATTTAAAAATGATTATATTACAGTGTTCAAAACTTCCTTTAACAATGCTAGATGCCTAGGGAAAGGAATTCATTGCTTATTGCTGGATAAATTTTAACTCTCTTCCATTACTAATTTTAAGAGACACCAAGTCAGGAAATGGATAGATATACAAGTAATTTTCAGATTTTATTTGAGAAAATTAGATTATAAAATCAATAGAAGTTATTATAAATATAAATTTAAATAAAAAGTAACTAAATTTTATATGTTAATTCTTCATTATCAATACAGTTTTTCTATACATTATTTATCCACAGACTATATTTTAGATAAATATTTTGAGACTAAAAATTTTATACAACATGCTGAAGACGAAAACTGTGAAGGGAGCCAGGCATGGTAGCTCACACATTTAATCCCAGCATTCAGCAGGCAGAGGCAGACTGATCTGTGTGAGATTGAGACCTGCCTGGTCTACATATTGAATTCCAGGCTATTTGGGTTTACAAGGAGATCCTGCCTCAAACAAAACAAAACAAACAAAAAACGTAAAGAGAACCCTATAGAAAACAAGTTGCTTTCCATTCTCCCTTTGCTCATCTACTTTTATTTCTGAGAAAACTTAAGATTATGCTATCTTCCCAATAATATATATTTCAACTTGCTACTATTAAAAAAATTCCATCATCGATTATAACATGGATATGTGTATAAAATACTTCCTTATATTCATAAAAAGTACCTTGTATTTTGATTTTCTTCCTTTCTGTTGTATTCCTGTACTGAAGAGAAAACCCACAGGCCTTCACATGCTGGGTAAGTGCTAGTTACTGAGCTATACTTCCAGTCCTATTCTGATTTTTGGAGAATAAAATATATGATAGATTAAAACACACATGCTTACGAAAAAGTCCTAAAAGTCAAATGGTATTTTTTCTGTAAATGGATTCGTAAGTGCTAGTCTCACAGAATAAGCATAATAGACAGACGTTCTTAGCCGCTTGAAGCTTATATTCTAATAAAACACCGAACGCCTAGAATATAAGCATTTTTTATAGATGAAATTTGATGTTGATACACAACAACATGTAAATGTTTACTGTTAGATTTGACAGGTGTTAATGCCTTCACTTTCTGAAAAGCTTTGCATAACCTTTGGAAATACCAAAACACTGGCTATTGCAGGTCCAATATCATTTTATCAGAAGTACTAGCAACAGAATTGTTTTAGATCTTTTTATGGGGGGGGCATGGGGATAGAATATCCATATGTATATGGTTATATGTCTTCAAGATGAACCCAGATCTTAAATATGAAATTCGTTTTTGTTCCTTCTTCTCTTAATACAACATTGAAGCTCATTTTGTATAATACCTTCAGTGCACCTGTGTTTTCATGATGACCTGTAGATTTCTCCTTTTGGACTGTCTAGTCAATGCTCAAAGAACTTCAAATTTTGGAGCAGTTGAGACTCTAATTTTGAGACCTGAGATGATCAAATTCACGGCACACTTTAATTCTCACTCTGGTGCTGAACGTATTTTATATCTTCAGATAACCTCCACAGAAATAAGATTATACATATGACAAATTTCTATAAAATCTCAGTACTGATTTGATCATTTCAGTGTTGACAGGGATAGAAGTAATTTATAAGATACTTCAAGCAATAGGTACAGTAATTATTATATAAATTTGTGTTGAAGGTACTTCAAGTCATTGGGAATTGAGGCGAGCAGGAACTCTATCCTTTCTTATCTGCATGGTCTTTCTCTGATGACATCTCCATCTCCCTTTAACTTTTGGTCTATTTTCTCTCTTCCAATGAGTTTCATACTGGCTCAACTTCATCTTACACATTTACATATAGCCCTCTTGTTGCTTGACTTCACAACTTTTAACCTCCAGCTACTATTACCGTGTTAACCTGCCCAATTCATATTCACTATAGTGAAAATAACATTAGCTCAAATTCATCTTTTAGGAAGACAACATAAAACAAATTTATCTTACTGGTCCCTTACAAATTGTCTACCCTGATTTACTGTGAGCACTGTTGGTGGAGTCTATTGTAGCCAATAGGATAGGTTCACATGGCATAAAGCATGCTCCTATAGACAGCACGGCACACAGCAAGGAAAAGCGAGGAAAAGATGTTTGCTAAAACCACCAATAGATGCAATTTTCTAATGAAAAAAGGATCATTATGTTAATTCACACTGATATGCTTAGGAAGAGGATGGGAGAAAAATTTTAAAGTCTGTTAGCAATTTCAGGAGGCTTCTCAGATGTCACGGTATATCTAACATATACTTATAATATTTAAGGGAAACATAGAAGTAAAGAGCTAATAGTTGCTAGGACAATGCATGAACTGAGTTATCAAATAATAGAATCATCAGATATTAATTATAAAGCAGTTTCAAAAGTTTACATTTAAATATTGATGGCCATCATTGACTGAGAACCTAGTGTGCAGTAACTGCATGAAGCACTTTCTCCTGTGGTTGCCATATATCTACATAATACTTTTAACAGTTAAGTGCATGGATTATTGAAACATATCAAATTTAATACAAAGAAAGGATGATTCATAGAATGTTATAAAGTTCACAGAATCATGAGAAAGACCGAGTTTACCCACATTCTATAAGACAAGGTTAATAAGTGAACTGTCCTAGTTTGTTTCTTCATTGCTGTGACAAAACACTCTGACCAGTACCAACTTGGGGAGGAAAGGGTTTATTTGTCTTACATCTCCCAGGTCGCAGTTCATCAGGGAGCCCAAGGTAGGAACTCAGGGCAGGAACCTGGAGGCAGGAGCTGGAGCACAGGCCATGGAGGAACGCTGCTTACTGGCTTGCTTCCTTGGCCCTGCTCAGCTTGCTTTCTTATGCAACACAGGCCCACCTGCCCAGGGGTGGCACCACCCATAGTGGGCTGGGCCCTCCCACATCATGCATCAAGAATATGCCCTTCAGACTTGGCCACAGGCCAGTCCAATAGAGGCAATTCCCTGATTGAGGATCCCTCAACCCAGGTGTGTCAAGTTGACACTAAAGCTATCCAGCACATGAACTTTCTGCTGCTGGCTTCAGAGCATGCTACCTCTATCCCTATTCCTGTCAACAAAGGGGTCCATCGATATGGTAGTTCCAAATGCTTGCTTTGCATTAAAAATATTTTTACATAAGATTGTTGTTGATGTAATAAAGAAATTTTGTGAAAAAGAATTATGATTATCAAATAATCACAGATGTACACTTGAGTAGATACTACAATTTTTCTGAAAGAATAATGGCTTTATAGGTTAAAGAACTGGTTTAAACCATATCTCACTTACATTAGTGAAATGATCCTTGTGCGGTAACGTTTAATTAAACCCTGAGGTCAAATTTATATAAATATGATTTCAAAGACAATTCTTTGTTAAGCAAATTGCTTTGTATTTTAAGAATACAAACAAATGAATGGATAACATTCAATATATGAGGTCATATCTGGAAAAAAGAAAAAACTGATCCAAAAGAAATTTGGGATCAAACTGCTTAATTTCACTTCTTTCATTTTTTTAATGTATCTTTAAGAATAATCATTTTTCTTTAATTTTCTCATCTATAAAATGAAAATATTCATTATGCAACAAATGATTTCAATTGAATGTGTGTATGTATAGCAGTTTCTGACATTACTAAAAACTGCAGTTTTAAGTAATGCTGTATATTATGGGTAAAGTGACAAATACAGTGTGAATGTGTCAGGTCTCAAGTGAAGCAAACTGTCTGAAATTAGAATTAGACTTCAGTATTCAGTTATATTTCTCTCTGTTTGAAATTTAGAAAAGAATTTTAGAGCTTTGTTAAAAACATCTAGTCGTCAAATTGCCTTTGCAAATATTCTCTCCTCTGTATTGACTTTATTCCTGGCTCTAAGCATCTAAATGTCCTTTATTGCTTGCTTGCCTGATTTATTGATTGATTGATAGATTGATTGATTGATTGATTGATTGGTTGGTTGATTGATTCATTCATTCATTCACTCATTCATTCATTCATTAATTCATTCATTGACAGATGGACCGAAATAGGGACTTACTCTGTAGCTTGGCTGATCTGGAACTTTTGACAATCCCCCTGCCTCTCCCATGCACGTAATAGGATTATAGGAAAGGCAACCATGCCTAAGATCAGCTAAATTTCCTACTTTATAAAGATTAATTTCAAGTGCTAATCTCTCTGTTATTCCCTTCTTGACTTTAGTATTCAGTTAGATTTCTCTCTGCCTCCATACGGTTATATATTTCATGGATTACTTATTTAAGCATTTGATTATACATTAGAAATTACCTAATTATTTATATGCAGCTCAGTAATGCAATAATTTTGAGAAAATCTTTATCAATATGCCCTTGATACTCACATAAAGGCCAAACAAACTGCAAGTGCTGAAAGTGTTTGTTGAAGGGTGACTGTAACAGTAGGTAAATGCATTCAATGACTTAATTATCTCAAATTATAACTCAAGCTTGATTTCTTACAACAAATTTATAATCAATTACAGTAGAAGAAAATATCAAAGCTCTTACTTTGACTTGCTGCCACATGGATAAATATGAAAAATAATTCTCATCCTTAAGAATGATAAGAGGTAAATTAATATATTATGACTTGGTAACATAAAGTAACTTGCAAATGTTAATGGTTATGTTGGAAATGAATAACTAATAAGGTAAAATATATGTGTTACTAATAAGTTAAAATTGTCACTATGAATTTAGATTGTATATTTCTAAGGAAAAGTTACACAGAAGGATTTAAAAGATGTTTGAAATTAGGAAAGCATTAGTTGGGTAGGAGAAATTTTGCAGAATTTAATCCTAATGGGAATTTATTAAATTAACAAATAAATTTCTCTTTTTCTGATCAGAACTTAAAGTTGCTGTAGTATTGCTTATTACAAACAGCAGACTGTGAAATCAAACTGTTGTGCAGGACTCTCCCCTGACAGACAGATGCCATCTTTCTGAGCTCAGCTGTGCCCACTTTTCAGCCAAATTTCATCATAGCTGGGCTTGTTGACTACTGATGCCTTCGCATAGAAAGAGGAGCAGAGGGAGTTAATGTACCTTCATCTGAGTAACCAGCCACACCTCCCAACCCATAATGGAAAAATAGACCTTAATGTACATTGCTTGAGGAATGAGCCAAAGTGCATAGGCTGGGGAAGATGGAGGGGTCTCCATCTGTGCGGCTTATGAGAAACCATCATTCAGGCTTAGTGAAGACTTTCCAGTGTGGCTTTAGAGAGTGGGCACCCATACTCCTACATATAAACGCTAATCCATTATGCTTTATAAATAATCCCAGTGGTTCCATGGATTACTTGGATGATGGGTGCATACTTCAATTTGTCATTGGTGATGGGGTGAATGTGTTCACATCTCCCCCAGGAAAGGAGTTACAGCCACAAAAATTCATGATCAACCTTATATATGTAACTTTCCACCACTTTGAACAAAATACAAGACATTAAAAGTTCTTAAGGAGAAAATATATATTTTTGGCTCATGATTTAAGATAGATTTCAGTCTATCATGACAGAAGAGTAGGGCAGACTGGTTCCATCTGGTCTGGGTGATAGGAATATCAACTAGTTATTTGTCCATACTATAATAGACCAGGAAGCAGACGGTCTGAACTAGAAAGAGAGGCAGTGATCATCTTCAGAAGCATACCCCCAGTGACTACTTCTATTAGCTAGATCTCATCATCAGCTTCCAAAACAGTACCACAAGCTGAGGGCCAAGCATTCAGAGCAGGAGCCTGTGAGAAACATTCCAGACTGAAGCCACAAACCTCCCTGTCACTATGCATTGCACTTGTAATTGGGGTGGTGTTATTGTTTTGGTTACTGTCAAGAACAGATCCAATAAGCAATTTCTGACATAGATAATTATTTGACGAAGGATTGGTAAAATATTTTATCAAAATTTTTTTTTAATGTGGAAAATACTCTGTGTAATGAGTGAATAATAAATAAACACTACAAATGTCTTCTGTATCAGACTGTGCAGAGCCAGTCCATCTGTTTTATGAGTTTGCCTGGTTGTGTGTGTACTGGCTTCAGTAATATACATTAACATCTACTTATTGTATACAAATATTTACTGAGTAGAGTTGTTCTTACTACTAGAGAGAGATTTCTTTTATTAAATGAAGCATAAGAATTTTTTTCAAAAGCAGGGTGAGTTCAATTAGATCTTATATTTTCTATTGTGCTTTTAATTTCTGCGGTTTGTCTTTGTCTTTAAATATCTCAAGAGTTTTTAAAATGTTATCCAACGTATATGTAGTATCTCACATATTTGCTCATCATTTGTTAACAAATGTGCCTTTAATTTCAACCTTTTTTCTTTTATACACATCTACTGTTTGAGATAAAAATCAAAGGATACAAAATTATAGGTTTATGAAAAGTTATCTTGGTTCTGTCTTTTCTGATTGTTTTAAACACAAGTAGCATTATGTTTGAAAAAGTGTTGCAATTTCAAATCTAGTTATATTTCATATATATATCTTTCCATCTAAAAATCAAAGGCAGGCTCTCATTTTCTGTTTGAACATAAAAAGACACAGCTGGCATCTTCTTTTCAAAAGTTTCTTTAATGTTTAGTGGCAGCTTGTTTAGAAGAAGCATACAGAAAAATATAGAAAAGTTAGCTGTTCCATACATCTATCACCAATGCCTCTAAGAAAATATAACTCTCTCTTGGCTCCACTATGCCCTAATACAATGTGTACTCTCAAAGCTTAAGGAAATGGAAGAAACATCAATTAAATGAATGTGGCAAATTTGCCACTCATACAGAAGGCAATGAAAAGGCTACCCTCCCATGAGTAATTCAAAATTTACAGCTCAGTCATGTTTCTTTTCTTTGTTAAAATATCTCTTCCAACAGGGAAAGTAAACGTGCTACTGCTAGCCTTTGAATACCTGTGTGTCTGGTTATCACACATCAAAACAGAGAACACTGGACAAGTGCCATGGATGGGAACTATCACAGTCAAGGACAGAGAATCAAGGGCATTGTCTCCTAAGCAATAGAAACAGAGGTATCTTGGAAAGTTAGCAAGAGTATATCTAAGGAAAGACTCAAAAGACGAAGCATGATAGAATGCTCTGTATGTATTTAGAGAGCAGCAAACATCACTGCTATTAGATATTAATGAATAAGTGAGTTACTTAGCAAAATAAATGATATATATTTTAAATGTATAGTTAAATATCCAAAATGGCACACAAATGGAATACATAACATTAAATAGGTTTTCTCTAACTCTATCTGCTCACTGTGGTTATTACAGACAAAGAAGAAGAAAGGAAGAAAATATAGATGGGAAGGAGGGAGGAGGAAAGTAGAATCCAAAGTTGAATTGTAGAACACTGGATTATTTATGGCTATAGAACTAAAGGCAAGCACAGTACATTTTCCCCTCAAGAATATCTAACCTTAAAAAAATAAAAAAAGAAAGAAAACTCTCAACAAAATAACTTTAAAGACTTTATTTTTCAAGTATGTAATATATTGATGAAGGAAATGATCCAAAAAGCAACCTGTTAGGAGAAAATATTCTCCAATGATGCACCCTGGTTTTTTTAATGATAATTTTGTATTTATATAGCTATTTTGACTATTTTTGAGGTACTAGATACTTTTTATTGAACGTTTTAAATTTCATAGATTTCCCACTCAAACCCAGGCCCCCTCTCCCATCCATGCCTCCACCTATCCTCCCACCAAACCCTATGCACTCTCCCATACTTGCTGAGTCCTGTTCATTCAGGTGTTTTTATTCCCAAATGTCCTTCAGTATAAATTCATCCACTGGAGTCTCTTATTCTCCACAGCTTGGCCAATTGTGGCCTTCTATGTGTACTGCACTCTGATGTACATGGAAGCCTCACTGGTGAGAGTTGAGGGGTGCATTAACCCTCTCTCTACCCTTTATTCCTCTATGTTCCATGAGCCTTAGTTGTAGAGATTTGACTGCAGATGTGCCACCTAGTACTGGTCATCTCTCAGGCACATGTTCTCTGTGCCTGACCAGATGTGCAACTCTGTAGTAACTTTCATCTGTTGCAAAAAGAAGATACTTTGATGAGTGCTATACAGCATGCTTGTCACTCTAAGGGAAGTCTCTTCCCTGCCAAGCAGCTCCTAGGTACACATATGCATTCATTTTCAGACACTCTACGTGAATTTTTCATAGGGTTTCTAGGGAATCACTTTTCCCTCTAGGTTTCCTAGGCCCCTGAGATTCACTCATCACCATTTTTTTTTCTCCCATTCTGCACCTTGTTTTTCTGGTGGAGAATAAGGACTAAGTAGAATTTCCTCTGCCAAACCAATCCATCTCTTGCTTCTTTACTTCACTGCTTTTGACAGTCATTCACATCTTCTAAACAATAGACATGATTATCGTATTTCCTTGCCATTACTCCTAGGCTTTTCCTCCCACATGTTAATAGGTCAATTTTGTTGTTTGGCATTATTTATACAAACACAGGTTTCTAATACCTAACTATAATTTTCCTTTACAGCATGCTGTTTCTTAATAAAAACTTCATTTGTTGTATAATTAAGATATGTTGGTATTTTGATTTCCTATGTAAAATTATAATATCCTGAATTTAGGAACCAAACATGATTACAGATCATCTAATTCTATCTAATTTTATAAATTTGAAAAAACTGGAATGCTCATTTGTCAGGGTCATGTAGCTCATTGTGGAATTCGACAATTTTATTTTTCAGTCACAATTAAGACAGGACCTAGGATATTTTGGTTTTGAGTCCTTGATTTTTGTCACTTGTCTGTATCCGCAGTAATTATCCAACACAAGCTCCTTGCAATTCAGTTTTCTGAATATGACGTAATCAAAACTTCTCATTTTAAACTGACTCCAGTCTAACTACAACCTGAAATTGCAAAATATAGTCAAGCAGTGATCTTTGCCTCTCTCTCTCTCTCTCTCTCTCTCTCTCTCTCTCTCTCTCTCTCTCTCTCTCCACACACACACACACACACACACACACACACATGCACACACACACATCTGAGATCCAAATGCGACTGCAGATGTGAAACTGTTGCTATGGAAAAACAGCTGGAATTGGTTAATGAGTAAAGTCAGCATGAGCTGAAGTGAAGGATGAGGAAGCTTCATCTTCACCATAGAGAGCTAGAGAAAAGGGCCTGGAAAGCTAGACTGTGGCAAGAACAGCCCCATGTGTGACACAGCTGTGAGCGTCATTAGGTTCATCTCCTACCAGCAATTGGAAGCATTTCACATTCTGGTACACAAGAATTCAGGTCACCAGCACAGACTCCAGTATAATAGTAAACCCACTTTGGTCACACACCCCAAAGAGACTAGTACAAATGCCATTTGCCTAGAAACTACAAGAAGCAAATATATTTAAGTTTGATATAAAGTCAATATTTATCTTAATTTTAATAGATGAAGGGTGGGAAATATTTACCATGTTACCATTAGTTTGAGCACAATTTTAAAAATTATAATGGGAAATGTGATGTTATGGGTACATATATAAAAGATGATATAAGACACAACTGAAATTGAGTGGAAATTTAATATTAAAAAGTGTTAGAGTCAGGCACATAGTGCTTGCCTTTAATCCTAGCACTTCGGAAGGAGAGGCAGGCTGCTCTCTGTAAGATCAATATCAGCCTGGTCTACATAGTGAGTTCCAGGACAGCTGGGAATACAGGGAGACCCTGTCTCAAACAGTTTTAAACTGTGTATTTTAAACACAAAAATGCTTTCTTAAAAAATACAAATTTGTTTGTGTTTTATGTGTATTAATGTTTAGCATGCATGTATATAAATGCATATATATGCAATGCCTGAGGAGGCCAGAAGGGGATCCCCTGGAACTGTTTTTACAGATAGTTGTTAGCCAACATGTGGGTGCTAAGAACACAATCCAGGTCCTTTGCAAAAGCAGCTATTGCTCTTAACCACTGAGCCATCTCTCCAACCCCCAAAGTGCTTTCTTAATAATGATGACGTATAAGAATCAGAAAATAGAATTCATTTCTTATAATTGCTTCAAATGTTATAAACTACACCTACTAGGAATGTTATTCAAGGATAATATTTATGTTTTCAAGAATCTTTTATTTAACCTGGTTCTCACTAGATAAGTAAAATGTAATGGCCTCATTGGTGATAAAGTAGGAATTTTTGTTGTAAATTTCTTTTCTCCTGCTTATAAGGACACCAAGCAAGGGCATGAAAAACTCTTAGAAAGCAAAATAAAGTGATAATAATGTGTTTATTCACATGCATTGTATTGAACAGGATTATGAATTCACAGGAAAAATTAAAGATAAAAATAATATGACTGCCATCGTAGAGTGAATTCCTTGAAGAAAGAGAAGGTTCTTTATAACACATCTTGCAGAGCAACACTGTTATTCCCACTGCCACAATCCTTACCACTCTTGCTTTCATTACTAAGAAGCCCGCCATTATATCCCACAGTTAACAGGTTCCCCCAAATCAAAACACAAATAAAAATCAGTTACCATTAAAATCACCGTTTTATAGATGCAATCCTACAGCAGAGAGAAAAAGTCATTGTCTAAAATTAAGAATCTAAAATGTGGTAGACTTGTAAATGAAACTAAAACCAGTTCCATTTCAGAGTTACATCCCTAGCCATTCCACTCCACATGCTGATTCCTTGAACTAATAAATAACTCCCACCTAAGTATCTGCCTCTCAAAATGTAAATTAAATACTCCTTTGCCATAAGTTAAAAAATACAGACCTATGTTTAAAATTGTCAAGTAAAAATCTCAAGTTGCAGATAGCATTTGTCCAATGCTAAATGTATAACTGTGGAATGTTCAAGCCTTCGAAGGGAGATTTATTCTGCCATTAAAAAAAATCAAATAGAATCTACATTTGAGCCAATGAACCTGTTCAAGATTCTTCTCTATAGAGAATCTCAAAAGCTACATAGGACCGTTCTCATCAAGGTCTCATTTCCTTGGCTGGAAATTTTCCTCTTTCAGACAGATTCTACAGAGAACACAACTGAGCAGAAGGTTTTGAGTATACTGACTTCATTTACTTTAAATGGCAATACACTTTATCCATTAAGTTGACAAATCTATTATTTTGCAATTTCTACATATTCAGAGAAAATAAAACTACATTTGATTGGTGAGAGATTGGGCAATCTGTGGCTGAATACAGAGAGGAAAAGGTGGTCATACACTTAAAAGAGGTTGTTTTAAGTTGTATGGATAAACTAAAGAAGTGCATCAGTTGAAAAGCAAAATTTGCAAAGAGTGATAATTTTTTTTTTCCTAATCATAAAAATCGTTAAATATACAAGAAGCAGATATGGTGGGAAACACCTGTTATCCAAGCACTGGGGAGACAGCGGCAAGAAGATCAGGAGTTCAAAGTTATCCTTGCCTACAGAGAAAATTTGAGCCAGATGTGGTACACGACTTTAATCTCAGCCCTCAGAAGGCAGAGACAGGCAGATCTTTGTGAGATCGAGGCCAACCTGAGCTATACAGTGAGTTCCAGGTAAACTGGGGCTACAGGAGACTCTGTCAAAAAAGAAGATGGGGAAGAGGAAGGGAAGGGAGAGGGAGCGGGGAAAGATGAGGAGAAAGAAAATATGAGGCAGGACCACGTTATATGAGATGTGAACTCAAATAAAATGAAATGAAACACACACAGACAAAATGGCAAGAAAAAAAATTGAGAAAGGGCCTTGAACAAGGGTCTAGTTATCTATATTGGTTCTGTTGTATCTGTTCCACTCCCATGGATGCCATCTTTCATCTGAATTATGGTTTTGCTTGCTTTGCTCTTCCTTGTGTTGACCTCCTTATATTGGTACCCCTAGGGGCTTCTCTCTACAGCAGCTGAAACTCAGGAGTAAGGATTTCCTCTGTATCAAGAGTTTCTATCATGAGACTCATAGTACCTTCATAGATAGATAGATAGATAGATAGATAGATAGATAGATGATAGAGAAATATAGAATATAACTTTTATTGTTCTTGAATTCTACATTTATAGTTATATTTTCATCTCTTCAAAATTTTTTAAGATTTTTAAAAATTATTTTTAGTTATATATATATATATATAGAACTCCTCATTCTTGTGTGTGTGTGTGTATGGGGAGTGGGTTACGTGCATGTGAACAAGTTCAGGTGCCCACAGAGGTCAAGGGTATCCCCCTGGTGTTAGGATTACAGGTAGTTGTAAGCCACCCACTGTGGGTACTTGGAACTGTACTAGGATTCTCTGCAGGAACAACAGTAAATGCACTTAATCACTGAGCCACCTCTCCAGCCCTTTATTTTCACCTTTATTAATTTCCTTTCATGAAGTATACATGACCCTTGTCGATAAGAATTACATGTATATATGTGTGCAAATTTGTGTCTTAAACAAAAGCGTTTAATGATAGATAATCCACCGCAGGCATAAAATACTTGGATGGATGAATACAATGAAAAAGTATGAGCACTTATACTGAATATCCAAGGACTGACCAGAAACTAATACTGTGTCGTGTTCTAGAGGGGAGAAACAAGTGAACACTTTTTTGGACAAATAAATCCAAACATAGTTCTATCTCTTCGGTGACCTCTAATTGTTTCCATTTTATTCTTATTTGCTGTATGACTTACCTCAGGGAAAAACAAAGTATGTCTCATATTTGCAGAATGACAATAACTTCTTATATTTACAAATATTGGTTCATTATTTACAGCATGAATAAACAATGTTTATACCGGAAAAGAATTTTTATAATAGTAAGTAAGTAGAAATGTAAGCATGTAGAAAAGTTAGTATAGGAGCAAATTTAAACTATGTGTGTGAATCCAAGTGCACCAAAACAGATATCCAGGACTGAGAAGATGGCTCACTTCGAAAAGTGCTTGCTGCTTCAGCATGAGGATAGGACTTCAGATCCCCAGCACCCAGTTATAATAGCAGGCATGGTGGTAGTGCATGCCTGTAATTCTAGCACAGGTTATTGGACACAGGTGGATCCTGGGGCTTGCTGACCTGCTACAGTAGTCAATTAGTAAGCTCTAGCTTAATGAGGCATCATGTCTCAAAAAATAAGCTGGAGAGTGACAAAGATAACAAACATGAACCTTTGGCCTCCACACATGCATGCATGGTGATACACACACCACACATGCACACACAGAAACACATGGAATACATAACATAGCACATCTGTAATCACAGTGCTCGGGAAGTAGAAACAGAAAAACCCAGAAGAATAGAGAGGGCTTGCTGGCCAACAAGTCTAGCTGAATCTGTGAGTTCTGGATTCAGTGAGAAACATGGATGGATAGTTAGGTAGGTAGACAACTGATAGATAGATGGATAGATAGATAGACAGACAGACATACAGACAGATAGATGATGATAGATAGATAGGCAGATAGATGATAGCTAGCTAGATAGATGATAGATAGATAGATAGATCAATTAAACAAAATAAAATGTAGGAAGACACTGTGCATTGACCTATCTTGCCTCTCCACTAGAATAAATGTGAGTATGCATTTGCACCCACATATATACATATACATAAACACATATATACCATAAACGTAGAGAAAGAGATAGAAAAAGTAAACAAGAAACAGCTCACCAGTACACAAATAACAACACTGTATTATTAAGAACCAGAAAATATTAAGATGCATTTTAGTGGTGCTGAGTGCTGCTTTACTTGAAATTAAGAAGACTCAGTTTCCAAACTCAACTGGACATTGAGTATAATAGATGTAATATCTCCATATCTTAGTCAATGTATTAGGTACTTTACTGATGCTGTCATAAAAAATCATGACTAAAGTAACTTATAGAAGAAAGAGTTCATTGGTGTTACAATTCCACAGGGATAAGAGTCCATCATGTCTGGGAGGCATGGCAAGAGACAGCCAGAGCTAAAATCTGAGTGTTCAAGCATTCACAGGAAGCAGAGAGAGACAAACTATAAATGGGCAAAGTTAAAGATGACCCCCAATAATGTGCTCACTTTAGCAAGGCCATATTCCCCGAAACCTCCCAAAACAGAGCCACTAGTGCGGGAGAAAGTTTTCAGATACTTGGAAACTTTGGAGCCTATGGAGCCTATGTGGAATAGTCCAGTTAGATTTAAGCATCTTTAGGGTTTTTCTTTGTGCGTGGGAATATTATGTAAGAGTTAGAAAAGTAGTGAGTTGTCACTGTCAACAACTAATCTAATAATCAAAGTCATTGAAGAAATATTAATTTTAATTTTAAAAAGCTTTAAACAGAATGAAAATAGTTGAATTTAGAAATTTAAAAGCAATCCTAAAATTCAGAAAATTAAGGTTATTTCACTATAGGTATCCTTAGAAACATTAAGTGGCTATATTTCCATATTTGTTCACATAAATAAACATAAAACTCAGAATGAAAAAAAAATTGATGTGAGAGTCATCTGGCGCAACATCTGTCTCCCTGATCTCCAGGGTTGATTCAGCTGATCTGACTGACGGGAGGTGTATGTATCTCCTTCCTCCTTCACCAATGGATCCTTGAGTGACCCTCCTGAACATTTGTGCTTAATCTTCTATCCTAGACTGTGCTCTAGTCAAGGATACATGAGTAGCTGCACTCCCCTGCTAGAACCTGCACAAAAACACTCAGGAAAAAACAAGTGTGAAAAACATTGATGACTCGGGTACCTTGTATGCTGAAGTGGGCAAAATCCCCGGGGTGAAAGTGACAAATGTCCTCTCTGCCTTCAAGATTACTGAGAACAAAGCAGGAGGAATAAGAAAATGCATGAAAGAAAAATGCATTTGTTAGATTTCTACTCGAGAGACTCACTTTTTTATTCTCCTATCTCAGAACAGATGAAAGAGTAAATTCTGTTTAAATGATAATACATTTGAAACCCCCCCAAACAGCACTATTACATCTGCAAATTATTCAAGTTCATTCATTTAAAATTTGAGAAAGAATCATTACCATCAGGCATTAAGTAATTATTTATTGACTTACTAAATAAACAAACATACAAATGAATGAATATTATTACACATACTGTTAACTGATACAAGTTAACATTTAGCTTGTTCTAAATATGATTATATTTGCTTCTCTCAAGAATCTTTGAATTTAAGTATTCATTTAACAAATATAAACAAACTGATTTGATCCTGGAAAGCATATTTGTCTTAGTACAATGAGTACTTTTCTTATAATGACTGACATGTTTTGGTTATTTCACAGCAGTCCTGTTTTGTGTTTTGATCTTATGAAGGTCAGACTCAGGGATTCATTGTGCTAGGCAGTGCTCTACCCCTGAGCTGCTCGCTCAGCCTCTGCACTGCATAGCTTCTGTTTCCTAATAACAGATCAAAGACCAGTGTGACGTACCAATGCAGATGTCTTTACGTAATCATGATGTAGTTATTATTTTGCCGTATGCCAGGAACCAAATAACACCAGTACACAAATAAAGAACGAAATACAGTAAAATGCTTTATAGTACATAATGACTATATTATTGATTCTTGACTAGCTCTATAATGATCATACAGGAGGAATACTTAGTGCCCTCTTTGGGTAGATGAGGTTAAGAGCCACACATAACCAAAGTCCACAGCTGGTAAATGATTGGGGTGAGAACCAAAATCCTCAGCTTCCTACTCATAGATTTCTACACTCAGTATGAGGGGAATTCTGAGTTCTTACCACCCTACAGAATTCTTAGTCTCTTAATTTTCTGCTCAGGGTATCTTCTTTACATGTGTTTAAAATCTATATTCATTTTAAAAACTCTATTATTTTTATGATCTATTCATCAATTTTGATAAGCCCACTTTGCATTACTAATAAGACGTGTATTTCAGATTAGTTTTAGATTTCTCAGTGGTACAATTTAAAACTTTTCCAATACAGTTAAAAACAAAGTCTTCAGATAGTCAATCTACTTTTCTCTTTCTTTCTTTCTTTCTTTCATTAAAGCATTTTTGGTAGCAACTCTCTAAGAAGATGCACCCTTTTAAAAAAAAATTGAATAATTCCCAAATGAATGAGATTTTTTTTTAACAAGAATAGGAATTGCCTCAAGAGTTTAAAAATCTACAGAACTCCATCTGATGAGGTTTAGAAGCAATGGAGGGAAATGCACAGTTCAAAGTGATTATGGTAGTCAAAAACACACTATGGCATTTGAATATAAAACCGTACAACCTCGGAACAAAATGGAGGGTTATAAAGTGAGTTGTTCATTTTGCACATGAGAAAACCAAAGTGTAGAAAGAAAAAAAATACTTAGAAGAAGCCTATTTTTATTTATTTATTTAAAATTAATTCATTAAGGTTAGTTATTAAGCCCAGGGTTATAAGATATAGCTCAATATTAAAATCTAGGATAAATACCAGAATTTTATTAAGAATATCTATCTCAGAAAATTCAAACACAATGCTTAAAATCTAGAGCTAATGTCTAGAAGTAAAAATGAACCCTGTACTATTATCAGCTCGATTAAAGCACCCATATATTGGAAAAGCCAAGGACTTTTTCTCTGGTTCCCTCAGGATAGGATCACTGATGAGTTGCACAGTCTTGCTCCTGCACTGATATCAAGTGAATGTTGAGAAGACTTCTGTATTAGTCAGGGTTCTCCAAAGAAACAGAAAAGGTAGAATGAATATACATATTTGTAGAATGAATATATATGTATAGAGATTTATCAGCTTAGCTCACATGATAGAGTCCGAGTAGTCCAACAATGGCTGCACCACACTGGAGAGGCTGAGAATCCGTAGTTGCTCAGTCCACAAAGCTGGGTGTCTCAGTAGTTCAAATCAGGTGCTGAAGGTCTGACAAATTCCAAAAGATCAGCTAGTCTTCAGTCTACAGCAGCAAGACAAACTCACCAGTGAGGGAAAAGGCAAGCTGCAAGAAGCCAGGTGATCTCCTCCGCCTTGGCCTTTCATACAGGCTGCCATCAGAAGGTAACACCCATATTTAGGGTGTGTCTTCCAGCTTCAGATGATCCAGTCAAGAAGATCTCTCTCATTTCAGTTAATCCCAGATCCAGTCAAGTTGACACCCAGGATTAGCCATGGCAACGTCCATCAGTAAAACAAGACTATGATATAGAAATAACTCACAGATTTGATATATACAGAATAATATTACAAGAACAACATAAAGAGGCTTGAGAGAACCAAAAGCAAGGGAATATTTTAATGCATTTTTAATTAGGGTAAATTATTGACTATCATTATGAACAGTCTCAGTAGCTAGTTGTTTAACACAATAATCTTTGACTTTGGTGTCTATGTTGTTTCTTACTGAAAGAAGTACCCAGTCATGTAGAATTAGGGGAGGGCTGCTCCACGGAACCTTATAGAAACTAGTTTGTTTTCCCAAAGTAGTTATAGACTCTTTCCATAGCCCTGAGCCCCACACTGTATTTTCTGCATGTGCATTAGTTACTCTTCTGTTACTGTCCTGTGATAGAAACACCATGACCAAGGTAACTTACAAAAGGAAGAATTTATTTGAGCTTAGAGTTCCAAGGGCCAGAAGTTCATCATGGTGGGGAGGCATGGTGGCAGAGGTGGCTTAGAGGAAGAGCTAAACTCTCACATTTTCAAGCAGGCACAGAAAACAAAAGAGCTGCTTGAGATCGATCAAGGCTTAAGAACTCTCTAAGCATGCCCCTAGTGACCTGTTTCCTCCAGCATGGCCACACCTTCTAAGACCTCTCAAAACAACACCACCACCAACTGAGGACAAAATGTCCAAATACTTGGAGTGTATGGGGCACATTCTCATTCAAAACATCACTGCATGTAATTGCTAAATTGATCCTTAGATTTACAAAATTCAGCTCACACAAAGAATTGATCAGCTGACAGAATAGATCATGAATTCAATAGTTGTTTCATTAAGCTTCTGATTTTAGGGTAGTCTGTTATAAATAAAATGTTGACTGCATTTGATTTGATTTGATTTGTACCTTCCCTTAACAAAACGGAAAGAACTAACCCCCGAAATTTGTTCCCTGACTTCAGTATGCACATTGAGTCATGTGTACATCTTTATTCAGGCATGTCATACATATGCACACACATATGTATTAATATTATTAATAAATAATATTTTGAAATAATCCTCAAGGTGTGGTGTTTAACTTTTGTCTACCTGACAAAGTCTCTTTTGAAAGGAAGCCTGAATTCATGAATTCACTTCATTCTCTGCATCTGAATTCCCCATGGCCATGTCTGTGAGACATCTTCCTAATTGTCAATTGATGTTATATGGTCTAGCCCACTGTGGGTGTTGCCATCTCTAGCCAGATGGTCCTATACCACATCAGAAAGACAGCTCAGTGAGCCAATGGGAGCACACCAGTAAACACTGTCCTTCTATGGTCTCTATGCTTTAATTCCTACCTCCAAGTTCCTGCCTGGGGTTCCTGCCTTGGCTTCCCTTAAGGAAGGACTGTAGCCTGCAAGCTAAATAAACCCTTTCCTCCTCTAAGTTACTTTTTGTCGGTGTTATACCAAAGCAACAGAAAAATTAGAAAACAAAGGTAACAAAATTATAGTTAGGCTTTTTAGTATATAAAGTAAAGAAGCTACAGATGAAAGACAAAGGAAAAAGATTTTCTATAATGTCGGGTCTAAAAAATGCATGTTAATCATTTGGGTACCATTCTTGTTGAAATGAAAAACCAGTGAGAAAGTTGGTATCTCAAGAACAAATTTCAGATTTAGTATTGACTATTAGAGGGACAATAGAGCAGAAATGAAGTGATGGTCAGAATCGGTGGTAGTCCATGCAAGAAGTCATACCTTGACTGCGGGAATGTGAGGACGAGGGAAAATTATGAATGTAATACCCAGGTGCTGAAAACCACTTCTGTGATGCAGAACAAAGGCTGGCAAAGAGATATGAGTCCAGTCAGAGCACAGAGGCTCTGCTTTGAACATATAAACCTGAATGTGACTACAGAACCACCTAACACAATTAGATAACTGGACAAGAGTTCAAGGAAGGCAGAAGTGTTATCAGAACTCGTGAAGGATTTCCATCAGTTGGAAGATAACAAGGTGCTAGAAATCATTGTCAACATCTATGTATGTGTGTATTTATGTATAAATTATTTAAATTAAAATTATTTCTTAAACTGTAGATTTTATCAGTCTCAATGTCCAAAACACGTTATGTAAGTGCTCTAATTGAAATAAATAAAATATTTTATTATAAAAAGCAAATCAAGCACATTGAAATATGAACTAAGCAAAATGTTTGTGCAATCTGTGCCTGATACAGTTATAAATAAGCCTTTGAAAGCACATTGAAATATGAACTATCAAAATATTTTTAAAACAAATTTATGATATACTCAATGAAAATTGTTTTAAACATAAAATCACAAGACTTATTTGCAGTCTTACAGCTAGCACAACATTTTTATGAAAATAAATTGGTCATGACCCTGCCCTCACCTCTCTCTGCTCCCCTGGGCCTGCACCACCAGTTAACTCTTCTAGCCTGCACTACTATCCTCAGACCTCTTGGGATAAGTCTATAGCGCAGCCCTCCGCACCGGGACTCCCTAAGCCACATTCACCCTTCCATCCCCCCAACCATTCTATACTCCTAGTTTGGGCCCTGCACCATTCCTAGTCTTGGGGTCCAGGACACCTGGGGAACCAATACTGCTTCCTGAACCTTCTCACACAGACCAGCTCAGTGCCTTTCTTGGGCCCGAGGAGCACCGCTTCTGGTTCTGGCCCCGCCCTCACCTCCCTCTACTTCCCTGGTCCTGCAACACCCGCCAGCCTCTTTGTGGGGCTGACAGCCTCTTTCTGGGGCTCCGAGGCTTACCTATACTCTCCCTGATCCTTTGCATCCAGTACAACCCAGCTACTCAATCCACTCCCTGGGAAATCTTGGGGCTTCTTCCCTCCCCATTTGCCTTTGAATCAT
>NW_008351640.1:46378-46703 GCF_000622305.1 Nannospalax galili | reverse complement strand
TTTGCAGATGATATGATATTATATCTAAGAGATGCCAAAATTTCCACCAGAAAACTCCTAGAAATTATTAACATGTTCAGTAAAGTGGCAGGTTACAAAATTAACCTACAAAAGTCTGTAGCCTTTCTATATACCAATGACAAGCAGTCAGAGAAAGAGCACAGGGAAACCCTCCCATTCACAATAGCCACACAAAAAATAAAATGCCTTGGAATAAACCTGATCAAATACATTAAAGAGCTCTACAAGAAAATTTTAACTCTTTAAAGAAAGAAATTGAGGAAGACATCAGAAGATGGAAGGATCTCCCATGCTCATGGATTGG
>NW_008351640.1:45402-46120 GCF_000622305.1 Nannospalax galili | reverse complement strand
TGGAACAAAATTGAAGACCCAAATATGAGTAAATGCAATTTCTGCTACCTGATATTTGACAAAGGGGCCAAGAACATTAAGTGGAGGAAAGACAGCATGTTTAGCAAATGGTGCTGGCAAAACTGGATCTCCACTTGTAGAAGAATGAAACTAAACCCCTATCTTTCACCCTGCACAAAAGTCAATTCCAAATGGCTCAAAGACCTCAATGTAAAACCTTACACTCTGAAACTCTTATAAGAAAACATTGGGAAGAACCTGCAAAATATAGGTGTAGGAAAGGATTTTCTAAACTGGACATCAATTACTCAGGAAACAAGGGCAAGAATTAACAAATGAGACCTCATTAAACTAAAAAGCTTCTGTACATCAAAGAAGACAACCAAGGAAGCAAACAGAAAACCAGAAGAATTGGAGAAAATCTTCACCAGCAACACACATCCAACAGAGGTTTAATAACCAGAATTTATAACAAACTCAAAAAACAGAAAACCAAGGCAGGAAGCAACCCAATTAAAAGATGGACTAAGGAGCTGAAGAGAGAGTTCTCAAAAGAAGAAGTAAAGATGGCTATGAAACATCTAAAAAGATGTTCAACATCATTAATAATTAGGGAAATGCAAATTAAAACCACGTTAAGATATCACCTTACCCCAGTCAGACTGGCTAAGATCAAGAGAACAAATGATACCAAATGTTGGAGAGGATGTGGGGAAAG
>NW_008351640.1:44524-44806 GCF_000622305.1 Nannospalax galili | reverse complement strand
CAGAAAAAAAAATCGACATATGTTCTCCCTCATATGTGGATCCTAGGATCAGACTCTGATAAATAAGTATGCAAACAGACATAACTTCAGGAACCAGGACCAGGGTAAGGAAACAGTGAGGTAATGGAAAAGAAATAACCTGGAGGAGAAGAATAGTAGGCCACAGATCTTCATAAGGGAGATATGGATATTGAGTTAATTTAAGGGAGGGGGGAGGGAAGGGTATATGAGGAACCTAGGGGATAAGGAGAAAGAAGAAGCTCAACAGAGGTAGGATCATAG
>NW_008351640.1:27044-44123 GCF_000622305.1 Nannospalax galili | reverse complement strand
TCATTTCCTCCATGCTTCCAAGAGAAGCCAACAATGGTCGAGCAGGACCTTTGACTTATCCTTACATGGATGGAGCTGGTAAAAGAAAGGAGCCAGTGGCTCCTCCCAACCCCATGGGACCCCTTAGGAACAAATCCTCTAACGACCTCAAGAGTAAAAACAAATCAGTTTATCTGGTCCAATTGTATGTCCTTAAACACCCAAAAGGGAAGTATAACCAAAGATTAAAGGGGCCAACATAATATCATAAGAGCATACATATACATAACTAAAAGTTACTCGACAAACAACAAAGCCAGACAGGCGATACCTTCAGTCGAGTTCTTGGCCAGTATAGATAAAGGCTCTTCCAGACAGTAACCCAACATACTACTTCAAAAATGAACAGCAGACCCCAATTCTATCCAAAGGAATGCTGACAATGGATTGCCATAGATGAGGAACAGCTGACCCTCCTGGAACAGGGACCTCTGGCTGACTAGATTACCAGAAGGGCAGATAGGGGAGAATGGATGTTGGTGCTGACAGCACAGTGGACAGTGGCAGGCATAGCAGAGTATGGAGCCTCTAGTGGGAGAGGAAGGCTGTCTATCTGACGAGTTTGTATTCATGCTCAGATGCCGAGGAGCTCAGAAGGTGGGCGACTGTGACCAGTGATACATTGCTATTGTGAGATATAAAATGTATTTATCAAATCTGTAATCATTATGCCAAAAATTACTGATTACTGTAATATTTTGCATATTGTTAAAATTGTAACTTTAATTGTAAAAAAAAATTAAAATAAAAAAAATGTGACATGCAATTATCACTTATTCCAACTCACAACCATTTCAACTACTTCTTATCATTTTTCATTTGTAAGCCTGTATGTATTTAAGGATAAAGAATATGTACTCTTTTTTTTTTTTCTGGACATACTTTCAGTTGTAATATTTTGCATATTGTTAAAATTGTAACTTTAATTGTAAAAAAAAATTAAAATAAAAAAAATGTGACATGCAATTATCACTTATTCCAACTCACAACCATTTCAACTACTTCTTATCATTTTTCATTTGTAAGCCTGTATGTATTTAAGGATAAAGAATATGTACTCTTTTTTTTTTTTCTGGACATACTTTCAGTTGAATGCAGAACCTCATACACATTAGTCAAGCTAGCGCTAAGCTACAGCCCAGTTCTAGAACATACATCTCTCATTAAGTCTAGTAAATGTAAAGATGGCATTCTTTATTTTCACTATGCCAGCCCATGGAGAGTCTGTCCACATGTGGAGCTCAAGGGATCTCACAATAGAACGTGTGAAAAAGGTCTACAGCAGAGTTGAAGATTTTCTCCATCCATTATAGCAAGGAGAACTATTCATGGAGAATTTGCCAATCAGTACTGAGCTAACAGTGCAGTCAAGATGTGTTGTGGCAGGTAAAGGAAGAAAACTTCTTTAACTTGAGAAATAATAGGTCAAATACATTAGATTTCAGCTTTGGTAATTGACAATCTTCAGTTTGAATTCTGGCTCTGTGCTTTTCTTAGGCATGTGAACTTGAAAATTTTAAATTCTGTTTCTCTTTTGAAGGGGGAAATTGATTGGATTAAATTTCCAAATCATTCCTCTTTCTATAACTATTTCCTTTAGATGACTGACTTTAAATTTCTACCCACCACAAAGAGAAAGGCAAAATTTTCATTTCTTGAATCAGACAATATAGTTAGGATGGAAGAGTCAAGGTAGGCATTAAAAAGCATGACAAGTTTTCTCTTCTCTTGCTTTATTGCTGTTATCAGGAGAACATACCAAGATTACCCTGCAGGAGGATGGAAGAACTATAAGCAAGGTGAAGGCATTCACTTTCCACAGCTCCTTGGGACCTAGATGTTCTAAGACAAAGAACATGTGTGTGTGTGTGTGTGTGTGTGTGTGTGTGTGTATATATATATATATAGTGTGTGTATATATAAATAGAGAGAGAGAGAGAGAGAGAGAGAGAGAGAGAGAGAGAAAGAGAGTCTATGATTAATTGGAGAAACATAAGTAAAGGTTGTTTATTGACAGGCATCATGGAAATTTTCTGAGTTTTTATTGCATAGGATGTTCATACTAATGAAGAGAGAGAGAGAGAGAGAGAGAGAGAGAGAGAGAGAGAGAGAGAGAGAGAGAGAGAGAGAGAGAGAAAGAGAGTCTATGATTATTGGAGAAACATAAGTAAAGGTTGTTTATTGACAGGCATCATGGAAATTTTCTGAGTTTTTATTGCATAGGATGTTCATACTAATATGTCACTGATATTATTTAATAAAGCCTAAAACATTTAAAGACTTGCAGTTTCTTCATTTAAAGGCTACTATGAATATAGGTAATAGAAACACCTTAACAGAGAAAATGTCCAAATTTGAAAGAAAAATAGACATATTGTTGCTCTAAGTGCTACTGAGGTGCTAAGCAACACATAGCTTCAAGATACTAATGTGAATCTGGGATCCCCTTGTAGCCCTAGATAATTTCAATGAAATGAGAACTGCACATAAGGAAACAGAAATAGTTTATGAGAGGTGAGAAATCAGTAGGAGATGAAAGAGAAAGCAAAATAATCACTGTAAGTAACATTCACTCATCAACGGTTAAATACGTTTATATGCCATTCCCATAACTATTTAATATTTACTGAGCTTTAGTTGATAAAATACAAACGTTTATACATAATTTCCATAAGTATTATACATAAGTGTTTATACATAAATAAACTGTGTGCATGTATACCTAGACTCTCATATATACATTACTGAAACAACCCACCATGACAACCCTAAAAGTCATAAAAGTATTAGGTCTGAATCTTGGGAAAATTTTTATCTAATTGAGACAAAAGGCTTCACAATTTGCCACATCTCTTTCAACTTTTAGGGAAAATAAAAAAACCAAAACACAAGATGACGAAATGTCAAAATGTTCTATGCTAGATGTTTTATACACAATCACATTGTTTAAATCTTAGATAAAATTTGTGGAGATTACCAAACTGTACCTAGCATAGCAAATATACTAGCTATGATTATAATTTGGATGGGAAAATTTCTTTAATTTTCAACATAATTATCTTATTTTACCTGGAAAGGGAATACTTACTCTATGCACACACGAAGAAGTAAAATTTATGGGGCTGGAGAGGTGGCTCAGCAGTTAAGGGCACTGACTGTTCTTGCAGAGGACCCAGGTTCGATTCCCAGCACACACACAGCGGCTATGAACCGTCCTTAACTCCAGTGCCAGGGGAATCCAAAGCCCCCTTCTGATTTCCGTGGCATTTCACGACATGTGTGAACTCAAATACATGTAGACAATACACTCATATACACAAAATAAAAATAATAAATAAAATATTTTTAAAAAGAAGTAAAATTTATAAACAACATACTATCTGCTTAATTGTATATCACACCTTTGAAAGCGTTTTTACAAAGGCATTCAGCAACATTGAATGTTCAACCCAGAAATGAGCTAATATTGAACTTTCAGACTTTATTAGATGATTTGAACCCAAAGCTCCAGCTACTGTATATAACAGAGTAGTAAGTTTCCTTAAAAATTTTAGTTTGTGTTTATGTGTGGTTCTATATGAGTACCAGCATTTTGTGTGGGAATGCCTAAAGAAACCAGAGTAAGGTGTTGGATCCCTATTGCTAGAGTTACAGGTGGTAATGGGTGCTGGAAACTGAACTCAGGTCCTCTAGAAGAGCAGCAAATGTTATCAACCACAGAGCTATCTCTCCAGGCCTGGGTATAAACTTTAAAGGAAAACTAGGTCCACAAATGAGAGAGAACATATGTCAGTTGTCTTTCTGAGTCTTTGTTACTTCACTTAGTATGACAATTTCTAGTTCCATCCATTTATCTGCAACTGTCATGATTTTGTTTTTCTATACTGCGGAGTAGAACGCCGTTATGCAAATGTACTATGTTTTTATTTATCCATTCATTGTTTGATGAAATGATTTAAGTTGTTTCCGTATCTTAGCTATTGTAAAAAGATCAACAGCAGAACATGGCTGAGCAAATATTACTGCAGTAGGGTTCTGAATCCCTTGATTATATGCATAGGTGTGGTATAGACAGATCATATGGTAGATCTATTTTTACTTTTTAAAGACTTCTCCACATTGATTTCCATAGTGATTGCACCAGTTTCCAATCCCATCAACAGTGAATGAGAGTTCCCCTTTCTCCACATCCTCACCACAATTTGGGGTCGTTTGTTATATTGTTAGTAGCCTTGCTACCTGGATAGGATGAAATCATAAAGTAGTTTTTATTTACATGTCCCTTATTACTAAGGATGTAGAAAACTTTTAAAGGTACTTCTTAGCCTTTTTTGGGGGGGGGTGGAGGGGGGCAGGAATCTGTCTTAAGATCCATAGCCCATTTTTTTCAATTTGGCCATTTGCTTGTTTGATTTTTTGTTTGTTTGCTTGTTTTTTGTTTTTTGTTTTCTGTTTTTTTTTTATTCTTGTTGTTTTTGAGCTCTTTGTATACTCTGAATATTAATCCCTTATCAGATATATAGCTACTAAATATTTTCTGTCTCTCTATAGACTTCCTTTTAACTCAATTGCTTGTTTCTTTTGCTGCATATAAGTTTTTGAGTTTATTAAGGGCCCATTTGTCAATTGTTTGACTTAATTCATGAGGAACTGATGTCCAATTTAGAAGGTCCTTCACATCCATATCATAAAGGGCCTTTGTTTTCTTTTAACAGTTTTAGATTTCATATTGAGATCTTTGGTACACTTAGAGTTGACTTTTTTGTGAGGTGATAAATATGGGCCTAATTTCAGCCTTGCACCTGTGGAGCTCCACTTTTCCCAGCACCCTTTGTTGAAGGTGCTGTCTTTCCACAAATGAAGACGGTGGCAAGGCAAAATGAGCACTGTGAGGCTGTCAGTCATTTCTAGGTGTTCAGGTACAGGATCTTGCTTAGCTGTGTTTACTTCTTCATCTTTGAATTCAAATACTAATATATCTTATGATATTCTTATGAACATTAAATGAATGATACACAGTAATAGTTGACAAAATTGTTAAAATAATAATGACTTCATGAGAAAATCATGTTACTGATGATAAATAACACTATTTAAATGATTGGATAAATATGAGGACTATTTAATTAACTCACAGTGTGGAAATAAAAATATATTCAACAATTTAATATGGAGTAGATGTATAAATATTTGCTTTAAAATGAAGACTACTTCCTTCATTCTAATGCAGTGTTTACATAGAATCATTGAATGTAGCAGCAGAAATCAGGGTTAAAGTATTCCATTTGCAAATCTGATTGTATATTTGTGACCTTTTGTATACCTTTTTCATTTTGTGATGAAAATTGAGATTTCTTTTTCATGAGATAAAATCATTATGGAGATTTCAAGATGTTTTTTAAACCTTCAAAAAGGATATTTTCAGTACTCAAAAGTTAGAAGGAAGTGGATCTCTGTGATATCAAGGCTAGCCTGGGCTACATAGTAAGTTCCAAGCCAGGTGGGGCAAAAGGTGACCCTGTCTAAAAAAGACCTAATTAATAAATAAATTAATTTAAAATATACTCCATTTTCAGTACTTTTGTGATTCACAGAAATTTGTTAAAAAGAACACAGAATCCCAGTATTCTTCACCCATTTACCCCAGGAGTGAAAAGCTGTATGACAATCGTGTTATATGAATACTATAAAATTAATATTTACTACCCGCAGATAAGATTTGGAATTCATCAGTTTTGCAGGTAATCATTTGGGGATGAGGAAGTGTAGTTCTTTACAGTCTATCATGTATAGATTCCTGTAACCACCATTACACTTTTTAGTAATAGTCTGTGAATCTAATCAACTTTGAATTTGAATTTGAATTTGCATTTGACTCAGAAAGTTGGTGACATTCTAGCCTGTATTCCAGAGGAAGGAACAAGACCACGTGCCTGACTTGTGGGCTTAGGAACTGCCCTCTAACTTTGTCATCTCTTTGGCTCTGGTTTTGTTCAGTTGTTGCCTGATGAATAACCAGCACAATATCAGAACTGTATAAAGGAAATGGCAGGTTATCTAGGGTTATTGTTCAGTGCCCCAGTTACTTCCAAATCTATTATAAGAAGAGAAACAAAGCATGAAGTGGTCAAACTCTACAAGAGTTCTCAAACAGAAAAATGGGGAAGCATTAGAAAGACTTGAGGTTTTTCTGTTTCACATATTAAGTTCTGCAAATCAATGTCCTGCCAACACAATGAGGAGACAGTGGCAATGTGGAGGCTGATGGGTTTTGCCAGGGATGCCCCTATAGTCTGTTTCCAAGATAACTGGGCCAAGGGTGCCTCTATCCCCAGGTGGATTCTAAAATGAAATTCTGCCTAACTAGCAGTAAAGACTTTGGAAGAGATGGGAGGACTAAGCTATAAAACTCAGAAGTAACTGTGGCCTAATCTGCAATGGACGGGTAGCACTCTCAGGCATGGCACATAGCAAGTATCAGGATCATTGTGTCATCCTTGGAACAAGAACTGATCAAAAAGTCTGCACTTCTTCATTTTACCTGTGTGTGTGTGTGTGTGTGTGTGTGTGTGTGTGTGTTTGTGTCTTTGTATGAGCACACTTAGATTTGCATGCTAAATTTACATTTATATATATATGCATTATTCAAACATTACTGATTATTTATAATTCTATTTTATGTTTTTAAACATTGGTAAGGCAACAGTGCTTCCTTGTTCAAAACATTACCAGGTCTTCATATTTAGGCTTTATCACAATTTTTGCTTACTTTGTCAAAGCAAGAGAGCAATAAACAACTGAATGGTGCATGTGTAAATACAGACGTTTGGAATCATGACCATTCAGAGAATGGGTAGTTTGCTACTCATACACTATTTTCGTGGTATAGGCATTCATTGTGTTTCTCTTTCTTTTAAATTCTATCATTTAAAAAATACTTTCAATCACTTGGGCGGCTATCAATTTTTTTTTTTTTTTCATTTTATTCCCTGCATTTCTGTCCTTTCTTGTCTCTGGCCCCCAAAGTAGAAGTAGATGCAGCAGGTGTGCTGTGGAGTCTTCCATCCCATTTTAGTAGATTTACATCTTCTCAAATTGAAGGACAACTATATTTTAGCCGTACTTTAGATTTAAGGCTTTCCCAGGTTTATGTGCTTTTAAAAATATCACCAGGAGGAATGTGTCTTGCTGAATCTCCACAGGGGTAGTTCTTGAAAATGATTACATTATGGTTGTATGCAGTGGGTGGTTATTTGGGGTGGTGGTTGTTTCAGATCTGTCTGCTGGGAGCCAATGCTCTCCACTCACCAAGTTGCATAAATAACAGTTTGTTGTACTCAGTTATTCTCTAATTCTGGAGTTCATAAAGGATCCACCTGGCACATTGTCTTTCTTTGTGCTGCCTACGGCTTCAGTTAGGAAAACACATATCTGCAGGAGGCTTCAAACCCAAAGACATCACAATCACCTGCAGGCTCATCCACTTTGTCTGATACATGATGGTAGATTCTTTGAGCTCTGGACTTCGTTTCTCTCTTTAAAATCAGAATGGAGGTGCCATATGCAGGACACACAGTACTTTTTATGTGTGTTACATCTTATGCAGGTGCGTAAGCAGATAATTATGTGATATATCTACCTAGAAAATTAGTTGAACAAGTAGACAACAGAATTAATTTTTTATATTTGTTAATATAAAATATCATTACTTGTACATGTTTTTTAAAAAATATTTCACATGAAAAATATGGAAATGGTTTTTATCAAGGAATCTAGTGTAAAGTAAAAGCTAAGAAATATATTTATGAATAGAAAGACAATTCTTGTGTTCCATCCAATGAGTATGGTAGTTCTAAGCCTGATCATTGAATGTGTATCATCTAAAGTCTAACCTCAGTTTCTGCATTTGTAAGATAGCAATTTTTTTTCAGTGTGCCTATGTTTGTTGATACACGAGTAAACACATATCTGTGTGTTAAATTACAGGGGTCTTTGTACTAGAAGAGGCCATAAAAGGGTATTGAAGCCCTTGGAGCCAGAGTTGCAGGCATTTGTGGGATGCCATGCTTGTTATGTGAGTGCCGGGATCTCATGACTGTGCTATGAACACTCTTAAAAACAGAAATGTCTCTTAAAGCCCTGCAATATTTTTTAAGTAGCTGTGTTTGCAGGTTCTTGTGAGGTTCAAATGTTTCGAGTTAATGTTCTAAAAGATACTCAACTAGACTTGAAATCACTTGCCAGAGGCCCGGCGGGGCTCCCTCATGTTGCAGGTGAAGGACCGGGCAGAGGGTTTCCAAGTAGAAACTACAAAGAAGGACTGACTGAAAGGCCAAACAATGTTATACCAGCTGTCTTAAATGTGCCTTTCTCTAGCATCACACACACACTTATCATCTTTTATACTCCCTGTAGACAGGAAGACTTGCCTTTCTCAAATCTGTTCCTACAGATGAGATGTTTCCAAGTGCTGTGAGAGGGAATACCCTCCTCACATCTCCCCTTTTACTCCTTCTTATTAATCCTGTTATGTTAATCTGAAGAAAAGCCTCAGGAAGTGAACAAAGCAAGTAGAACAAAACCAGTGTTAACCTTCAGCAGTTGAGTTCAATGTTCTAAATGCAGATGTAATTTTTTCTCCATATTTAAAGTTATGTCTATCACCTTCCCTATAAAAATTACCTTCCCTGATATAGTTGATTTGGGGGTTGAATGAAATGTGGACATAAAGTGATCTAATTAAACTAATTGAAAATAAGATATAAAAATTTTAACCTTCACATGGACATTTCAATTTTAAATTAAGTGGATTATGAATGGAAATGAGATGAAATGCCAGGCTGCCTGATAAGGGTAAGATGTAGAAATCTAACATTCATAAGAGTTCATGGTGTATCAAGCTTGCTTAAGATTAAATTAATTAACACCTTGTATGCATTAATAATTAGACATTTTAAAAATCATTTTCAAATGTCTCAGAGACATTGACACACTTGCCCGTCACACAGCTAGGTATAGGCTAGTGGTGCTATCTTCTTATCCCTGGATACTTTGGCCTTCATAACACTAGAAATACATGATGGGCATGCATAGCTGCCTTCTTTTTGCAGGTATCTCCGTTCACATTATTGTCTTTGTTTCTATGGGAATAATCTCTTGCGTTAGCATCATTTCTTGTGCTGCTGCATGGTAAAACTTCCAGCATCAGCCTTCTTCAACATCAGAAATTGATTTCCATAAACACAACTCATTTTTCCATTCCCAGTGTAAACCAGTAAGAACCTTAAAAACAGCATTATGCAGATCCTGTGGAAAGTTCATTTGTACATCTTCTGATAGACATAAGCTTTCATTTTTATTCCATATATTGTAGAATTTTATGGAAGAAACAAACTGGTTTTTTAAAGTTATTTTCCCCAAAATACTTCTGATAAATAAAAAAGTCCTTCAGAGAACAGAGGATGCAAAGAAAGGTCACTGGTATACTCACAGGATAAGTGAATTTTGTCAGAGCAGATACTGTATAATGACAAGCATTTTTAAAATGTCAAACTGGTTATTAACTCACATGCTTTACTTAATCAACTCAATGCAAAATTTTTTGAAATTCAAATGTTCAGTAGCTTCCAAGATTTTCAGAATGGAAAGTAGTCTCTCGTACGGAACCAAATCCATGGGTGGTGTTTTCCATTTCTACTATTCTTGGTCTTTCCCAAAAAGCAAAACTTATTAATATCTGTCAAATATACCACTATGTTCTCTCTACATGGTGAATTGCCATGTGGACTTATTTATAATTGAGAAACTGCAAAATTGATTTATCGATCTTTAATATAAAATCATTGAAAGTTCTCAAAGTGAGGTCTTTGTCTGAGGATATAGGAGATACCAAACTAAAGGCAGTTGCAGTACCTCACACCAATTTACAGAAGGTAAATTGTCTCTACATGGTATTATTATTTAATAATGCTCCAACAGTCAATGAGTAGTGGATTTTACGTCTATATAACCTAACTGATTAAGATTTGTAATTTCTAGGAATAGGAAGAACTTAGGTCTTTTGTGAGTCTGAGGTCACATTCCTAAGCTCTAAATCTTTAAATATAAAATTTATTAAAAGGAAAGAAGGAAGGAAGGAAGGAAGGAAGGAAGGAAGGAAGGAAGGAAGGAAGGAAGGAAGGAAGGAAGGAAGGAAGGAAGGAAGGAAGGAAGGAAGGAAGGAAGGAAGGAAGGAAGGAAGGAAGGAAGGAAGGAAGGAAGGAAGGAAGGAAGGAAGGAAGGAAGGAAGGAAGGAAGGAAGGAAGGAAGGAAGGAAGGAAGGAAGGAAGGAAGGAAGGAAGGAAGGAAGGAAGGAAGGAAGGAAGGAAGGAAGAGAAAAGTTCGGAGCAGTAAATATATAAGTAGGTGCTTATCTGGAGTCTATGCTTTCTACATAACCCAGCCTCCAAGAGATTTCCCCAACATCTGTCTTATTCTGGTTGATTTTGAGGAACCTAAGGTAGGAATCAAGCTGTTTTCTGGAGTCTCTATGAGAAATTAATCAATGGCTTTGCTCAGACCTAAGAGAAGCAGGTGGCAGATTGGTTAAATGTATTTTTAATCTTTGTTTTTATTTGTTTAACTCTTATTTCAGTATATTGACATGATTTCTCTGAAGATATATCAAATTTCAGAATACAGTTGGTTTTTTCTTGTAAATAGGTTGGGGTCAAATTTATTTGTCTTGATTGTATAATTAAGTCAATATAAAAATACCTAGCACTAAATTATCATATTAAATGTTTGGTCTATTAAATTATATTAAAATGTCATTCCAATATAATAACTAAAAATGTGAAAACAAAAAATGCTTTGCAATCTCTGGCACCTGTAATAACAGCCTACTGACATTAAAAGTTAAATTCATACATAAAAGGAAAGAATTCTCATGTCAAGAGCATATCAATGACACAATAAATTGCATTTCTTGAGACAAGCATTTTTCTTCCAGTACTCTGGACTGTTTATCTGGCAAAGGCTAACAATAGCCCAATACAGTAGGCATCTTGCATAATTAAAGCTGCCTGACAGGTATTAAGTATGACAGTATTTAAATAATATTTAGGCAGAAAGGGAACGAGATATTTAGCTCATGTTATTGCCTTTAATTTAGAAAATTAACTATAGCCTAGAGCCCTAAAAATATTATAGATACTAGTTTTCATTAATTTAAAGTTACATCCCATAATATAGTTACTAAATTCTTTAGAATACATATTTTAATTTTTAAATATTTTTCAGTTTGAATAATTGATTGAAAAGTAAAATAAATGCAATGAAGAATAATGCACAAATATTACTATTTTAACTTTTATTCTATAAAGTTCTTTTATGACATATAGTGATATCAATACAAGGAAAAAAAATGAAAGCTTAAGAAGTAGCATTGTTATTATACCAGGAGAAAAGACATCTTACCCATTAAAACTCCAACACAATTTCTCACAGACATTAAAAAGAAAATCTCAAATTTTATATGGAAACACGAAAGCAAGGATAACCAATAAAACCATTATTATCCTTGATCTTGAATCATGCTACAGAACTATAGTAATAAAAACAGCATGGTGGTGGCATAAAAATAGACAACTTGATCAGTGAAATAGAACTGAGGACCTAGATTTAAATGCACACATATACAGCCACCTGATGAAAGAGCCAAACGACTACTGAATGAAAGACAACATGTTCAACAAATGATGCGGATCAAACTGAATAAGGGTGTAGAAAAATGAAATTAGATCCTTATCTCTCACCATGCAGAAAACTCAACTCCAAGTGGATCAAGGACCTCAACATAAGACCCAATACCTTGAATCAGATAGCGGAGAAAGTAGGGAATACATTTGAACTTAAAAGCACAGAAAGAACTTTCTGAACAGAATTCTTAGAGTGCAAGGGGAAAAAAAAACAGAAAAAAATACTTAAAAGCTTCTGTACATCAAAGGACATCATCATTCAAATGAATAGGCAGCCTGCAGAATGGGAAAAAAATCCTTACCAGCTTTACCTCTGACAGAGGATTAGTATTTAGAATATAAAATAAAATAAACAATAATAAACATTCTAAAAATTCAATTAAATGTGGGTGGAACAATTGGTTGAACAGTGAGTTCCATGAAGATGAAACATGAATGACTGAGAAACATGTTTTAAAAAAATGTTCAACGTCTTTAGTCATCAGAGAAATACAGATTAAAACCACCTTGAGATTTCATCTTACCTAGCAGAATGGCAAAGATCCTAAAAACAAACTATGAAAAATACTGGTGAGGATGTGGAAAAAGGGTGACTTATCCACTGATTGTGGCAGTGCAAAATAGTGTAGTTATTATGGAAATCAGTGTGGAAACTCCTCTTAAAGCTAGAAATTGATCTACTATATGACCCAGCCATACCATTCTGGGGCATATAGTCAAAAAATTCTATACCCCTTGACAGAAATATCTGTTCATCCATATTCATTGTTGCCCTTTTTATTAATAGCCAGAAATTGGAGATATAGATGCCTACCAAATGATGAATGGATAATGAAGGTGTGCTACATATATACAATGGAATATTATTCGGGTTTTAAAAAATGAAATTATGATGTTAGCAGGTAAATGGATTTCCTGGAAACAATCACCCTGAGTGAGGTCAACCAGACTCAGAAAGACAAACGTCTCATGTTCTTTCTCATAGTTGGATGCTAGCTTTGAACTTTTAGATATGCATGTTTCAACTTGAAAATTCAGAGAGGTCAAGAAGCTAAAAAACTGCCATGAGTGAGTGAGGGGGTAGGATTCCTGAAAGGGACGGTTAAATGGGGTGCGGATTTGCAGAGCAGAGTTGGTTAGAGGAGGGAGTATATGGAGGAATAACTAACATTAAAGTCCTTTAGAAAAAGTCATATGTAAACCTACCAGTATAGAATCTTCTTAAAATATATACACAAACATCATTAGAAAAAAATATTAAAAGAAGTTGTCCTATAACAGGGGGCCTCATAGGCTAATGACAGAAAACAAAACAAAACAAAAGAATATCCTCAATGCCAGAAATGGGCTCCCTCTCATTAAGCTGTTGACCACAGGCCCCATAGATCCTCAAACAGTACTGGCAACTGCCCCTGCTCTGGTGAGTAACTAATAGCCACCAGAATTTGATGATAACACCCTGGTGCTGAAGACTCTACCTACATGAGCTGTAGAACAAACAAGGATAAATCAAGCTGGTACTGATTTCAGAGCCTCATCTCTACTGACTAGGGTTCATAGTGCTGGAAGATACTATGCATGCTACTGGCAGCAAAAAAATCATCATTATTCCTACCCAGCTGTGAACTATGATAATGACTGATCTGGCAAAATATGCCAAATAATGCAATAGTAGCACAAATATTATGGGAATAACTAAACACTTTTAACTTAATTTAAGGTACAGTTCCTAGGATGGAGCCCATACCTGACATATAGATATTCGACTAAGGAACTTTAGATTAAACAGTTCAAAAGACATAGAGGAGAACCTACTACTAGTTTTCATATTGAACTAACTCCTAATGATTTATTGTTACACCCATAGATTAGTGCCTCTCTCAACTCTCATCAAAGAACTTTTCTCATGCAATAGATAATGATTGACATAGAAACCCACAACTAGCCGATGTGCAGAGAACAAGAGGCTACAACAGAGTGCTTACCCCTGAATAGGACACCTATATCAAACGTTTGTCCCCCAAGACTCAGAGATCATAGAGCAAGTGAAGGCAGAATGATTGTAACAGGCAGAAACGTGAATGACCATAAGGAATCAGCTGGTCAGTTTCTCATATGAAATCACAGAAACAGTTATAGCATGCACAACTCCCATGAAAGCTCAAAAAAAATAAAAAAAAAATCCTGGCATAGACACAAGGGAGTGGGTAAGAAGTTCTAACCCTAAGTAAAGAAATTGTGGCAACTGATGACTGCTGGGAGGGGCAGAAACAGTCTCTTTCAAGCATGGGACTCTTGGTAGGTTAACCAGGCTCAATGAATGAACCCACATTGAAGGACATCAGGAGACACAAATTAAACGCTATAGGCTTTAATATATTTTAAATTGGACAGGAGGTAATAAGAGGTGGTGAAGGAAAAGGAGGGGATTAATTACCTTCAAATTATATTGTATGAAAATCACAAAAATTCAATAAAAATACAAAACAAATCAAAATCAGTAAAAATAAAATATGCTAAACTCAAGATTAAAGACATTATTATGCTCTTACTTTTGCTTAAATATATTCTGCACTATTCATCATATGACCAGTTGATATAAACCCCACTGGAATACAATATTAATAGTAGGTAGAATATCATTAAATACATAAGTTAACAAATAACTACCCAATTATAGGACTGGAAATATGACTCAGTGGCTAAAAGCACTGGTAGCTCTTACAGGGGACCTGGGTTCAGTTCTTAGCACCCATACAGAAGCTCAAAATCATATATAACTCCAAATTCAGAGGATTCAATACCCCTTCTGGCCTCTACAGGCATCAGGCATACATGTGGTGTGCTTACATATAGGCAGGCAAAACATTCATACATAAAACAAAAATAAAACATTTTAAAAAATCTAATCATATTCTGGACCCCATGATTATTTTCTTTCCCCAGCTGTTTTTTGTAGACTTGCACCTCAATTTTAATCATAATGCAAGTGTTTGACATTTTAATTGATACTTCTTATAACATAGCAATTTACTTATTAAAAGTCATGCATAGCCATGCGTGGGGGCACACATCTTTAATCACAGCACTCGGGAGGTAGATGTAGGTGGATCTCTGTGAGTTTGAGGCCAGCTTGCTCTACATAGTGAGTTACAGGCCAGCTGGGGCTACTGGGAAACACTGTCTCAAAAGACCAAAAAATAAATAAATAAAATAAATAAATAAATAAATAAATAAATAAAAGTATGCATTTTATAAGTGGTTATCCTATTATTGTAGGTCAGAACTTTGTTATTTTTAAAAAAATTGCATTTGTGGGAATTACCCCAATTATTATTCATTGAGTTTTCAATTGTTAGTCTAAATGCATTGTATCCTCTCAGTCCTTTTAATAGACCTGGATTCTATTGCTTAAAAAATATGTATTATCCTTTAGAAACAGTACTGCACAGCTTAAGTAATAATCTAGGCTACATAATAATAAAACAATAAGACAAATAAATATCTCTTATAATTTTTTGTCATAAAAAAATGAAAATTACTCAGTTTTTTAACTTTACCCAAAAATAGTTGACTGTCACCCAGCAATGATTAGAAAAACTTGTTCCAACTTAGACTTTGATACACCATGAAGTATGCTCAGTACTTCCGTGAGTATGTTGCCTAATTTAAAGTTTTCTGAGTTTAAATATATCATTTTAAAACAGGAATTCATTCTATTTAAGAAAGTACATTTTATTTGTTGTTTCTTCAAAAACTATTCATCATTTGAAATGACAATTCATGGCTAAGTACACTGTTACATCAATAAAATATCAGATAACGCATGTCTGATTAATATAAATGCTTTTTCATTCTTAATCTTCTATAGTTTAGCCACTTTTCTAATTTATAATAATTAAGTGAACTAAGTGGATTTTTCCATAGAAAGAATTATTTCATTTCTTATCTCAAGTTCTTCTACCTAGTCAGAGTGTACAAATAGCTATGGAAATAGCTAAGAAATAAATGACAAATATCTAAGGAATAAATTATTAATGTTTTGATAAAGAGTCTTTAAGATTTGGTTTTGTTTATCCTTTTGAATAAACAAATTCATTTTGATAAGTTGTTTGCAATAATCTTTTGAAGAAACTTAAAATTAGATTGTGGTTATGAGTGTTGTTAAGCTGACAGAATCTAAATTCACATGGAAGACAGGGCTCCAGCCACACCTATGAGGGATTATAGTGCTTAAATTTACCTCTGAACATGCAGTGGGAGACTATCTTGGTTGTTAGTTGATTTGGGAAAACTGGCCCACTGCAAGTTTCGCCATTGCCTAGGATGGCATTCTAGACAATATAAAAAGTAGAAAGTGCCAGGCATGGTGGCACGTGCCTTTAATCCCAGCACTTGGGAGGCAGAGGGAGGCAGATCTTTGTGAGTTTGAGGCCAGCCTGGTCTACACAGCTAGTTCTGGACCAGCTGATGCTACAGGGAGACCTTGTTTCAAAGAGACAAAATAGGTAAATAAATAAATAAATAATAAATAAATAAGTAAATAAATGAATAAATATGTAAATAAATAAATAGTAGAAAGTGAGCTCAGCATAAAAATTCAATGTTCTCTATCTCCTGACAGTGGATTCTATGTGACCAACTATCTCAAGCCCCTGCTGACATGACTCCTCCGCCCCCTGCCCCCGCATGATGAACTGTACTTTACTTTGAACAGTGAATGAAAAGGCTCCCTCAAGTTGCTTTTGTCAGGGGTATTTTTATCACAACAACCTGTAATGAAATTAAGATATAAATCATATACATAAAATGACACGAGGATAGGTTATCTGTATCTGTATAGCCTGATCATTATATCAGTATAGGCACAGAACTACATGCAAGTCCTGGGCCATCACTTATTCATCACAATATTGTCATCTTTATAACAGATTGTAATCCAGGGATCAAGAGCATTCAGGAAGACTACTTTTTTATTCACTTTCAAAATCAGTTTTAACTTAGTTGAGTACTTTCAATGCTTCTAAAGAACATTATGCTGATTTTTATATACATGTTTTGCCTCTATGTAAGTGCATCTTGACCAGGCAGGGCCCATGGAGGCCAGAAGAAGATGTGATATCCCCTGGAACTAGAGTCATGTAAGGTGGATTCCATGTGGGTGCTAAGAACTGAAACTATGGCCTCTGGAAGAACAGCAAGTGCTCTTAAATGTCAAACCATTTCTCCAGCCCCATGATTTTTTTCTAATTTATTAACACAATTTGTTTCCTGAAAACTTTATATTTTATAGCACATCAAG
>NW_008351640.1:20258-26730 GCF_000622305.1 Nannospalax galili | reverse complement strand
AAGAATCCAAGTGCAACCGATTAGAACTAATAATAATCAGATGCATACAGATTAGAGATGCATGCGCCAACATCTCAGTGTTAGTAGCAAAAACAATGAGTCTTTCTGCAAGGAACAATATATTCTAAAATGAAATGGAGATCTTTTTTAAAGTTTAAAGCCTCATTCAATTTTATGTCTTATAAGGTTTATACCGAGTACAATAATGTATAACTGTATTAGTTCAAATGTGAACCTAAAAATTTAGAGCCAATATTGAAAGAGAAGCGTCTTTGCTTTGGTATTGAATATGTTAATGCTGTAATGAAATGCTTCTAATCATGTGGTTATTAAATAATTTAAAAAAAAAAATATTCCAAGTATAAAAGTTTACATTTGTATATTTACATATAATATAAAATGGGAATATAGGGAAGACAATAAATGGATGTAATCTAGACTAATAACTTTTAGTTAAGCCCAGCAAAACCATTTGCTCTTTGTCTTGTGACCTGGACACTTGATCTAGTTTCCTGGGAACCACAATTTGGTACTCCACCCAGAGAGATAGTGAATGAATGAATGAATGAATGAATGAGGTATGTTTGAGAATTAACATATCAAAGCTCTGAAAGGTGACACATCCATCTCATTGTGCATAAGGAAGGCTTGTAAGGACCTTGGGTAAAAAAGATATTCTAGAACTAGTGTTGAAGAGATAGGAGAGTCTGTTAAGATAAAGGTGGAGCCAAACTTGTACTTTCCCAATTGAACCTGCAGAAATAATTTTGAGTAAAATTATGGATGGGGTCTGATTCAAGGACACAGTTTCAGAGTAAAGGTTTCCAGGGACAGTTCCATAAGCACAGTTTCAAGAGACATCAGGGGGAACAGGTGTCCTCTGATTTAGGGCCCACTCTTAAAAACTAAACTTAAGACAGACATTTTGTTCAGATAATTATAATGTTGGTGTAGTAAAGTTGCCTTGTGTTGACCTGTGTAAGGAAAAAGGGAAACAAAGTATAAATTACACAAGAAAGTTTGTGCTGAGTGCAAGGTTTTCCATGATAGCTCATGGTTAGGTGCCTGGAAAAGTCCTGAGAAAAAAGGGAACTTTTGGATGTTCATAGTCACACACATGCAAAGTGACATGACATAAATACAAGGATTTCTTGATAGCTTTCACCATTACGCATTAATAATTCTTGACTCACTGTTTTTCTATCATTTTTTATCATGTCTGAAATGTAAGGAACTGAGCTCACACTTTCATTCTTTTTCACCTTTCCACTTTCATTATAGGAATTTATCTCCTGAATCTTATATGCATACACAGAAATTATTGAATTTACTTAAAAAATTGAATTCAAATGTCATCAAAGCAAATTTGTGAAACATTAGATGTTATTCAGAAATATTTTATCTGGTATCCCAATCACAGGACACTTTATTTATAATACTGGGAAAAATTAATGACCAATTAAGCTACTGTTTAGAAACTCAAGAAGCAGTTAACTCTTTGGAACCAAATTAGATTGGGACATGCATTTAGAAAAGGAAAGGTGTACTTTCAAAAGAATTAAATCTTATAGAACCTAGGTTCTCCTTTACCTAATTCTCCTGCCTGCCATGTAGTTACCTTCCCTAGGGCAAAAGGTTATGAAAGAACCTAATTTTTAAAATGCTATGTTGGGGGGCTGGAGAGATGGTTCAGTGGTTAAGAACACCGACTATTCTTGCAGAAGATACGGGTTCGAATCCCAGCACCCACATGGCAGATAACTATAGTCCGTAACTCCAGTTTCAGGGGATCTGACAGCCTCTTCTGTCCTCTGCAGGCATTGCATGACACCAGTGCATTTACATACATGCAGGCAAATCACACATAGACATAAAATAAAAATAATAAATAAATTATTTTTTTAAATGCTATGTACCTAAATTTTTTTTGAGGATATTGAGAATGGGAGGGTTTCCTTGAGTGCTTTTTCTGATTACTTGTTATTGGTATATAGAAAGGCTACTGATATTCGTGGGTTGATTTTGTATCCTGCTACTTTACTAAAAGCATTAATCAATTCTAACAGTTTTCTAGTGGAATTTCTAGATTCTCGTATGTATAATATCATATTATCTGCCATAAGGGATAATTTGACCTTTTCTTTTCCAATTGGTACTCCTTTAATTTCCTTCTCTTCTATTATTGTCCTAGCAAGGGTTTTAAGCACTATATTGAAAAAGAGTGGAGATAGTGGGCAGCCCTGTCTGGTTCCTGATTTTAATGGGAATGTTCCAGGTTTTGCCCATTTAGGATGATATTGGTATGGGTTTCTTGTATACAGCTTTAATTATGATGAAGTGTGTTCCCTCTAGACCAACTCCTTCTAGGACTTTTAACATGAACGCATGTTGGATTATGTCAAATGTCTTTTCTGCATCTATTGAGATGACCATGTGGTTTTGTCTTTAAGTCCATTTATACATTTTATTACATTACCAAATACATTAAAGATATCTACAATGAAAATTTCAAAACTCTAAAGAAAGATACTAGGAGATGGAAAGACCTACCATGCTCTTGAATTGGTAGAATCAAAATTTTGCAAAGGACCATCTTACCAAAAGCAATTTATAGATTCCATGCAATCCCAATTAATACATCCATGACACTCACCAGAGAGTTTTATAAAATCATCCTAAAGTTCATATGGAATCACAAAAGACCCTGGATAGAAAAAGCAATCTTGGGCAAAAAGAACAATGCTGGGGAGGATCTCATATTATATTGCAGAGCTTTAATCATAAAAGTAGCATGGTACTGGCACAAAAATAGACATGTAGATCAATGAAACACAATAGAAAACCCAAGCATGAGTTCATATAATTTCAGCCACCTGATATTTGACAAAGATGCTAAGAATACATAATGGAGGAAAGATAGCATCTTCAACAAATGGTGCTGACAAAACTGGATCTCCATCTGCAGAAAAATGAAACTTAACCCTTATCTTTCACCCTGCACAAAAGTCAACTCCAAATGGATCAAAGACCTCAATCTAAGACCCGAAACTGAGAAACTGCTAGAAGAAAACATAGGCAGCACCCTACACAATATAGGAGTACAAAAGGACTTTCTAAATCAGATACCAGCTGCTCAGGCACTAAGGTCAACAATCAGTAAGTGGCACCTCATTAAATTACAAAGTTTCTGTAAAGCAAAAGAAACAACTAAAGAAGGGAAGAGGAAACCCACTGAATAGGAGAAAATCTTCACCAGCTACACAGCTGACAGAGGATTAATATCCAGAATATACAAAGAACTCAAAAATGAAAGAAATAAGAAGATAAATGACCCAGTAAAATGATGGACAATAGACCTAAACAGAGAGTTCTCGAGCAAAGAAATAAAAATGGCTAAGAAGCACCTTAAAAAGTGCTCAACATCCATAGTAATTAGAGAAATGCAAATCAAAACCATTTTAAGATTTCATCTTATCCCAGTCAGACTGGGTAAAATCAAGAGAACAAAAGATTCCAAATGCTGGAGAGGATGTGGAAAAAGAGAAATGCTCATTCATTGCTGGTGAGAATGCAAACTCCTATAACCACTATGGAAAGCAGTGTGGAGAACTCTCAGAAAACTAAAAATGAACCAGTGATGCCACTCTTTTTCATATACCCAAAGGACTCATGCTACTGTAGAGATACCTGTATATCCATGTTTGTTGCTGTTTTCTTCACAATAGCTAAGAAATGGAAACAACCTAAATAGCCCTCAGCTGACGAATAGTTAATGAAAATGTGGTAAAGCTACTCAATGGAGTTCTACTCAGCAGTAAGAAAATATGAAATTTGCAGATAAATGAATGGAGCTAGAGAGTGTTATAGTAAGTGAAGTAACACAAACGCCCAAAAGCAAGCAACATGTATTCTCCCTTATTTGTGGGTTGTAGTGCTAATCCCTTGTATGTGGGTATATAAATTCTGATGTCTAACCCCAGGAGCCTGGTAAAGGCAAAAGAAACAACATGAAGGGGGGATAGTGGGGAACAGATGTTACCTGAGGGAGGTGGAAAAAGAATAATCGGCAGGGAGTGCAGGAGGGATGGACATGCAAGGGATAATGGTGTGGGGGAGAGAGGGACGTCAGGAAATGAAAGAAGGCTGGAGTTGGGAGGTACTGGAGGGAGGGTGGAGATAAAGGGGGCACCGTGACTATGGAGGGAAGGAGGAGGGAGGCCAGATGAGAGAAAAAAGAGTGGAAATGAGTGAATGTCAGGGGGCTAGGAATCCTAGAGGGAAAAGTGATGGCCTAGAAACATTATGAGAAATGCATGTACAGTGTCTGTACATTAATGTATACGTATATCTAGGAGCTGCTTGGTAGGGGATGCAGAAGATCGCTCCCTCATAGTGACAAACATGCCATATAGCACTCATCAAGGAGCTTCTTTTTGCAACAGATGGAGGCTACTGCAGCACTAGGTGACCCATCTACAGTTGAATCTCTATAATCAAGGCTCATGGAACACAGTGAAGTAAGGAGTAGAGGAAGGGCTAATGCACCCTGAAACTCTCACCAGTGAGGCGTCCATGTACATCAGAGTGTGATACACAAATGGCCAAGTTTTGGAGAATAAGAGACAGTAGTGTATAGCATGGGAATCCTACATGGAACCTCACCCACCCATGGCTCAGGGACCAATGCAGAAGAGGAGGAAGAAAGATTGTAAGAGCCAGGGCTGGTTCATGAACATAAGGAGGTTGAGGCTTCCAGACCATTGGAGGCTTGTTCACGTGAGTCTGCAACAGTGGTGATATTGAATACGGGACCCATCTCAGCTCAATTAAAAAGGGGCCCAGGAATATTCTGTACAGATGATGTCACACATACACACACACAAAAACAAATTTTTTAAAAAATATATATTTAAGGAGGAAGCATAAAAATTTATTTCATGTTAAATAGTAGAGGTGATAAACATTATCATTGAAATCTACCTGACGACTTTATATCCATATTCAGGTACTAAGGATCCACGTATAACTGATGTGACTAGTAATAATCAGATACCTAGAGATTAAAGACACATGTGTAAACATCTAAGTGTTAGTAGCATTAAAAATATAGGAAACGGGATATTTTAAAATGAAATGGGTTTATGTTGAGTACAATATTGTATAACTGTATTAATTCAACTGTAAACCTAAAAATTTACAGCCACTTTTGAAAGAGCTGTATCATTGCTCTGGAATGTGTTACTGAATATGTTAAAGCTGTAATGAAATGCTTCTTCTAATCATGTGGTTATTAAATTTTTTAAATTTTTTTAAAAATTAAAAAAAAAGGGCCCACAGGGGAAGTGAGAAATAAGTGGCCAGCCAGCACTGGAGAACTATGTGAGACTGATTGCTACTTGGTAAGGGAGAATATGACTTACAAACGAAGACTGGATGGGCTGATTAGACTACTGAAGTGCTTTTGGGTATAATCACCTGAATGAATAGGACTCAGCATATAAGGCAGTGTGCATACGGTCCAGTGGGGGAATAGGGGGAGGCATGGATGGTGGAGGGAATCTGGCTGAGTGGGAAATGTTTTATGAAATTTTAAAACTCACTACAATTTTTTTTTTTTTTTCTGAAAGTGGTTGTGTACCTGGTTTGGCATTTCTTTTTTTCTTTTTTTAATTGAGCTTTTAAAGTTTCATACAATATTTCCCACTCAAATCCAGACCTCCTCCCGACCCATACCTCTCCCTATGCCCCCACCTAATCCTATGCACTCTATCATACATGCTGAGTCCTATTCATTCAGGCATTTGCTAAATTGAAAATGCTGGCATTTTCTGCCTTGCATCTACAAGCCTTCTCTTTGTGAGATTTGAAACTCTTTCACTGTCTTGTCTGTTTATGTCATAATGTTGCCTCTTTAAAAGAACTTATTCTCTTCTCTATCATGTTTACCTACAATTTTTTAAAAGGGTCAAAGGGAGCATTTAAGGCATTTTTAATAATTTAACCTATAAGGAAGTCAAGGTTGTCCTTAACTTTCACTTAGTAGAAGTTGGTTGACCTGCATAATATGTGTGAGGGCAATATTTATTCCAGAATATTTATTTATGAATGGTGGGTTCTACACTGGCAATGTAAATTTAACCAGGTAAAAATTAAGTTAAATAAAAATTCATTAAAGCCACATTGCAATATAAGCCTCACTGGTGAACATGATTATTCCAAGCTCTACCTTCTTTAGGTTTTCTAAAAAAGAAAGTATGAATTCCAGTATGGGAGGTGCTATGGGAGGGTGCCAGTGAGGAAGGGGGTGTAAAGATGACTAAGATTCTTTGAGATGTTGTGTATGAAATACACAAAAATTGAATAAAACAAATTTTTTAAAAAAGGATGAGATACTGGAAAATTCAGGTCTTGTCAGTGACATTAAGTGGTTCCATCTAATAAGGCCCCTCTCCTAATTGAGACACACAAGGAG
>NW_008351640.1:16731-20197 GCF_000622305.1 Nannospalax galili | reverse complement strand
AATAGAGCCTAATGGACATCTTTAAGTCCTGACAACAGAGTATCCCGTATGTTTTTTTTTTTTTTTTTTTTTTTTTTTTTTTTTTTCTATGTAGATCACTGATTTTCTTCGTTCAATCCTGGACTGAAGTTTAACTAGAGAATAAATTGGCCTTCAATGGAAAATATCATCATAGGAGAGATAATACTTTAGTTTGCTCCCATTTACAGACACAAGGTAACTAATGGTGCCTCTGAGCCTTTAAACATCTCACCACCATGGATATAGGCAGTTAAGAAACTCAAATTAGGCAATAGTAAAAGCAGAAACTTTTGCTAGCTTGATTCTCTTTGATTATGAGTGCTAACTGCCATGAACTCAGGTGCTTACAAAAATTTAGAGATATCAAAAGTGAATTTTCAACATCAAGTGCTCTGATTTTGTTGTTTCCAGTTCCCAATGTAAGACCCATTGCATTCAGTATTAACAAGAATTAAGTGCCTTTTTGAATGTTAGTAAATTATCTTGTGTTGTTTTGAACCCCATAAAGAAGCTGACTCTGGAGACATGTATTATTAAGAATGAAATGGGGAAAATGAGGGTACTTTAACTGGGGAGAGAGGAGGGACAATTAGACAGGGATAGAGTCAGGAGGGATAAATAATGCTTAAATTGTGTGAAAAACCAGAGGGGAATATATTAGTTCAAAAGTCTACTAAAAACCTACACATACAGTATCTCTACATGTGTCCATGTATGTAGCTGAAAGCTACATAACGAACAGTGCCACACAGGATAAACCTCCCTTTGAGTTACTGACCAGGGTAGTCAAAAAGAGTCACAAACCAACACCAGGTATTGCCACAATCCTTGGTTGTTTCCCAGAACTTGAAGGTAAGACCCTGTTGCTGAAGACAGGGCATAATTTAGACACAGGACTTGGAGCAATGTAAAAGCAGAGAATAAGAGTTCGCAGAGTGTTTGTCCTTGGGCAGTACTCCTATATTAAACTCCAACAGGACATAGAGACCATTGTGGAATGTGTTAGGGGGCAAAAAGATTGCAAGAGCCAGGGGAGAAATCAAACACCATATGGAAACAGAGTTCTACAGACTCCTGGGACCATGCACCTACGAATCTACAGCAATGGTATCAGCATTCACAAGACCCATGAAAACCCAAGCAGTTTTTTTTTAAAAAAAAAAAAAAAAAAAAAAAAAAAAAAAAAAAAAAAAAAAAAACATAGACTGTGGAAACGGGCATCAGTCCCCAATCTTAGTTGAAGAACCATTGGCAGATGATTACTTCAGACCCACTGTTTTTAATCTCAGAATGTCTTCTGAGACTTCATGATATAAGCTAGACCCCTGACTTAGTGGGCAAGAGGAAACAAAAACTGCACTATAATAAAAATATTATGCCCGTGAGAACAATTAAGTAATATAATATCACCAACAGAACTGTTATTACTTATTTGTGATATAAAGATTTTATAGTAAAACTAACTTAAGAAATCCGTATTTTGCCACCAGCAATGTCTACCCCTTAGGCTGCAGGAGAAGGGGCAGCACCCTTAAGCTTGCTACTCCCTGTACTCATAATAATCCAACTCCCTGTTTATCCCTAAGACAAAATAGAACTTGCTTATCACTTTAGTCAAAGTAAAAATTTTAAAATCCCTGGAAAATTAGGTGAACCACTCTTAAGCTTGCCATCCCTAAAACTGATAACATAAGCCAACTCTCTGTTTAATTAACTCTAAGGTAATAGATAACTTATTATCACTTTAGATGTAGCAAAAGTTAACTATACCTACAAACTTATGGGAGAGACTCTTAAGTTTATCACACCTTAAAATAGTAAGTGACCAGCTAATTCCCTGCTAGTATAAAGATAGTAGAGCATCTGATTCTCACTTTAAATGTAATAAAAGAAAGTTTTGTTTTACCAAATGTTATTGATTATGGTTTATTTTTAGCTTCTTAAAGAAATCCTGCTTGATCTTCTTTGACTCAATTGTTTTGTTGCTCACTTTTGTGAAATCAAATATTAGTGTATAACAAAAAACTTATGAGAGAATAGGCATGGTATAAAGAGTCCTCCCAACAGATGGCAAATTTGTTAATTTATTTATTAATGTTTATTAATTTATTGTTAATTTATTTATTAATGTTACCTATATCTTATAGTATTAAGATAATTAGTAAGAATAAGAATGCAAATATTTTTAATAAAGAACAATTTAGGTATGAAGATTAAGATGGCTAGCTGTCTCCAGACTGGAAAGGAGAAATAAGAAAGGTTGTTTCCATGTTCTGAGTGCATTGAGTAAGATATTTTACAGATGTAAAAGATGAGATTTGATGATATATGATCTTCAATTTCTAAAGTCAAATTTCAGACAATCCTCTATTTAAATAATTGTAGTTATTGACATAATCTTGGTATTATAAAAATTAGCTTAAAAAATAAAGTATATGTCTGTTCAAGGTGTCCTTCAGAGCATTTAGTTTGAGATAAATATTACACAATTCTTAAAAGTCACCAGACTGTTATAACTGACTTTTAAAAATGTTTAATGACCACACCTAGAGTTCACACCCCTGGTGTAGCCCCCTGGCCCCAACTGCCATATTACTGTTATTGATTCAAAATATTTTTTGATGATTTGCCATATTTCTGCCTATTTCAATTATTGTGCATTTATGTCTAATTTTGAAATAGAAAATTTTCACCTTCTGTCAGTATTGGGTGAAAAACACAATACACCTTATTAGAAAAATATTGCTTATATGGATGATATTAGCCTTTGAAAAAGATTTACATCTAATTGCTTTGAACAATTTACAAGTCTCATTTTTAAAAATTATTAAGGCTAAGACAAAAGTAAATTGGACTAAATGTTTATTTAACTATTTTGGATATTCTTTCACTAATGTTTTTATTAAACCTCATTAATTACAATTGTCTGTTCTCCCAAAAGATATCATTAAATTTTTCAACAGTTTTCAGGATTCCAATTGATTTCAGTCTTCCTTCAGAATTCCCAATTTGGCTTTTTCTCACATTTTTTATTTTGCTTAAAGATGTAGATTTGAATTTGTGCTGCCATACTGTGGTGCCTCTCAGCAATTAGAGATAGAAGCTAATTTTAAAAAAGTAATAATTGTCTCATAATACAATTTAATTTCCCTTTTATTTTTAAAACTTGTTTTTCCATTACAGCAATGACTAGACAATTAACTCCTTCCTTAAAAATTTTCAAATGGCATTTCTGCCCAAAACACCCAAATAGAAAATATTTTCAGCTCAAATCAACAAAGAATTACTTTTATTCAGCAGTTCTGATCCAAATCCATCCAGTTCACTGAACAAAATCTTTAATAGTAATTCTTTTATATTTAAAAATAATTTCAACTACTTTACATATCACAAAAATAAAATAAATAATTTTTTCCTGGGTTTTTAGGACAAACTTCCTTTTACT
>NW_008351640.1:13306-16588 GCF_000622305.1 Nannospalax galili | reverse complement strand
CAGGTTATATGGTATATTAGAATTCCAAACAAATATGGCTAAATATTATAAATTTCTATTATAAAATATAGAAATGAATGATTTATTTTATATATTGTGTTCCCAATGAAATATAAATATTTAGATATTGTGTATTATATATTTGAATACATGTACATAATCTTACATTTAAAACATAAACCATGATATCATCCCAACATTATGAAAATTATGTTTATGTAGTTTCATAGTTTATGATTAGTCATATCTTTGTGAGATGGACCCAGGGTGTCTAACACTTTATGGAAGTGTACAACTACCTTTAGTTTAATAATTCCTAATTCTGGTTTAAGATGCAAACTCTCAAGATATTAGTTGGGGAAAAAATCTTATGACAATCTACTTGGTGGTATGTTTGCTAGAAATAAATTAGTAAGTTTGAGAAAAGCCTACATTCTTAATTAAAGTTTTAAAAATATCTTAATAACTAATCATTATGTTAGTGTGCATGTCCACATGCATGTGTTTGAGGGTGTGTACATGTAATTATATGTGTAAATATACACTATATATACAATTGTAGTGTGTAATTATGTGATATGTTTACAGTATACCAGAGCATTAAACTGCTTTTGTGAGTGTGATCTATACAGTGATTCTTCATTGTATGTTCAAAGACATAATCTTTGGTTTCTGGGAATTTACATAATCCAAGCACTGATACTGATTTCACTCAATACATGAAAGATACTGCAGTTTTACCTCCTCTTTAGCTATCAAGAGAATTATCCCATTAAAGCACATTATTTTCTTCTGTTAGGATCCTTTATTGAGATAGCAGCACTTTGGTGTAAGCAGACACCCCACATGTTGGATTGAGAAGAGGTGTTCATTCACACATCAAAAAACACAGAACATTTATAACAAAACCAAATGAACATTCCTCTTTCTTTGTTGTTTCCTCCTTTGAGTCTACATTTGAATATATTTTGAAATCTTCAAAGGAGGTTGTTCTTAAATAGAAGGATGTTGTTGACCTAGTCAAAAAGGTATTGACAAAAGACTCAGAAAGAAGGCATTCTATGTGTGACTCCAAGCTAAATGTGGCACAGGCACTGTCTCCCTGCTAGGTCATATTAAGTGGATATTATTTTATTTTTTTATTTTTTGCTTAATTTCAGATATGTCTTATTCAAATATATAAACTTGATACTATCTAGGGTTTAGAATTCAATAAATATTTAAAGGCTCATATTTAAGCTAAAACTCTATGAGGAAGTTATATCCACTGAAGTCAGAACAGGGACAGATGTTAGGCTTTAGTAGAAATTCCTAAAGAAATTATGAAAAAAAAAAACTGAGCACAGTTCTAAGGCCTAACCAAATTCCCTGTGTACCCTGTGTAGTCTCTGCTTAACCACCTTTGATTTTTTTTTTCCACTTAAGGGAAATAGGTGTACTTAATTCTAGAGAAACATACACAACTGATATTGGTGTGTATATATGCTTCTGTGTGTGTGAAAACTGTTGTGAACCTGAGGATTTTCATTAGTACAAAAGATCAGGGTCTCCAGGTCCCTATATGTGATTTTATTTTACCATCAGTCTTGCTTGTTGAATGAAATAGATGGATCTGTGTTTTACTAGGCTTGTTATGCTCTTTTAACTCCAATGTACTCTGCTTTTATTTTGTGAAGATGATGATGATGCATTTGTGACACAGATAGGAGAAATGAAAGTAAAATTGGAACAGGCTTATAAAATATTTTATCAGAAAGATCTTTCTCATTAAATAGTAAATGATTACAAAGGATGATACAAGTTTCAATAGATTAGCTTATAAATTTAGGTTGTTTTATTTTTCCCCACTAGATTTTTGCAAAGAAACTCTTTACAACTCTTTAATAAAGAACTGAAAAGAACTTTTAAAGTATAACATATTTCTATGTTTGGGAGGAAATGAAACAGAATACTTTTCCATCTCCTTCATCGCAGTATTAGAAAACACCCTATATATTATATGTAAATCTAATGTAAGAGTGTTATAGTAGCAAATAGCTGCATAACTTTAACTGGTCAAGACTATAAAGCCTCTAGCCTATCTGTTGGAATACTCACCTTTCCAGTTTCAGTGGCCAATGGTCTGGTCATGGGACCACCCCTAGGAAGGCAGGTTCACCTTAAGTTATGCTAAATAAATGGGCAGAATACCAAGTGCCTCAATGAGATAGTCAATTTTCCCTGTCTGAAATCCTGCCTCAGCACAGAGCTTCTTGACCCAAGGACAGATATGTCTCCATAAGTCTGCCCACTTTTCTGAATCTCCTCTTTTCTTCAAGTCCCTTTTCAAAACCTGCATTCTTCAGTGCTTTGGGGTGCCCCTAGCATATTGTATTTCTTTACTTTTTCTCTAAAGTTTCCTTCTCCCAGCTATGCAGTCACATGTCTGACCTCCATGCAGGCTCAGAACCTGCATGACTTCCTGGCTTTCTTTCCTTCTCCTCACCATTCTTCTCCTCAAGACAGCTACCAGTAATACCAGCTCTCCTGCCCTCAGGATTTTTCTGTAAAATTCTAATAAAATTGTCATAAAGCTTACACTTTGCGTCTAAATTCTTTTAGGAATAAATGAGACTAAGAACCCTTTAGAGGATACTCTCTCTTGGTTTTAAGTGCTCTCCAAAAAGAGTGTGCAAGGCAGACTGCCTAGGGATCTAAAACATTAGCAAAAATATTGTGCAAATTCTACACATTTTCATTTTGCTTTATGCATCTAAAGTTTGAAAGACACTGTTATGGGAAAACCAGAGACCAACAGCTCAAGTCAGGTTGAAGGACCCGACTGACAGCAGGAAGGCCATTTTAGAAAAAGAACTGTAATCAGCCATTCGATAAGCCAAGATTCTAACCCAGGTCTTGTGAAACTAGCAGTGGAAGATAGGACGTTTGCAGTCGGACCACCTGCCACCACCCTGAGGCCCCTACCGGGAAGTTAGTGATAACAGCCCCTACTGGGAAGTTAACGATAACAATCAGTTTCACCCATAGCCCCCTCTGAATTTGGCAATACTGTTTCCTCATACCTTGTACCCATTGAAATGCACTAATAATAATCTTGTAACCATGCATCTGCTTCTGTACCTTGCTTCTGCTCTATAAAAAGCCCCCCCAAACTAAGCCCGGCACGCAAGTCCTGACCCGAGCGGGACTCTGCGTCCGCAGGCGCCTGTGTATGAATAAATTCCTCTTGCTTTTGCATCCCGAAACTTGGTTTTGTCCCTGTGTGTTGAGCGCGATTCTTCA
>NW_008351640.1:4037-7321 GCF_000622305.1 Nannospalax galili | reverse complement strand
TAGCTTTTTGATTTTTTTTTTTTAAATGTGGACACTGTGAGCTCCCTGGATCTGTTATTTGGTCTCTGACATTCATTTGTGGAAATTCTCAGTAATTACTATATTTCTTTTTCCTCTTTTTTTCTTTCCTTGTGATAATCCCATCATGGAATCCTTTTCCTTTTGCCCACAGTTCTTGGATCTCCTGTTCTGTTTTTCTGTTTTGTTCTATTTGCTCTTTTATTTTTTAGTTTGAGAGGTTTCTACTAAGACATCCTGAAGCTCACAGACCCTTTGCTCAGCTGTGACCCATCTACTGAGGGAGCCATTGAAGGCCCTGCTTGTGCAGTTTCCTAGGTTCAGGATTTCCCACCACTCTGGTCACATGACTGTCTGCTCAAGCATCTTGCCTCAAGCCCTTTGCATGTTGATTGTAGTGTTGTTTTAAATGATTCTGGTAATCTCAACGTCCTTGCCATGTTTGGTTCTAATGTTCTTATGCTTACTGTTGAAGGACCCGACTGACAGCAGGAAGGCCATTTTAGAAAAAGAACTGTAATCAGCCATTCGATAAGCCAAGATTCTAACCCAGGTCTTGTGAAACTAGCAGTGGAAGATAGGACGTTTGCAGTCGGACCACCTGCCACCACCCTGAGGCCCCTACCGGGAAGTTAGCAATAACAGCCTACTGGGAAGTTAACGATAACAATCAGTTTCACCCATAGCCCCCTCTGAATTTGGCAATACTGTTTCCTCATACCTTGTACCCATTGAAATGCACTAATAATAATCTTGTAACCATGCATCTGCTTCTGTACCTTGCTTCTGCTCTATAAAAAGCCCCCCCAAACTAAGCCCGGCACGCAAGTCCTGACTCGAGCGGGACTCTGCGTCCGCAGGCGCCTGTGTATGAATAAATTCCTCTTGCTTTTGATCCCAAAACTTGGTTTTGTCCCTGTGTGTTGAGCGCGATTCTTCAAGGTGAGGAGACGAAGTTTAATTTGATGCTAGCAGGATTGACACCACACCATGAATAGAGGAGTCAGATCTCCTAGTGTTCATGTTTTAGGGGGCTTTTATACTCATGTGGGGGGTAAATGGAAACAAAAGGCAAAATAGCACATAAGTGACAATTAAGTAAAAGATACATGTGATAATTAAGCAAGGTCGCATATGACCACAAAGGTTACAGGAATGTGAAAACTTTGGAAAATAGACTTCCATCCTAGGCAACCACAGGGGGCAGGATGGTAGACTCCTGCTCACCTCCCCCATAGCTGTCTCTTATGAGTTTTCCTGTTGCAAAGTTCTTAATTATCATCACATTGCAAAAGCTTTCCACCTCCACAATAACACCATCATTGCGCATGGCTGAAAAAACTAATTTCTTTGCCCTAGCTAAAAGGAACAGGAAAACTACAGTCTACCAAAACAGAAAACTTTAGACAATCACCTATCCTAGTCCCAGAAGAAAAATGATTCCACCCAAACGATGTCAGGAGAAGCTGAGTAGGGAGCCTAAATTCCATATTATCAAGGTTTAATAAGACACCATGCCCTGTGTGCTCTGCTCCAGGTCAGAGAAAGTCAAAGAAGGAGTTAGTCCTTCTGTCCTATTACTGGGCAGTAACAAGTTCTCTTCCACCCACATAAAAGAATTGCATGGTGAGCCTTACTTGTTCATTAAGTAATATATCTTTTCATCTTTCCTTCAAGACACAAAAGGTCAAGTGCAAGGCATGGGAGGCAATAACACAACACTCCTCTTTCACCCACAAGTAAGAGCCAGAAATTCCATACTGTTCAGACATGAGGAAACAAAGAGAAATGGTTTCTCCTGATAAAAGCAATGAACAAGCACTGATTGGACCCCCCTTATGAGTTAAGTTTGGGATTGGGTGAGTCTTTGAAACTGGGAGAAAGAGGGTCCCCTAGAGGGTTCTTAGTCTCATTCATAAAAGAATTTAAGAACAGACTCAAATAAAAGCTTTTACAATTTTATTAGAATCTTAAAGAAAAATCCTCAGGACAGGCGAGCTGGTAATCTTCACAGCTGCCATGAGGAGGTGAATAGTGAGATGAAGGAAAGAAAGCCATGGAAGCCATGCAGTGGTAATTTAATTTGTATACAAATAGAGTAACCCAAGAAGTAAAGATAAGTGTTTCGTTTTCAAAATGTTATCCAGATGAGAAGGCTTTGGAAGGTCAGGCTTTTGCCACTTTGTCCCATTTCCATCTAAGTTGATGAAGAATCCCTGGCATCTGCAAGATGATCACTTTGGAATGACATTTAGTAGATGATTTCAAAATTCCCTGCTGCACGCTCATACAATCAACAAACCAACAAACATTCAAGGGCTCTGCGACCCCAGCACACCCAAAGTAGACTGTGAGGAGCCATCTGCTTTCTTCCCTACCTCCTTACTTACAGTCATCCTGAAAGCACCCTGCTTCTTATGATGCCAATGGAAAAATTACTCAGAAAATTCAGAATTTAGAAGGAGTCCTAGTACTAGAATGTTTCTGCTAAGATACACCCTGATAAAGACAGAGTATAATTAAAGAATTAGGAAGCTTGGAAAGGAACTGATTTTCACTTGCAGGAGAAAAGATTTGTAAGAGAGGTTAGGATCAGTAATGAGGGTCTCTAGAATATAAAAACCTGGAGGTGGATAAAAGAAAAAGTATAATTAGAATTACCTTTAAGATTCCCCTTTTTATGTTGTTTGAAGGACATGCATAAAAAATACAGGGTTTTTTTGTTTTTAAGAATTAGCTTCTTGCTTTTTAATAAAGTGAAGTATTTTTAACTTCATTTTGATAAAATTTATTTCTTTTTTATTTTTTTAGTTTTTAATACAAGTAAACTAATAAATAAAATTTATACATTAATATGGGATGTTGATATTCAATGTGATATTCAATGCACATACATATTGTATTATTTTAAATTGGTTAAAAGATATTAATCTTTTAAAATATTTAATTTCTTAATGATGAAAACAGAACATTGCTGCTATCTGTTGTTAACCCAAGTGCAGTAACACTCCAGAAAGTCTTATTTCTGTATAACTGAAACTGAAGATGATCAGACTCTATTTCTACCCTGTATACTCTCCAGCTTCATGTGACCTTCACACTATGTAGATCTTTTATGAAATCAACTTTTGTAGGACCCTGAGACCCTCTTCATTCACCCGCTACCCTCCAATCTCTCCAGACCCCCACTAATTGCTCTTTTAGCTTCTGTAAAATGCTTGGCTGCTGCTTTAGACATGCCTAGACATGCCCTGGCATGCCCTGAC
>NW_008351640.1:1812-4023 GCF_000622305.1 Nannospalax galili | reverse complement strand
CCACCCCCCTTCCAGGAAACTATAGATTAAGCAAGCCTGAGCATAAAAACTGCCCTATAAGGTAAAAACAGAGACTCCTAGCCCCACAGATAACAGTCAACACATTCCACAGCCCTGAGAATAGCACCTACTAATAAGGAACTTCCAGGGCTGCATCTTATACATCCAATCAGTTTAAAATTATGTTGGCGCGCGCAGGCTCCTTGAGCCAACCAAAATGTATCCCCCTCCTCTCTTTGTCTAAAACCTATAGAAGGCTCCACTCTCCCTTACTCTGGGCTCTCAGCATGGATCCGTTGAGTTGGTGAGGTCTGAGAGCCCAAGCTTAAGCCCAAATAAACCATAAAACTTTGCTTTTGCATTTTGGTGTGTTGAGTCCTCAGTGGTCTTTTTGGGGTCCAGTGGATAAGGTACAACATTTGGGGACTCATCTGGGATCCCCCTAGAGACCCCTCCCAAGAGGAACCAACCCCAAAACGTTTGTGATCAACCGGCCAGGTAAGTTTCTGTAAAACTGTGTTTGTCCGCCTGTCTTTTCTATACTTTCCCTTTGGTCGCGGCCATCTGATCTCAGTGTTTTTTTGTTGCTGGAATGCTAGCAAGGCAACCGGGAGGATTCAGGAGACATCCCCATCCTCGTCGGGGTGGGTGTTCCCCACCAGACACCCCACGAGGACACTAGTCTATCTGAAACCTCAGAGGACCTCGCAACCCTGTTGGGACACGTGAATCCTATCTGTACGGTCTTTGGCATAATCGAGCCAGGGAATCCACACTGCTGAGAGTCCAGACCATCTGAAAGCTGTGGTAGTTTATTTTGGGCCTTCTCTCTGTGTCGTTCTTGTGTCTTGTGATCTTCGTTCTAATTTCTTTGTTGACGAAACATGGGACTGATAAATACTATGGGCAACACCCCATCTTCCCCTCTGGATCTTACACTAGTCCACTGGGGGCACATTAAGACGATTGCCCATAACAATAGTGTAGATGTAAAGAAAAAGAGAAGGACAACTTTATGTTCAGTTGATTGGCCCTCCTTCAATGTTGGATGGCCCCCGAGGGACTTTTAACCTGAATTTGATTTCCAGGGTAGAGGACCACATCTTCCATCCATGGACGGGCCACCAGGACCAGATCCCATATATCATGACCTGGCAAGGATGCATCGAATGACCCGATGCCCCCCCCCACCTGGGTCAAGTCCTTCCTTCCCCCTATTAATCCAACAGCTCCCCCTCCACCTCTGCAGGTCCTCCCTCTCAGACCAAAGGCAGAAGAGAAACCCATTCTCCAGGGAGGCACGGAGGAGAACGACATCTTTCCCCTGCCTTACTCCTCTCAGATGGGCACACTGCCAATGGTGCCACCAGTGCAGGCCCCACCTCCTAACCCTGAGGAGCCACCGTTGTCTCTACAGGGACCTGTGCAGGCCACACGGAGCCGGAAGGGGGCAGCCCCCCAGCCTCACATCATTGTCCTCCCCCTCTGGCCGGGGGGGGCCCCAGACAGAGAGGGCAATCAGCCCTTTCATTTTTGCCCTTTGCCACCAGTGATCTTCACAATTGGTGCTCACAGAATGTGCCTTTCTCTGAAAACCCCAGGGACTTGATTAACTTATTGGAAACTGTTCTCTTCACTTACCAGCCCACCTGGGACGATTGCCACCAGCTCCTGAATGTCCTGTTCACTACTGAGGAGTGAAACAGGATCCTGGAGGCAGCCCAGAAATTGGTTCTGGGCCCCACCAGGGACCCTACCACAGACCCAGGCATCATTAATGCCAGCTTTCCCCCTAGCGGGACTACAACATGGCAGAAGGTAAGGAGAGGCTCCTGGTCTACCTCCAGACTCTGTTAGCGGGTCTCAAAATGGCGGCTCAAAACCCCGCCAATATGTCTAAGGTCCATGATGTCAGACAGGGTCCCGAAGAGAGCCCAGCCTCATACTTAGAGCGGTTGCAAGATGCCTTCCAGCGGTTCACTCCATATGACCCAGAAGTGGAGGAATCAGCTCAAACTGTGATGTTTGCTTTCATTAACCAGGCAGCCTCTGACATCAAGAGAAAGTTACAGTCTTTAGATAGACTAGGAGAAAAGAACCTTAGGGACTTAATAGCAGTGGCGGAAAAGGTTTATAATAGAAGGGAGACAGCAGAACAAAGAGAGGAAAGAAAAGAAAAAAGACAGGAAGCAAGCCTGACCAGGGTCCTGG
>NW_008351640.1:227-410 GCF_000622305.1 Nannospalax galili | reverse complement strand
TGCTAAAGATACCTGCACCAACCTCCAGAAAACAGGTGAGGGAATTCCTGGGTACCGCGGGTTCTGCCACCTCTGGATTTCATGGTTTGCCGAAATTGCAAGACCCCTATATGAGACTACCAAAGAAGGACAGGACTTCAACTGGATGCAGGAAAGGCAAGAGGCCTTTGAAACCCTAAAATG
>NW_008351640.1:0-113 GCF_000622305.1 Nannospalax galili | reverse complement strand
ATTGCATACCTATCAAAGAAATTAGACCCTGTAGCAGCTGGATGCCCCCCTCCCCCCACCGTCAAATTATAGCAGCAGTGGCCCTGCTGGTTAAGGATGCTAACAAGTTAACC
>NW_008351639.1:57562-63002 GCF_000622305.1 Nannospalax galili | reverse complement strand
ACCTTAACATAACCGTTACCCTAATCACCCTAACATTAACACTAAAACTAATGTTAACCCTAACCATAAACTTAAAAATATACCTAACGCTAGCCGTAACCTAACCCTAACCCTAAAACTAACCAGAAACCTAACCCTAACCCTAAACTGATACCTAACCCTAAGCCCAACAATAATAGTAATCTTAACCTCAACCTAACCCTAACGCTAATTGTAACTGTAACCCTAACCCTATCAGAAATCCTAACACTCACCTTAAGCCTAAACCAAACCATATCCTAACGTAACCCTAACTCTAATCTTAACCCTAACCTTAAACTTTACCCTAAACCTAAAAATAAGCTAAACCCTAACACTATCCCTAACCCTATCCCTAACGTTAAATCTTTCCTGATCCCTAGACTTATCCCAAACCCTAACACCAAACCTAACCTAACCCTAAACTTAAACCTAACCCTGAGGCTAACCCTAACCCTAAACATAACCCTAAACATAATGCTAACCCTAACACTCACCTTAACTGCAACCCTATCCCTTACCTAACCCTAACCCTAACCTAAATCTAACCCTAACCCTACCCCAAACCTTAGCAGTCCCCTAACCCTATCCCTCAACCTACCACTAAACCTATCCCTAAAACTAAATTTAACCCTAACAATAATCCCACCCTATCTTTAAACATATTTGTAACCCTAACCTTAAACCTAACAAATCCCGAACATTTAACCTAACCCTAAGCCTAACCCTTACCCTAACTCTAACCCAAAAATTACCTATAACCCTGACCCTAACCATAACCCTAAACCTATCCCTAACCCTAAGTATAACCCAAATTATAGCCCTAACAATAACCCTAACAATAAACATAACCCTCTCCTTAAACATAAACCTAACCCAAAACCTAACTCTAACCCTAACACTGACATTAACCCTAACACTAACTCCAACCCTAACAATAAATATGACCCTAAAGATAAACCTAAACCTAACCCTGACCCTAACCCTAAACCGTTTACTAACCCTAACGCTAAAGCTAACTCAAACAGGACCCTAACCCTAACTTTCACCCTAAAACTAATGCTAACCTTAATCCTAACCGTAACCTTAAACCTAACCCTAAACCTAACCTTACACTAACCCTTATGGTAAAGCTAACCCTAACCCTAAGAATAACACTAAACTCAGCCCTAAAATTAATGCTAAGTGTATAGTTATTCCTAACTATAACCATAACCATAACCCTAGAGCTAACCATAATCCTAAGCCTAACCCTAACTTTGAAACTAACCATAACTGTCACTCTAAACTTACCGTAACTCTAACCCTAAATTTACATCTAACCCCACCCTGATACTAAACCTAAACCTTACACTAACCATATCCCTAGATCCAAACTTAACATAACCCTAAGCTTAAAGAGAAACCAATCCCAAACCCTAACCCTAAAACTAATCTGAAACCTAACCCTATCATGAAGCCTAACCCTAAACCTATTATTAACTCTAAATATAAACCTAACAGTTAACCTAACCCTAACCATATCCTTAAACCTAACCTTAACATTAACCCTAACCCCATTCTTAAACCTAACCCAAAACCTATTCCTAACCCTAACTATAAACCTAACCATATCCTTAAACCTAACCTTAACACTAACCCTAACCCTATTCTTAAACCTAACCCTAACCCTATTCCTAACCCTAACTATAAACCTAACAATAAACCTAACCCTAATTCTAAACCTAACCATAACCTTAAACCTAACCCTAACACTAACCCTAAATCTTTTCTTAACCCTAACCCTAAACATAATCCTAAACCTGTTACCCAAGGCTGACATTAAACCTAAAACTAACTCTAATCCTAACCCTAAACATAACCCTCAAAATAAACCTAACACTAACCCTAACCCTATCCATAACCCTAACCCTAAACATATCCCTAAACCTAACCCTGACACTAACCTAACCGTATAGTAACCCTAACCTTAACCCTAAACCTAACCCTATCCCTAATCCTAAAGCTAACCATAATTGTACCCTAACCCTAACCTTAACACTAACATAACCTTAATCCTAATTCCAACCCTAACCCTAAACCTACACCTAACCCTAACCCTTCACTAAGCCTTACCCTAATCCTTACTCTAACCCTAGGCCTAACCATAACTATAACCATAATCCTAACCATAAAATAATCCTAAACCTATCCCTAATCCTAACTGTGATCTCCAACCTATTTCTAAATCTAACCGTAACACTAAAGCTAACCCTACCCCTACGCCTAACCCTATTCTGAACCCTAACCTAACCCTAACAATAACCCTAAACCTGAAACTAACCCTAACCCTGAAAGTAACTCTAACCCAAAAGCTAACCTTGAAACTAATTCTAACCCAAACCATAAACATACATCTAAACCAAAATCTACACTAACCCTTACCCTAAGCCTTACCCTAAGCCTTACCTTAACCCTAACTGTAACTGTAACCCTAACCTTAAAACTAATCCTAAACCTATCCCTAACCATAACCCTAACTCTAATCCTCAAGCTAACCCTAACCCTACCTCTAACCCTAACCTGAATCCTAATCTAAACCTAAATTTAACCCTAACCCTGAAGCTAACCCTAAACCTGAAACTAACCATAACTCGAGCTCTAACTCTGAAACTAATTCTAACCCTAACCCTAAACCTACAACTAACCCTAACTCTACACTAATCCTTACCCCAAATCTTAACCCTAATGGTAACCTTAAACCTAATGGAAACTCAAACTTCAACCCTAACCCTAACAGTATCCCTAACATTAACCGTATCATTGACACTAAACTTAACCCTAACACTAACCCTAAAACTAACCATAACCATAACCCTAACTCTAACCCTAAAACTAACTGTAACCATAACCCTGACCTTAACCCTAAACCTAACCCTCAATATAAACCTAACACTAATACTAACCCTATCCCTAACACTGACACTAACCCTAAACCTATCCCGAACTGAAACCCTAATGAAAACCTAACCATACCCGAACGCTAACTTTAACCCTAAACCTAAACCTAACCATAATGGTAACCCTAACCCTAAACTACCCCTACCCTTAACGTTAAACTAATGCTTACCCTAAACCTTGCCCTAAAATTAACCATAACCCCAACCATAAACCAAAATCTAACCGTAACCCTAAAGCTAACAATAAACCTAAACCTATCCCTAACCTGAACCCTTACCTAACCCTAAGCCTAAACCCAACTGTAACCCTGAAATTAAACCTAACCCTCACTCTAACCCTAACCCTAACTCTAACCTTGAAACTCTTACCCTAACCCTAAACCTACACCAAGCCCTAACCTTACAGTATCCCTTATCCTAAAACTTAACCCTAACCCAAACCTAAATTTTAACTCTAACCCTAACACTACCCCAACCCTAAACCTATCCTTAACCCTAAACCTAAACCTAACTCTCACCCTCACCCTCACTCTAACCCTAACCCTAACTCTAACCCTGAAACTAACTCTAATCATAAGCCTAAACCCACCCAACCCTAACCCTAACCTTACACTAACCATTACCCCTATCCTTAACCTTTACCCCATCCTTAACCATTACCCCATCCTTAACCCTAAACCTAAACCTAACCCTCACCCTCACCTTCACTCTAACCCCAACCCTAACTCTAACCCTGAAACTAACTCTAACCCTAACCCTAACCCTACACTAATCATTACCCCAAACCTAAACTTAACCCTAACCCTAAACCTAACCCAAAACCAAATTTGAACCCTAACCATAACACTACATCTAACACTAACCCTATCCTTAACCATAAACCTAAACCTAAACCTAACCCTCACCCTCACCCTCACCCTCACCCTAACCCTAACCCTAACTCTAACCCAAGATGTAGCACTAACCCTAAATCAAGCCCTAATCATGATCCCATACATAACACTAACCCTATCCATAACACTAATGGTTGTTCTATGACACTGTTCCTTCTAACTTGTATCTATAAAATCTGTGATATGGTTGTCACTCTGGGTATTTAAGAAAAATACATGTCACCTGTGTTTCTAAGTGCTTGCTTTCCTTTAGCAAACACTGTAGGTCCAGCAATTAATTTAGTATAGTGAAAACTAAATAGCAGTAATATATCCTACTAAACAATGTTCCTTATAATTTGTAAGCAAAATGGCTGTGGCAAGAGAGTCACTCAGGGTGTTTAAGAAAAATATATGTCATCTGTGTTTGAAAATGCTTCCTTTCCCTTAGAAAATACTGTACATCCAGATATGTAGTCAGCATTGTGCAAATGAAAAACAATAACAGTTGCTGTAATACACTTGTAACTTGTGTTGTCAAGGTTTTGATATGGGTGTCACTTGAGGTGTTGAAAAGTATGACATATCGCCTGGGTTTCTAAGTGCTTGCTTATAGTGACAACGTATGGTAAGGAAAGGTTCCTATATAAACATGTTCATTATAACACGTATGTAAAAGGGCTCTGATGTGAATGTCACTCAGAGTGTTTAAGAAAAATACATATCGCCTGTGTTTGTAAGTGCTTGCATTTTATTAGCAAACAATGTACATCCAGCAATGTGTTTAGTGTAGTGAAAGTTAAATACAACAAACATTCTCTAATGAAAACCAAAACTATACATAAGACTATCGAGAACCCTAACCCTAACCCTAAGCTTTCGCTAACCCTAACCCTAACTCTAACCCTAACTAAAAACCTAAACCTAACCCTAAACATAACCTAACCCAGACCCCATCCCTAATCCTAAACCTAACCCTAGTATTAACCCTAAAACTATCCCTTTCTGTAGTCCTAACCCTAAACTTAAACCTGTCCGTAAAACTAACCATAACCATAACCATAACACTTACTCTGAATCAAACCTTAAAAGTAACCTGAACTGTAACCCTAACCTAATTAGGAATAAATCTATTCCTAACCCTACCCTGAACCCTCAACCTAAACCTTTCCCAAACAGTACCCTAAACATAATTTTAAGCTTTAACTTTGTCACGCCATCTCCAATGAAGCCCGCGTAAGATCCTCCGTGGGTTGAGGCTGGAACTTCAAGGAAGGTTGCCTCTTGGAATTGGTTGTGCTGAGAAACGTGCAGTGTACTTGGCATGCTTTTGCTTGCTATTATTTTTCTAACTGTCACTGTATCTTGGGCTTTCTGGGGGCCCGGAAAGCACCTGGTGTCCTTGGCACCGCTATCACTGCCTTTATTGAAATCCTTTAATCATCCTAGTTCAGATGCACCACTATTAACGAAAGATATTTTAATGAAAGATATTTTAGACATAGTGAGAAGTAGTTAAATAGAATTAATGCTGGAAAGTCCAGGGAATAATGGATTTCTAGAAGAAAAAGATAGATGGATAAAGATAGATAGAAGAAGGGTTTCTTGTCA
>NW_008351639.1:54686-57222 GCF_000622305.1 Nannospalax galili | reverse complement strand
AAAAACCACAGTAAAGCAGGAATTTACTGTCTAGTATCAGGTTGATAAGATAGGGAAAAGTGTCGGCAAAATTGTTTTACTTTCATCTCTGGAACTGTAAATCGTAGCATGGCTGTTCTGCGGTTTTTGTAATCTTTGCTGTATATATCTCAAACCTTGCAACTGCAAAAATTACACTCAGACTTTCATCAAGCTCCTTAGTGTCTGTTTGTCACTAGCCGACTCCTTGTCCATGCTCTCGACGACCCTGTTCCCGTCGGACTGAACTGCCCCGGTATGGGCTGGTCCGTCGCATAACTTAACCCTAAGCCTATCCCTACCATAAACACATCACTCGCCCTTACCTTAACCCTAACCCTAAACCTTCAAAAAACCCTAACCCTTACCCTTATCTAAACCTAACACTACCATAACCCTCACTCTCACCCTAAACATAACTCTAATTCTAACCACAACCCTACTCTAACCCTTACCCTAACCCTAGCCCTAAAACTATCCCTAACCCGAATCCTAACCCTAACTGTAACACAAACCATAACCTTAAATCTAACCCTAACCTTTACCTTAAATATAACCCCCCTTACCCCTAACACTAAACCTAAACTGTACCCTAACCCAAACCCGAACCTGAACCCTAAATATAGCCCTAGCCCTAGCCCTATCGATAGCCTTAGCCCTATCCTAACCCTAACACTAATCCTAACCCTAAATCTAACCTGAACCTGAACCCTAATATGAACCCGTAACTGAATTCGAAACCAAAACCAAACCCTAATTCTTAACCCTAACCCTGAAACTAACCCAAAACCTAACCCTAACACTAACCCTAAGATTATCTCAAGTTCTAACACTAACTCTAACCCTAAAGCTTTCTCTAAACCTATCCCTAACCCTAACCATAACCCTAATACTAACCCTAAACCTAACCATAACCCTAACCCTACCCCAAACCTGTCACTCACCCTCTTTCTCATTCTAATGCTAATCCTAAATCTCACCCTAAACATAAACCAAACCCTAACCATAACCATAACCTAAACCTAACCCTAACATTAACACTTACCTTAATCATAACCCAAACCCTAAGCCTACCCTAAACCAAATCCTAAACCTAACCCTAACCCAACCCTAAAACTAATGCTGATCCTATACCTATCCCTAGCAATAACTCTAAACGTGACCCTAACTATAACCCTAAACCTAATCAGAACCCTACCCTTAACCCTAAACTTAACCCTGACCCTAAACCTAACCCATAACTCTATCCCTAACTGTACCCATAACCCTAACCCTAGCCCTAAATCTAAACATAACCATAAGCATAACATTAACCCTAAAATGAAACCTAACTCTATCCCTGAGGTTAATCCCAAACAACCTTCAACATAACCCTAACTTTAACACTCACCCAAGTACTAACCATAACAAAAAACCTAACCGAACACTAACGTGAACCTTAACCACAACCTAACCCTAACTCTAATCCTAACATTAACCCTAACCCTAATCCTATTCTTATCCCTAAATCTATCCTTAACACTAACCGTAAGTCTAACCCTAACTCTAAACATAAGCCTTACCCTATCCATAACACTAACCTTTTTCCCTAAACTTATCCTAACCATAACCTTAACCCTAACCCTTAAACTAACCAAAACCCTAAACCCAAACCTAATCTTAAACCTCTACCTAACCCTAACCCTAAAACTTTCCATAAACCTATTCCTGCCCTAACCTTAACCTTAAGCCTAACACTAACTATACACTAAGCCTATCACTCACCATAATCCTTACCCTAACCTTAACACTAAACCTTATAGTAAAACTAAACCAAACCCTAATCCTAAACCAAACTTAACCCTAATCCTAAATCTCACCCAAACCCTTACCCTAACCCAACCCTTAACCCTAACTGTAACCTAATGCTAATTCTAACTGTAAACCTATCCCTAACACTAACCCAAACTGTAACAGTAATTGTAACACTAATTGTACCCCTATACCTACGGTAACCATAACCATAACCCTAGATCTAACCAAACCCCATGCTTATCCTGAAACCTAAATCTAACCCTAATCCTGACCCTAACCCTTCCCTTAACGCTAAACCTAAACATAAGCCTAAACATACTCTTAACCCACAACAATACCCTAACCTGCCCCGGTCTGCGGGGTCTGCAACGGGGTACCTGGATTGGGGAGTGGGGATGTGGATGAGGCAAGGGGCAAGAGAAATGGAGACAAGACAGTGCTCTGATCAAGTCTCGTTTATTGAAGCACAAGCATACAGTTAAATAAGGAATACAGACTGGACTGAATCATATCAGCCAGATAGCAAAGACCCAGGTGCACTCCAAGGGAGGAATCCACTGAGAGCAAAGCAGTTACTGGAAAAGAAAACAAGGCCGCAGGCGAAGGCCGTGGGCTCCATCCCGTGCCTGTGAGAGTCTACCAATCAACAGAAAACAGGGCTATTTACAATAACTAGAGCAAGGCTGTGGGCTACCAGCCCCGGCTATGAGCCAAGGTTGTGGGC
>NW_008351639.1:42276-52358 GCF_000622305.1 Nannospalax galili | reverse complement strand
GGTGTCCCACGGCTCCCTACAGGTCCCCCTTTTTTATTATAAACAAGAGCATGGGGCCAAGGCCGAATGATCCCTTAGGGAACCACTCCTGTCTTAGGTTGGAGAACTTTTATCTGATGCTCACCCGTCATGGGCTAGGGCAGCTGCGTCTGATTTAGAACACCCCTTGCCTTTGTTTTTATATTTATTAGCCAAAAATTTTTACATCTTGTCCACTAAAAGCTGCTGCCATGGCAAGTCCCTGCTGATAAGACGGACCTATATCTGAACACAGGCGTATATAACCAGTCAAATCAGTCTTTTTCCTGTAAGGCCTAATGGCTGCTGGCAGGTTAGCATTTTTATACGCCAACTGTTTCACATACTCAAGCCCTGCGTCAACATTTCCAAATATTTTCCCTGCTGTGGTCATTAACCGATGAACAAAATCTGCAAAAGGCTCATCAGATCCCTGTTTAACTGAAATGAGAGAAGCTCCCAGGTCCCCTTTGACCAGAAGTTTTCTCCATGTTTTCATGGCAGCAACTAGAATTTGTGTAGAAAGACCTGTATCATAGTCATTCATTGGATTCATACTGGCCTCCACCTATTAACATATCAAAATCCCACCCATTTTCAGTTTGTTGATTTCTTCCAGCTGTTTCTTTACACTTGTCATAATATTCTGATTTTCATAGCCAATCAATAGGGATTAGCCATTTTTCAGCCCCCCCTTCTACAAGAGCCAAGGTATATGGAGCTGTAGCCCCATACTGCGACACAGCAGCCTTTAATTCTTTGATTACTTGGAATTCATGTCCTCTATGATGTCGCCATGTCTGCCCCCAGTCATCAACTGTTTCTGTTATGGGAAAAGCCTCCATATGGGATGAAAATCTATCAGGGTCATTAAAATTTTCTGTATATGAATGGAGGCCAGGCCCTCTAGGGAACAGACGAGCTCTTTCTCTATCTGCTCTTCCTTTATCTACAACAGCCTCAATACCTCCACCTAGTTTAAGCTTTTGTAATTTAAGCATCAGCACCTGACACATCTCTTCTTGCTTAATTCGTTTGAGTATCAGTGACTGATGCATCTCCTCCAACTTAATGTCCTCTTGCAACTGCTCCATCTGTCCTCTCAGTCCTGATCTAGGATCTATTGCCACCATGACAGTTGGGACAGGCGGTTCACTACAGGAAGGAGGGGGAGGCCACAGAACCTGCCTCTTGTGGCCATTTTGTGGTCCATCCTCAGTTTGGTAAAAGAGGATAAATACGAATTTGTTCTTTTTTAAGACTTTGAGCATTGTCTTGATTTTCTTTTCCTTTAACTGACTCTAAAGACTCCTTCCCTAAATTTTTTGAAGAATCCTTATCTTCAAGAGAAATTAAGTCAGGCTCATCCTTGGGAATTTTTGGAATTTCCCTCAGTTCTGACTTAGAACTATTTTTAGAACTATTTTTAAATATCTCTTTAGCTCGGGCAGTTGTTGCCACCACTGGCTCATGTTCATCTCTCTTATCTATTAACTCTCTTATTAAATTTCAATAAGAAAAAGCAGTAACCGGGACCTTTCGTGGTCCACTGTATAAAAATCTTGTAATGCATCTCCCACTTTTTTTTTTTTTTTTTACATCTATGGCCCCGTCTTGGGGAAACTAAGGACAAATGTCCTGTACGAAATCAAAGAAATGAAATAAATCTTTAGTTGTAACCTTTACTCCTCTTGCCTGTAACACTTCTCTTAACTGCATCACATACTTTTGATGCTGACTTAATTCTTGCTCCATGATTGACGACCAACTTACCTGTTGGCTCGGTCACAGCAGGCTACCGCGATGTCTCTGAACTATTGTTTGATCAGGTGCGCACCCCTTTTTCTTTCGCCGTGTCCCTCACGTGGTCCCCAGTATCCAGGCCACGTTGGGTGCCACTTCAGCCTGTGGGGTCTGCAACGGGGTACCTGGATTGGGGAGTGGGGATGTGGATGAGGCAAGGGGCAAGAGAAATGGAGACAAGACAGTGTTCTGATCAGGTCTCGTTTATTGAAGCACAAGCATACAGTTAAATAAGGAATACAGACTGGACTGAATCATATCAGCCAGATAGCAAAGACCCAGGTGCACTCCAAGGGAGGAATCCACTGAGAGCAAAGCAGTTACTGGAAAAGAAAACAAGACCTCAGGCGAAGGCCGTGGGCCCCATCCCGTGCCTGTGAGAGTCTACTGATCAACAGAAAACAGGGCTATTTACAATAACTAGAGCAAGGCTGTGGGCTACCAGGCCCGGCTATGAGCCAAGGTTGTGGGCTCTTTCCCATGCCCGCGGGAGGAGGGTGGACAGAATGGAAAGTCACCAACTCAGGTCTGTCAGCAGCTTTGAGAAATGGCTGAGCCTCTGGCTCCCAACACTAACCCTAACCATAAACATAATCCCAAACATGACACCAACCCTAACCCTAAAAGTAAAACTAACCATAACCCTAATCCTAAACCTAACATAAACCTAACCCTAACCCTTACCACAACCCTAATTGTAAAGCTAACCCTAACCTGAAACCTAACCTTAACCCTAACCCTAACTGCAACCTTTACCCCAAACCTCACAATCACCCTCACTGTAATGCTAACCATAACACTAAAACTAACCCTAAACCTAACAATAACAAAAACCTAAAACTGTCCCTAACCCTAACCATAAACCTAATCCTAACTCTAAATGTAAACCTGACCCTAACCCTAAGCCTTTATTAAACTCAAAACTAAGCATATCTCTAACAGTAACTTTAACCTAACAGTATTCCTAAACCTATCACTAACACTAACTCTCTCCTTAACCCTAACCCTAGCATAATCCTTGTAATAACCCTAACCCAACACTATCCCTAAACCTATCCCTAACTCTAACTATATCCTTAACCCCAAACATAACCCTAACCCTAATCCTAAACCTAACCCTACCCTAAAACTTTTACTCAATCTAAACTTGACCCTAATCCTAACCCTAAAACATACAATAAGCCTAAACCAAACTCAAACCCGGACCCTAACCCAAAACTAAACCTACCACTTACCCTAACCTTCACATTTATCCTAACCCTAACCTTAATCCTAAAACTAACCCAATCCATAAGAGTAACCCTAACCTTAACACTAAACCTATCCCAAAGCCTAATTTTAAACCTAAACCAAAACCTTAATCTAAACATAACCCTAACCCTATTGCTAAACTTATTCATAAACCTCACCCTAACACTCACCCTATTCCTAAACTTAACCATCACTCAAACCCTTAACCAAACCCTAAACTAACCCTAACCCTAAACCTAACACTAAATCTCACACTAACCCTCACCATTACCCTCACTCTCATGCTCATGGTAACCCTAAACCTAACACTGAAACTAACCCTAAGCCTAACTCTAAAACTAACCTTGCTCCTAAACCTAACCTTAACTCTAACACTAAACCTAACCCTAACCTAACCCTAACACTAAGCCTAATCCTAACTCTAAGCCTCTCCCTAAACTTAACCGTAACCTAACCTAACCCTAACCCTAACCCTAATCCTAACCCTAACCCAAACTCTAAACCTAACCCTAAACCTCATGTTCACATTAACCCTAACCCTAATCCTACCACTGAAACTAACCCTAATCCTAACCCTAACCGTAAACTTAAATTTATCCCTAACATTAATCCTAACTGTAACCCTAACCCAAATCCTAACCCTAACATTAACTCTATCCGTAACCTAAACATAACCCTAACCGTATTGCACACGCTAAACCTAACCTTAGCCCCAATCCTAACCATAAATTAACCCTAACCTAAACCTAAACCTAATCTTGAACCTAACCCAAAACCTAACCCTAACCCTAGCCATAACATAACCCTAAACATAACCCTAACATAACTCTATTCCTATCCCATACTCTAAACCTAAACCTAGCCTAACCATAACCCCATGCCACACTCTAAAACACTAGCCCTAACAATAACCATAACCCTAACCCTAACATAACCCTAACCCAAACCTAAACCTATCCCTAACAGTAAACATAGCCCTAACCCTAAAGCAGAACAGATAACCCTAACACTAACCCCACCTTAAAACTTTCACCACCTGTAACTGTTACCCCTCAACCTAACCCTAAAACTTAAAGTAAACTTAAACAAAACATTAACACTAACCCTAACCCTAAACCTAACCCTAACGTGTAACACTTAAGGTAACCCTAATTCTAACCCTAACCATAACCATAACTCTAACCCTATGCCTAACCATATCCTTAAATCTAACCTGACTTTAACCCTAACCTAACCCTAAAACTAAACGTAACCCAAAGCCTAATGCTAACCCTAAATGTAACCTAAAACCTTACCCTAACCATGACCCTTTCCCTATCCGAGACCCTTTCCCTAACCATAGCCCTGACATTAACCCGAACCATAATTTTAACCAAATCCTAACCCTAACCATAACTCTAACCCTTACACTCACCCTAATCAAAACCCTAAGCCTAACGGAATCCTAACCCTAATCTAACTTTAGCACTAACCATAATCTAACCCTAAACCTGTTCCATACCTTAAGCCTAACCCTAATCATAACCTTAAACCTGAACATATCCCTATCCCAAGTTCTACCCTAAAACTTACCCTAACCCTAACCCAAACCCTAATCCTGAAGGTACCCTAATGCTAACCCTAACACTAACCCCACTAACCCCAAACATTACCCTAAACATAACCCTAAACATAACCCAACCCTATCCCCCCCATGTACATAACCGTAGCCCTAAAACTAACCCTAACCCTAACCTAACCCTATCCCAAAAAACCTAACCCTTATCCTGAATATAACCCTAACCCAAATCCTAACCTGAAACCAAACCATATCCCAAACCCACTTCTTAACACTTACCCTAAACTTAACTCTATCAGTAACCCTACTCTAAACCTGTCTCTCACTCTAATAGTTACCACTAACCCTAACCCTAAAACTTACACTAAACTTAAACAAAACCCTAACCCTAAACATATCCCTAGCCCTAACCCTAATTGTAAACCTTACGGTAACCCTAAACATATCCCTATCACTAACCCTATCATTACCCCTAATTTTCCCTTAATCCTAACCCTAACCTGAAACATTAATGTAACCCTAACCCTAATGGTAACCCTAAACTTAACCTGAAATCTAACCCAAACCATAACCCTTGTTGAAACCATACCCCTGACCCTAATCCGAACCTTAACCTGACCATAACCCGAACCCTAACCAAATCCTAATCCTAAACCTAACACTAAGCATTACATTCACCCTAACCCAAACCCTAAGCCTAACCTAACACTAACACTAATCTAACATCACCCATAACCCTAACCTAACCCTAAACCTAACCCTAATCTAAGCCTACTCTTAACCCTAACCCTTACTATAAACATACCCCTTACACCCTAACCCTAAGACTAAGCCTAATCCCAATCAAAAATTCTCACCCTATCGCTGACCTTAACCCCAACACGAACCCTAACACTAACACTAACTAGAACCAGAACCCGAACCAGAAACTTAATCCAAAGCCGAACCCGAACACGAAACTAAACCCCATGCCAAACAAAAACCCAACCCCAGTCACATCACCAGCACCAACCCGAACCCGAATCCTAACACTGACCTTAACCCTAAACCAACCCTAACCTCGAATCCTAACCCTAACACTAACCCTACCCTTAGCTTTTAACCCTAACCCTAGACCTAGGCCTAGCCATAGCCCTAGCCTATCCGTATCCCTAAACGTAATCCTAACCATAACCCTAACCCTAACCCTAAACTCTAACCTTTATCCTTAAGAGTAAGCCTAACCCTAATCCTAACCTGATCCAGAACCTTATCCCTAAACCAGTCCTTATCCCTAATCCTAACCTTAATTTTAACACTAACTGTAACCTAAACCTGTTGCTCACTTTAACTGTTACCCCTAGCACTAACCCTAAAACTTACACTAAACTTAAACAAAAACTTAACCCTAAACCTAAACATATCCCTAACACTAACCCTAACTATAACCCTTACATTAACCCTATTTTAACCTTAACCATAACCATAACTCTAACCCTATTCCTAACCCTATCTTTAGCCCTAACCTGAACTTAACCCTAACCTGAAATTTTGAGTAACCCTAATCCTATTGCTAATCCTAAATGTAGACTGACATCTAACCATATTCATAACCCTTGTCCTAACCATATGCCTGTACCTAACCTGATCCTTAACTGACCCTAACCCTAATCCTGACCAAATCCTAATCCTAAATTTAACACTAAGAATTACCCTCATCCTAACCCAAACAGTAAGCCTAACCTAACCCTAACAATAATCTAATGTTAGCCTTAACCTTAACCTAACTCTAGACCTATCCTTAATCTTAAGCCTAACCTTAACACTAACCCTTACCATAAACATACCCCTTAACCTAACCCTACCCTAACTTACCCTAACCCTAAGCCTTATCCTAATCCTGAACCTAACCCTAAACCTAATCCTAACTCTATCCCATGCCCTAAACATAACCTTAGCCCTAAACCTAACCTTAACCCTATACCAAACTGAAACTAACCCTTATCCTTAACAGTAACCCTAACCCTAATCCTAAAGGTAACCTGAACTTTATCATTGAACAAGTCCTTAACCCTAACCCTAACCTTAACTCTAAAACTAACCTTACCCTTCACCTGCAGCTCACTCTAAATGTTACCCATAACCATAACCCTAATTCTAACCCTATTCCTAACCCTCCCCTTACCACTAACTTGACCTTAACCATAACCCTAACCTGAAACCTTAATGTAACCCTAACCCTAATGTTAACCCTAAATATAACCTGAAACCTAACCCTAAACATAACCCTTGTCCTAACCATACCTCTGACTCTAACCTGATTATTAACCTGACCCTAACCTCAATCCTAACCAAATCCTAATATTAAGCCTATTACTAAGAATTACCCTCACCCTAACCCAAACCCTAAGCCTAACCTAACCCTAACACTCTAATGTTAGCCTTAACCCTAGCCTAACCCTAAAACTATCCCTAATCTTAAGTTTAACCTTAACACTAACTCTTACCTTAAACATACCCTTTAGCCTAACCCTAACATAAAACATACCCTAACCTTAACCCTTATCCTGATCCTGAATGTAACCCTAAACCTAGCCCTATCCTAAACATAAACCTAAATATAATCCTAAACTTTCCACTTCCCTAAACATAACTTTAGCCCTAAAACTCATCCTAAACTTAAGTTAACCCTAACCCAAACTAAACCTAACTCTAACCCTAATCAGAACCCTGACCCTAAACCTAACCAAAACTCAACCCTAACCTGAAACTGAAACTTAAACATAACCCAAACCCACACCAGACCCCTAAACCTAACCCTAACTTCAAACTGAATCCTATCGTTAAACCAGTCCTTAACCCTAAGCCTTACCTTAACCATATACCTAACCCTACCAACCCTACCATTAACCTATCACTCACTCAGAATCTTACCTCTAACCCTAATCTTAAACTTACACTAAACTTAAACCAAACCTTAACCCTAATCCCAAAACTAACTTATCCCCAAGCTAACCCTAAATGTAATCATAACAGTAACCCTTATTCTAACTAACTCTAACCATAAACCTAAACCTATTCCTACTGCTAACCATAACTCTAACCCTAACTTTAAATGTAACACTAACCCTAACCCTAACTCTAAACCTTAACTTAAACCTAATGCTAAGCTTATCACTAACAGTTACCTTAACCTAACACTATCCCTAAACCTGTCCCTAAACCTAACACTCTCCTTAACCATAACCCTAGACATTACCCTAGAAGTAATCTTAACCTAACACTATAAACAAGCCTATCCCTAACTCTATTCTCAACCCTAAACCTAACCATATAGTGAACCTTAACCCTAACCCTAAAAGTAACCCTACCCTAAACCTTTCACTCACTCTGAGCCTTACCGTAAACTTTTCCCCCAAAACTAACAATAAACCAAAGCCAAAACCTAATACTAACCCTAACCCTAAATTAAAACTAACTCAACCCCTAACTCTCACCATAACCCTAACCATAACCCTAATCCTAAAACTAACTGAAAACATAATAACCGTAACCCTAAAACTAAACCTATTCCAAACCCTAAATGTAACACTAATCCAAACCCTAAACGTAAATGTAACCCTAAACCTAACACTAATCCTAACCATAACATATGCCTAACCCTAACCATGACATTAAACCTAACTCTAATCCTTACCCTACACCTAACCCTAACCCTAACCTAACCTACCCCTAACCATAACACTAACACTAAATGTAACCCTAACCCAAACCTTAACCCTAACCCTCACTTTTATCTTCACCCTCACCCTAACACTAACCCTAACACTGATAAGTACCCTAACCCTAAACCCAATGCTAAACCTAAAGCTATATCTAACGCTAACTCTAACCCTAATCCTAGCATTAATATAACCCCAAACCTACCCCTAACCCTAACCCTAAAACTAACTCTAACCATAACTTGAACCAGAATCCTTACCCTAACACTAACCCTGAAACTAACAGTGACCCTAACCATAGTCATTAAACAAAACATAAACCTCACCCTAACACTAAAACATACACTATACCTAAACCTAACACTGTCCCTAACCCTAACCCTAAAATAACTCTAACGCTAACCCTAACCTTACCCTAACCCTAATCCTAAACCTAATCTTGAATTTATTCTTAACCCTAACTCTATCACAAACCTAACACTAACTCTATCCATAGCTCTAACACAAACAGTAAAACCTAAACCCAACTCTAATCTTAAGCCTAACCCTAGCCTTTACGCTAACGATAACATTAACCCTAAAAAAAGTCCTAAACCTAACCCAACTCTATCCCCAAACATAACCCTAATCCTAACCTAACCATAAACCTAACCCTAAACCTAAACCTAACCCTAAACTTAACACAAACTCAAACCCAAAACCTAATCCTAACCCTAATCCTAACCCTAATTCTAACCCTACCCAAAACCTAACCCTAACCCTAACCCTAATCCAAATAACAAAATCCCCTACCCTAACCCTTACTGTAAACCTAATGTAACCCAAACCCCACCACACTGTAATCCTAAGCATAACCCTAACTCTAAACCTGAAACTAACTCTAAATTTAACCCTAAATCTATTCCTAAACCCATCCCCACCCTAATCATAACAATAACCCTAACCCTTACACTGAAACTATCTCTCTACCTAAACCTAATCTGGAACCTAAACCTATCCCTAACCCTAACCCTAACCCTAACCATTAACCTTACTCTAACCCTACCCCTAACCCTGACCTTACTCTAAACCTGACCCTAACTGTAACCCTAACACTAACCCTAACCTTAAACATAACTCTAAATCTAAACCCATGCCTCAACCTAACTGTAACCATGACTGTAATCCTAACATTAACTTTAACCATGACTGTAACCCTAAACCTAATCACAAACCTAACCCTAACCCTAAAACTATACCTAACCTTAAAACCAAGCCTGACCCTAATCCGAAATAAAATCCTAACGCTGTACCTAAAAATACCCCTACCCTGACCCTGTTCTAACCCGTAATTTACTCTAACCCTAGCATTAACCCTAACCCTAACCATAAAACTAACCCTAACTCTAATGCTAACCCTAAGTCTATCCCTAACATTAACAATAACTGTAACTCTAACCCCAAACCTACTCAGAACCCTAACCCGCTCGGAAACCTAAAACCAAACCTATCCATAACACTAACCCAAATCCCAAAACTAACCCTAACCTTACCCCAAATCTAACGCTTATATTAACCCTCACCCTAACCCTAACACAGGCCCTAAACCTAACACAAAATTATCACTACCCCAACTGTAACCCTAACACTAACCCAAAATATCAACCTAAATTTAATTTAAATTTATTCCTAAACTTCACCGTAACCCTAACCTTAAACTTAAACTTAACCAAACCCTAACCCTAAACCCTATCCTTAATCCTAACCCTAAC
>NW_008351639.1:39552-40245 GCF_000622305.1 Nannospalax galili | reverse complement strand
TTTCCACATGATCCGGTGTGGCTTTGGGTGTCGTCTCTGCCTCTTTCTTTTGTCTCTGACAGGGTCATGCAGGCCATCTTTTTCGTGGACAGGGAGGTGTTGGGCATTTCTGGCTGGAACCCAGATAGGCTTTGGTTGATCCTGTGGGAAAACACAAGCAAATCCTCTCCCTGTGGTCAGCAATGGATCTGTTCCTTTCCAGAGTCCATCAAAGGGGTCCCTCCATCTAACCATGATGGGTGGTACTGGGTGTGTCTGGGCCCAGTGTCGGGTGATGGGGGGAGCATCAGTCCCTCGATATACATTAAGTACATTAAGGGTAAACAAAGCTAATGTTAATTGAATATTGGGAGAATATGTTGTTTGAGCCTGTCTTTTTAATTGGTCTTCTAAGGTTTTATGTGACCTTTCCACAATGACTTGCCCTTGTGGGTTGTTTGGGATGCCAGTGTGATGGGTGATTTTCCAGGCTTCACAAAAATTTTTAAATGAGGAGCTGGTAAATGCTGGGCCATTGTCTGCTTTTAGCTGTGCAGGGAGGCCCATGATGGCAAAGGATGAAAGCATGTGATTTATTAGCTTTTTTGAATTTTCACTAGTCTGGGCAGTAGCCCAGAGGAAGTGAGAGTAAGTGTCTATAGTTACAAATACATATTTTTGTCTGCCGAATTGAGGGAAATGAGTTACATCAAT
>NW_008351639.1:35585-37344 GCF_000622305.1 Nannospalax galili | reverse complement strand
TGGCAGCCGAGGTGAAGGGGGAGGGGGATTTATCTGAGGATCTTTGGGAGCTTTTGAAGTCTGGGTGTTAATATCTGGGCTTGTTAAATCAGCAAGAGGGGGGTAAGAGTTAATTTTGTTGATGGGTGGGTTTTGTCTGACTTGTTCAAATTTTATTTTGGGGGCTGTTGAATCTGCTACTGGGCAGTCTGCAGGGTTTTTTTCTTTATTTGTTAGGGCTGTTGTATCTGCTGTTGGGAAATCTTTAGGTTCGTTTTTATCGTTTGAACCCTCCTCTTTATTATTTTCTGGTGCTTCTAAGCTTTCCTCAATCTTAGGTGGGTTTTTTAAGCATTTTTGGATGGCTGCCATCATGGGGAAAAAGGAAAGGGGAAAATTATGCCTTTCCTGGATTTCTTTTTTACGAGCCAGATATGTAATGTTAGTCCAGACCTCTGGATCAGATATGTCTGCTTTCAGGATCCAGGGTGCAAATTGATATACTTCGTTCCAAAATTTTAAGCTTTCTTTTGGGAGATTTTAAGTCCTCTTGATTTAAGTAAGGCTCTAAGGGAAAGAACTTGGACTTTTTTCTGGCGTGATGTTGAATTACCCATTATAAAAAGGAAAATAGTGTTGTCTGGCATTTAATGTTCCTGGAGCAGTCTGACACCAGGGGGCATTCTGACAGACAGAAGCCTAGCTGCAGACTTAAGGTCTGCAGGAAAAAATGGCCTTTTTAAAATTTTTACAAGCCTAGCCACAGATTTCTTAAGGTCTGCAGGAAAAAAATGGCCTTTTTAAAATTTTTACAAGCCTAGGCGCAGATTTAGGGTTTACAGGAAAAAAAAAAAAGACCTTTTTAAAATTTTTACAAGCCTAGCCACAGATTTAAGGTTTACAGGAAAAAAAATGGCCTTTTAAAAAAATTTTTTTTTTACTAACACAAGCCTAGCCGCAGATTTAAGGTTTACAGAAAAAAAATGACACTTTAAAATCTTTTGTTTGTTTGTTTATACAGTGCGTGCCACCTTGAACTTTCAAGTGCCCCACAGGGCTAGTTAATTTAAATTCTTACCTAACTGGTTTTAGCTGAGGTTTGAATGCCCTGGGGGGCAGGATAACAAAACTGATTAGAGAAGTTTGCCTTAGAAGCTGACTCCAAGGCTTACGTGAAGATTTCTTAGAACTTTTGGGGCTTTTCTAGCAGTGTTAGGATAAGAAAGTAGTGAAGTGATGGTTTCCAAGAAAACGTGCCTGAGATCAAGATCTCAGGGGATTTTGCTTGGCTCCCAGCACAGGCCTTCCCACAGATTTGAGAGACTGGCGGCCGTCCTAATGACTCTTAGGTGGCCGCTGCGTCACCAGTTTTTATATTAAAAAGATATATAGATAGAGGTCTTTTGTCTACACCTTTGCAGGTGGTTGGGGTCCATTAGGGGGTCAAAGAAACCTTCAGCTAACATCAGAGGGTAGCCCTGACCAGGAAGCTTCAGTTGTCTCTCTGTCCTTAGCGGTCCCACGCAAAGACTTTTAGACCGGAAACAAAAGGAGGAAATTAGAAGAGATTTTTGCTTCTCTCCTGGTGGGAGAGGCACTCACGAATCCTGCATTTCCGAGGGTTCCAGCTGGTGGCTGGCACGAGGTTCAGAGGCTCTCACGTTGGGCGCCAGATATGGGCGTGCGGGTTTCACGGAGCGCCAGCTGCTGGCCGTGGTGCTGGTCTCCCACACGCCGCTGGACATGTGGCGGGGCTGGTCGCGCCGCACCTCGCGGTCCC
>NW_008351639.1:19263-35455 GCF_000622305.1 Nannospalax galili | reverse complement strand
TCCTCCGCTACTGAGGTCTACTCAGTCGATCCCGTCCCTATTTCACCCATATACCTTCCTCAGGATGTGAGGTCCACTGGCCACTTGGACCACACGGGAAGCGTATGAGGGACGGCGAAAGCCAGGGTGTCCGTGAGTCGGAGACGGAGGAATAGCGCCCCCCGGGGAGACTGGATCACAGGATTTAGTGTTACAGCTCAAGACAAGTGACTCAGCTCACATCTCAGTGATTCAGTTCCAGCTCCAGCTCCAACTTTATTGGGGTAAAACTATGACTATTTATAGTGTAGAGACAGCAGAAGAAGCCTTAGCTGATAGGTACTTTTAGGATGCCTCATTTACATAGCGTGGTGGGCTTCTATCAGGCTATCAGACAATGCCTGATTAAAACCTGGTGGTTTCTGTGCCGGAGGGCATGTATCTGTGATGGGCATTTCAAAAGTAAGTCAGGGAGGAGAGCAGAAGGCGCCCTGCTGAGAAGGGGAGTCTCCCCATTTGCGCCGAGCCGGCTTGCGGTTATCCGGACATGGGGAGACTGCTACCCTAAACAGCAGGGGTCCCCAACAATAATCCTAATCTGAACACGAAACTGAAATGAAGCCCTACCCCTAAACTTAACCCTAAACCTAACCCCAATTCCAAACATAACTCTAAATCTACCCATAATCCTAATCATAATCTTAACCATAACCCTTAATTTATCCCTAACCCCAATAATAATCCTAAACATAAACCTAAACTTAACTGTAACCCTAACCCTAAACTTAACCTAATGTTAAACCTAACCATAACCCAAAACTACACCCAAACCCTACCCCTAATCCTAACCCTAACCTTAACCTAACCATAACCCTCAACCTAACTCAAAATATCACCCAAACCCTATTCCTAATCCTAAGTCTAATACTAACACTAACCCTAACCCTAAACCTAACCCAACTATTACCCTAACCTTAAGTCTACACCTAAACCTTGTCCTAACCCTAACTCTGTCCCCAAAACTGACCCTGAACTTAACACTAATGCTAAACCTTTCCTTAACCCTAACACCAACCTTAAACCTAACACTAACCCTTAACCTTATCTCTCACCCTAACCCTAACCCTAACCCTAACCCTTACCTCAACCATAACACTAACCCTAAACATAATCCTAAACCTAACACTAACCCTAGCCCTATACGTAAATGAAATTCTAAAACTTACCATAACCCTGACACTAATCTAACCCAAACCCTAACCCTAACCCTAAGTGCAACCCAAACCTATACCCTAACCCTAAATGTAACCCTAACCCTAACGTTAACGTTAAACCTAAACTTAAACATAAACCTAACCATAAGCCTAAACCCTAACCTTAACCTAATCCTAATCCTAATGTTAACCCAAAACTACACCAAACCCTAACCCTAATCTGAACCCTAACACTAACCCTACCCAGCCCTAACTCTAACCCTAAACCTAACCCTAATCCATGGCCTAAACCTAAACCTAGCCCCAACACCAACCTTGGGCCTAAATTTAATACTAACCAATACTGTAAACCTAACCCTGAAACTAAACCGAACTATAACCCTATTAACAAGCCTAAGCCTATCCCTAACCCTAACCTTAACTCTAAACCTAACCCTGAATCTAACCCTAACCCTAACCAAAACCAAAACCACAATACTAACTCTAACCATAAAACTAACACTAAACCCTAACATAATCCCTAAACATACCTTGAAACCTAGTCATTACATTAAACCTAACCCTAACCCTCAACCTATCTCTAACCAAAATCATAACCAAAACCCCAAACTTAATTCTAACCCTAACCCTAACCCTGACCCTACCATTATCCATAATCCTATCCCGAACTTTAAACATGAACCTAAACCTTCCCCTAACTCTAACCTTAAACTACATCTAATCCACAACCCTAATCCTAACCCTAACCCTTACCGTAAACCTAGCTCTAATCCAAACCTTAACCCTAAATTTATGCTGAATCCTAACCCTAACATGACCCTAATCCTAAACCTAAACCTAACCCTTACCCTAATCTTACCCCAAGTCTAACCCTAACCCTAAGCCTGTCCTTAACTGTAAATCTAACCCAAACCAACCCTAAACACAAACACAAACCTAACTGTAAATGAAACCCTAACCTTAAGCCAAAACAGAAACATATTCCTAACGCTAATCCTAACCTTAGCTTTAACTTAACCCTAACCTTTACCTTAACACTACAACTCACACCATCATAACTACAACCCTAAAATTAATGCTAACCCTAACCCTGACACTAGACCAAAATCAAACACAAACCCTAAACTTAACCCTCACTCTAAACCTACTAACTCTAAGCATAACCCTAACCCTAAACCTCATCCTAAACCTAACTGTAAGCCCAACCCTAATCCTAACCTTAAACCTAACTGTAAACCTATCCCTAACCCTAAACCTAAACTATTCCCAACCTTAACCATAAACCTAAAGCTAACACCAACCCAAACTCTAACACTGAAATTAACTTTAGCCCGAAAACTCTCCTTGAGCCTCCATCTTTTCGTAAACCTAATTCTAACCCTAACCCTAACCATTAAACTAACCCTCACTTTAAGCATATCCCTGACCCTAAACCAATCCCTAACCATAACTCTACCCTAAACATAATCTTGAAGCCAACTCTTCAACTAATCCTAACAGTAATCTAACCCCAAACCTAAAATTACCCTTAACCCTAAACCTAAGCCAAACCTTAACCCTAAGCCTAAAATTAAATATAACCTAACCCTTATCTAACCCTAATCTAAACCCAAGCCTAGTCCTCAACCTAACCACAACCCTATTCTTAACCACAACCCTAACCCTAACCATAAAGTTAAACCTAACCCTATCCCAAACACTAACCTTTACCTAATCCTATCCATAACCTTAACCCAAAGCCAAACCCTAACAATAACCCTAACACTAACCCTAACAGTATCCTAACCTTAACCCTAAACGTAACCCTTATCCTAACCTTAACCCTAAACTAACCCTAATCTTAAATTATCCCTAACCACAAACCTACCACCATAATCCTAATCCTAAACATAACCCTAACCCTAACCCTAATCCTAAACATAACTCTAAACCTCTAACACTAACCTAATCCTAATTGTAACACTAAACACAACCCTAACACTAATGCCAACCCTAAAATTAACCCTAAATTTATACATAACCCTAACCCTAACCTTAACCCAAAACTACACTCAAACCCAAATCCTAATCATAACCCTAACCCTAACCATGACTCCAACCCTAACTCTAACTCTATCCTATTCCTAACCCTAACTCTAATCTTAAACCTAACTCTAACGTTAAAATTCCCTTAACCCTAAGCCTACCTTAACCCTTATTTTACCTTAACCCTAACCCTAAAACTAACCCCAAGCCTAACCCTGATCCTACACCTACCTCTAATCCCAATCTAACACTAACCCTTACCCTAACACTCAGCATAACCCTAACCCTAACCCTTGCCTTAACACTGACCCTATAAAATCCCTAACTCTGACCATATCCCTAAACCTAACCCAAATCCTAAACTTAACCTAACTCAAAACCAAAATTTAAACCTAACCCTAAGTGTAACCCTAACCCTAACTTTAACCCTAAATCAAGCCCTAACCCAAAGCCAAAATCTAACCATAACCATAACCCTAACCCAAAAGCTAAATCTCATCCTAACTAAACCTAAATTTAAACCTAACCCTAATGGTAACACTAACCCTAACTTTAACCTAACCTTAATCCTAACACTAACCCAAAGCTAAACCCTAACCGTAACTCTCATCATAACACTAAACCTACTAAAAACAAAATTCTAATGCTAACCCTAATCCAAACCCTAATCCTAACCTAACTCAACTCTAAACCTATCTGTAAACCTAACACTAACTCCAATCTGACCCCAACCCTAACTCTATTTAAAATTTTATATTTTTACTAACCCTAACCCTAACTATTTAAAATGTTATTTTTATTTTTATTTTTATTTTTTTATTTTATGTGTATGCTTGTATTGCTTACATGTAGGGAAGTGCACCCGTGTCCTGCAATGTACACAGTGTTCAGAAGAGGCTGTTGAAGTCCCTGGGACTGGAGTTATGGACCATTGTAAACTGCTATGTGGGTGCGGGGTTTTGAACCTGGGTATTCTGCAAGAAGAATCAGTGTTTTTAACCACTGAACCATCTCTTCAGCCCCAAACACTAACTCTAACCTAATCCTAATCCTAACCCTATCCCTAAACTTAACAATAATTCTAACTGTAATCCTATACATAATGCTAAATCTATCCCTAACACAAACCTATACTCAACCCTAACCTTATCCATCACCCTAAACCAAATCATAAGCCTAACCTAACACTAATACTAAACCTAACATCACCCCTAACCCTAATCCTAACAATAAAACTATTCATAACCTTAAGCTTAACCCTAACCCTAGCCCTAACCCTAAATGTAAACATGCCCCTAACCTATTTCTACCTTAACCATTAAGGGACCCCTAAACCTAAGGTTAACCCTAACACTAATCCTAAACATAACTCAAAACATAATGGTAACCCTAATCCTAACACTAAACCTCTACCAATCCCTAACCATAAACAGAATAGTAAACCTTACCCAAACCCTAAATGTAACCATTACCCTAACACTAATGCTAACCTTACCATAAGCCTTTCTCTAACCATATCCCTAAGCATATCCCTAACCCTAAACCTGACCCTACTCCTAAACCTAATCCTAACCCTAACCTTAAACCTAAACATAACCCTAACCTAACCCTAACCCTAGGCCTAACAATGAACCTCACCCTAACCCTAACCATGACACTGAAACTAACCTTCTCCTTAACCCTAATCCAAAACCCGAACCTATCCCTAATCCTAACAGTAAGCTTGACCCTAACACTAAATGTAACCAAAACCCTAAACCTAATCCTAAACCTAAACCTAACCTTAAGCATGAGCATAAAAGTAATTGAAATATAACACCATCCCTAAACCTACATCTAATCGTAACTCTGTTTTAACGCTAACCCTAACCTTAACCATAACGCTAACACTAACGCTAATCCAAAACTAAACCCTAACCCTAACCTAAGCAAAACCATAAGTCTAACCCTAAACATAACCCTAACTCTATCCCTAACCCTATCCCCTACTCTTACTCTTACTCTGGTCCTTACTTTTATCCTTATTGTTAACCCCTAACCCTAACCACAACCTCTAACCCCAAACCTCTATCCCTAACCATCTAACCTTAACCCTTACCGTAACCCTAAACGTATCCCTATCCCTAACCTAACCCTAATCCTAACCTTAACCCTAACCCCTAGCCACATCCCAAACATTAAACATTATCTTAACCATAACCTAACCCTAAACCTAAATGTAACCCTTACACTAAACTTAAACCTAAACCTATGTGTAACCCATGTCCTAAGGCTACCCTAAACCTTACCTTAAAACTTACCATAACACTAACCCTAAACATAACCCTAAAACTAACCTGTACCCTAAACTAACTTATCCCTAACCCTTACTTTAATCCTAACCTTCAACCTCAGCCTAACCCTAAACCTAAACGTAATCCTAACACTCACCCTCATAAAAAACCTATCCTTATCCCTAATGCTAACCCTATCCTTAACCTTAACCCTAACCCCTTCCTTAGGCTTAATCCTAAACCTAACCCTAACAAAACTCTAACCTTTAACCTGAAAATAACCCTAACCCTCATGCTATCCCTAAACCTAAACCTCAACCTAACACTAATCATAAGCCTAATCCTAACCCTGACCCTAAAACAAATCATAATGCTAACTAGTAACCCTACATATCCATAACCCTAACGATAATCCTAACCATAACCCTAAGCCTAAACCTATGTCTAACCCATATTCTAATGCTAATTCTAACCATAACCCTAAAACTAAACCTTACCCTAACCCTAAACCTAACCATAACCCTAGCCCTAACCCTAAACTAGTCAAAATGTAATCCTAACCATAACCAACATCCCTGGCCATAACCCTTACTGTAAAATTATCCCTAATCTGAACCCTAACCCTAACCCTAACTCAAAAACTAACACTAACCCTAACAGTACTCTAACCCTCACAGTAACCCTAACCCTAACCCTAAATATTTCTGTAACCCTAATCCTAACCTCAACCCTAACACTAAACTTAATGTAACTCTAACATTAACCCTAAACCTAACCATAAACCTAATTCTTACTCTAAACCTAACCTAACTCCAACCATAACCCTAACCCTGATCCTAAGTCTTATCTCAACCCTAACAGTAACCCTAACCCAAAACTAACACTAACCCTAACCCTAAATTTAAACCTAACAATAAGCATAAGCCTAACAGTAACCTTAACCTAACACTATCCCTAAACCTAACTCAATTATTAATCCAAACCCTAATGCTGACCCTAACCCTCACTGTAACCCTAATCCTAACCAAACCCTAACCCTAAACCTTTCCATAACCCTACTCCTAACTCCAATCCCAACACTAACCCTAACCCAAACTGTTACCCTAACCCTAACCCTCAACCTAACCGTAATGCTAACTTTATCCTAACCCTAATCTAACTACAACCCTAACACTAAATATATTCCTAAACTTAATCTTACCCATAACACTAACCCTAACCCTAAACTTAAATGTAACCTAACTCTAATGCTAACCATAAACATAAGCATAAACGTAACCCTAATCCTAACAATTGCCTTAACTTTACCCCTAACATTAACCCGAACTCTAACAATAAAAGTCAAAATAAACATAAACCTAACCCTAAGCATAACATTAACAGTAACCATAAGCTAACACCCAATCTATTCCCAACTCTAACTCTGTCCTTTACCCTAACCCTAAATGTAACTCTAGCAGTAACCTTAAACTGACACTATCCCTAAACCTACCCCAACCCTAACTCTATTCTTACACTAACCCTAATCTTAATCATAATTCTAATAACACTAAAACCAAAGCCAAACCCTAAAACTAATGCTAACCCTAAACTGAAGCCTAACCCTAACCACAACCCAAAATAAACCCTAAGCAAAACCCTATCCTTATCTACACCATAACTCTAACCCTAGTCCTAACCATAACCATAACCATAACCTAACCATAATCCAACTTTAAAACTTACCCTAACTCTAACCTTAAGTCTAACTCTAAACCTTACCCAACTCCTAATCCTAGCCCTAAAAGTAACCTTAACCTAACCCTAATCCTAAACATAACCCTAACCATCACCCACACCCCCACACTAACCCTAACCATAACCTTAACACTGAAACTAACCCTAATCCTAACTATAATCATAAACCTAAACCTATCTCTAAACCTAACTGTAAACCTAAATGTAACCCTAAAATTAAACCTAACCCATAATTAAACCTAACCCTAAATTTACCCCCTAACAGTAACCTTAACCAAAAACTATCATTAAGCCTATCCCTATCCCTAACTCTGTTAACCCTAACCCTATGCATAATCCTCATTTTAACCTTAACCTAACACTACAACTAAACCTATCCCTAACCAAAACTCTGTACTTAACATTAACCCTAACCCTAACTTTAACATTAACCCTAAACCCAAACCTAACCCTAGCCTTACCTTAAACTTTTCATTCACCCTAAACCTTATCCTAACCCTAAAACTTACAATAAACCTAAACAAAACCCTAACCCTAACCCTTATCTAAACTTATTTCTGACTCTAAACCCCACCCTAACCCCAACCCTAACCCTAATTCTAAAACTAAACCGAACCATAACAGTAACCCAAACCCTAACACTAAATCTGACACAATCCCTGTTACCCTAACTCAAATCATAAACCTAACTGTAACCCTAACCCTAAAGCTAACCCTAAACATAAATCTATCCATAGCCCCAATCCTAAACCTAAACCTAACCCTAGCCCTAACCCTAAGTGTAAACCTTACCCTACTCCTAAACCTCACCCTAAACTAACCCTAAGCCCAATGTAAACCTAATCCTCACACTGACCCTCACCCTAAACTGAAAACTAACCCTAACACAGAAAATAAACTTAACCCTAACTATAACCCTAACAGTGAACTTCAACCTGTCCCTAACCCTAACAGTAACCAAACCTTAACCCTAAATGTAACCCTAACCCAAACCCTAACCAATAATTTAAACCTCACCATAAGAATATCCCTAGCAGTAATCTTAACATAACACAATCCCTAAACCAATTGCTTACCCTAACTCAATTCTTAACCCTAACCCTAATTCTTGCAGTAACCTTAGCCTGACAATATTCCTAAACCTATACCTAACCCTAAGTCTATCCTTAGTCCTAGCCCTAACTGTAACCGTAATCCTAATACTAAACCCAACTCTAACCCTAATCCTAACCCTAAACTTACACCTAACAATAAGCGTAACCCAAACAGCAAATTTAACACAATCTCTAAACCTATCCCTAAACCTAAATCAATTTTTGGCACTAACCCTAAGCATAACTCTATCAGTAACCTTAACCTAACCCTATCCCTAAACCTATACCTAACCCTAAGTTTATCCTTAATCTTACTCATTACCCTAACCATAACCCTAAACCTAAATCTAATCCTAAACCTAACCCTAACCCTAACCTGAAACCTAAGAGTAATCATAACCCAAACACTAAATTTAACTTAATACTATCCCTAAACCTATCCCTAACACTAACTTTATTCTTAAACCTAAACCAAAACCTAATTCTAAACCAAAACCTAACCGGAACCCTAAACCTAACCCTAATCTTAAACCTAATCCTAACTGTAGTCATAATTATAACACTAAAACTAACCCTAACACTAACCCTATTCCTAAACATAACCCTAAACATAAACCTAACTCTAATCCGCACCCTAAACCTAACACTAACCCTAACCCTAACATAACCCTACCCAAAACCTAAAAGTAATCCTAACCATAAACCTAAATCTAAACAAAACCCTAAGCCTAACCTGAAAGAGAAGCATAAACAACTCTAATCCAAACCCTAACACTAACCCTATCGCTAATCCTGTCTTTAACAATAACCCTTACTCTAACCTGAACCAGAACCCTATCCCTAACCCAGTCCTTAATCCTAACCCTAACCTTAACCCTAACCCAAATCCTACCCAAACCTATCACTCACTCTAAACCTTACCCGTAACCCTAAACCTAACTCTTACACTAAACTTAAACCAAACCCTGACCTTACCCAAATCCTTACCCAAACCCTAACCCAAAACTAAGCCTAATTCTAACCCTAACACTCACTGTAACCCGAACCTAATCCTAAACCCAAACCTATCCCTAATCCTAATGATAACTGTAACCCTAAACGTAAACCCATTTCTAACCCTAAACCTAACCTTAACCCTAACCCTAAACATAACTCAAACCCTATCCCTAACCCTATCTGTAACCCTAAATCTAACCTACCCCTAACCCTAACCCTAAACCTAACCCTAACCGTGACCCTATAACTTACTCTAATTCTAAATGTAACAATAAATCTAACCTAGACGTAACCTTAACTTGGAGACTAAATCTAACCTTAAACATAAACCTAACCCTAAACCTGGCCTAACTGTAGCCCTGACTCTAACATGAACACAAACCCTACCCTAAACCTAACCCTAACCATAACCCTAACCTTAAGACTAACCCTAACCATCACCCTAACTGAACCCTAAGCCTAACCTAACCCTAACCCTAAACTAACTGTTATCCCAACCCTAAACCTAACCCTAAACATATGCATAACCTTATCCTTAACCCTAACCCTCACCCAAACCATAAACGTATAAATACCCCTAATCCTAAATCTACCTTAACACTTATCCTAACACTAACCCTAATGCTAATCCTAATCCTAAAACTCACCGAACCCAAACATAATGGTAACCTTATCCTAACACTAAACCTATACCAAACCCTAACTGTAAACTTAATAGTAACCCTAATCACACCTTAAACCTTACCATAACTTTAACACTAATGCTAATCTTACCATAAACCTGTCCTTAAACCTATTCCTAACCATGTCCCTAACCCTAAACTTTACCCTACTCCTAAACCTCACCCTAACCTTAACCCTGACCCTAAACCTAAAACTAACCTAATGCTAACCCTAGCCCTAACAATGAACTGCACCCTAACCCTAACATCATTGAACACTAACACTTACCATGACCGCAGATCCAGCCATAAACTTAAACCTAGCCCTAAACATGACCCTAGCCCTAACCCTAACATAAACCTAACCCTAAACTTAAACCTATCCCTAAACGTAATCATAACGGTAACCGAAACTTAAAATGGTCCATAAACCTACCCCTTATCATAACTCTATTCTTAATGAAACCTTAACCCTAACATGAAACCTTAACCCTAACACTAAACCTAAGCCCAAACTTAAGTGTAAACCTAAACATAATCCTAAACAAAACCCTAAAGTTCTACAACACCCTAACCACAGCCTGAGCCCTAACCCTAACTGTAACCTAACCCTAACCCAACCCAAAACCTAACCCTAACCAAACCCCAAACCCTAACTAGAAACAGAACCCTAAAAGTAGCATTAACCTTCACCTCAACCCTAACCCTAATCATACCCTAAACTTATCACTCACCCTAAACCTTACCCTAATCTGAACCCTAAAACTTACACTAAACCTAAGTCAAAGCCTAACCTTAATTCTAACCCTAATCATAATGTATGCCGAATGCTCATCATAGCCCTGACTCTAACCCTAACCGTAATCTTAATCCTCAACCTATAGCTAACCCTAACCCTAGCTGTAACCCTAACCTTAATTCTAATTCTAACCCCAAACCTAACCGTAACCCTAACCTAACTTTATCTGAAAACTCACTCTAATCCCAAGCCTAACCTTCACCCTCATCCTAAATATAACACTAACCTTAATACTAAAACTAACACTAACCCTAACCTTAAATGTAAAATTAAACCTATACCATTACCATAACCATAACCCTAAATGCAACCTATCCCAAACCATAACCCTAAAAGCAATCTTGACCTAACACAATCCCTAAACCTATTCTATCCCTCTCTCCTAACCCTAAATGTAACACTATCAGTAACCTTAATCTAACAGTATTGTTAAACCTATCCCTAACCCTAACTCTATCCTTAACCCTAAAACTAACCCTATCCTTAACCCTAACCCTAACCCTAAATTTAAACCTAAGAAGCATAGTCCTAATGGTAAGCTTAACCTTATACTATCCCTAAAACTATCCATAACCCTAACTCTATTCTTAACCCTAACCCTAATACTGAACCTAATCCTAACCCTAATCCTGGACCTAACCCTAACCCTAAACCTAACCCCACCCCTATATGTAACCCTAAAAAACCCTAACCCAATCCCACACCCTAACCCTTGCCCTAAGCCTAAGCTTAACCTAACCCTAACCTAACCCTAACCCAAACTTAAACCTAAATCTAACCCTAAACCTTACCCTAACCCTAACCCTAACCCTAACCTGAAACAGAGCCCTAGACATAATACTAACCCTAACTCAGGGTCTAACCCTAAACCTACCTTAAACCTATCATTCACCGTAAACCTTACCCTAATCCTAACCCTAAAACTTACACTAAACCTAAACCAAACCCTAACACTAACCCTAACCCTAACTCTAACCCTAACACTAAATGAAGCCTAACCCTAAACCTAAACTTCACCTTCAACCACCTCATCCTAACCCTAACTTAACCCTAAACTTAATACTAATCAAAACCTACCCCTAACACAAAACCTAACTGTAGCCTTAATGAAAACCATAATTCTAACCCTAAACCTAACAATAAACCTAATGGTGACACTAGCTCTTACCCTATCCCTAAACCTCTACTTAATCCTAGCACTAAACCTAAACATAACCATAACCCTAAACCTAACCCTAATCGTAACCCTAACCCTAAACGTAACCCTAACCCAAATCTAACCATAAATGTAACCTTAAAAGTAATCCTAACTCTTACCCTAACACTAGCCCTAACACTACCCCAAACATTAATCTGACCCTGACCCTAATCCACTCAATTTCCAAACCCTAACTATAACCCTAACCCTAACACTAACTTTAACCCACACACTAACCTAATCCCTCAGCCTAACCTTACCTAACCCTGAACCTAACATTACCCAAAACCCTAACCTAACCCTAAAACTACCCCTAACATTAACATTAACTCTAACCCAAACCCTAAACATAAACATACCCCTAACGCTAAATCTACCCTAAACATTCCCTAACCCTAACACTAACCCAACCCTAATCCTAAAATGCACTCAAATCATAACAGTATCCCTAACCCTAACACTCAAACTATCCTGTACCCTAACCATAACTGTAATCTAACCCCAAACCTAACCCTAAACCTAACTGTAACTCTAAAACTAACATTAACCCAACCATAAATCTATCCCTAACCCTAACCCTAAGCCTCACCCTAACTCTAACTCTAAACCTTACTTTACTCCTAAACCTCATCTTAATCTTAATCATAAACCTAACCGTAATCCTAACCTAACCGTAATCCTCATCCTCACCATACCATCACCCTAATCCTCACCTTCTTCCTCATGCTCACCCTCACCCTAACCCTAACACTGAAACTAGTCCTAATCCTAAACGTAAACCAAATCCTATTTCTAACCCTAACCATAACCCTAACCCTAACCCTAAATGTAACCCTAACCCTAAAACTAACCCTTAACTTTAACCTAACCCTAAGTGAATCCCGAACAGTAACCTTACCCTAAAACTATCCCTTCTCCTATACCTCAACCTAACTCTATCCTTAAGCCTTAGCCATAAGAGTAACCCTAGCAGTAACCTTAACTCTATACCTAACATATCCCTAACTATAACCTTAATCCTAAATCTAACACAAACCATAAAAGTAACCTTAAACCTAACACTCAACCTATTCCAAACCCTAACCTTTACCCTAACCCAAACCCTAAGCCTAACAGTAACCCTAACCCAAAGGCTAATCTGAAACATCAACCTATCCCTAACACTATCCCTAACTTTAAACCTTACTCTACTCCTAACCTTAATACTAACTCTAACCCTAAACCTAATCCTAACCTAACCATAACCCTAATGCAAACCCTCAACATAACCCCCTCTCTAACACCCTAACCCTAAACCAAAGTACAACCCTAACACTAATCCAACCAAAATCATAACCCTAACAGTAAACTTAACCTAACCCTATCCATAAGCCAACCCTTAACCCTAATTCTATAAGTAACCCTATCACTAAGCACAACCCTAGCAGTAGCCTCTACCTAATACTAATCCTAAACCTATCCCTAACATAACTCTAACATTAACCCTAACCTTAACCCTAGCCTAAACCCTAAAACTAACCATAGCCCTAATCCTTACCCTTGCCCTAACCATAAACCTAACCCTAAAAACTCTAATGCTAACCTTTACACTTACGCTAATCCTCATCTAACCCAAACCCTAAGAATAACCTAACCTTGAACATATCCCTAACTTTAACCTTAACCCTAACACTAACACTAAACATAAACATACACCTAACCCTTTCTCTAACACTATCCCTAACAGTACCAAACCCAAATCCAACCCTAAACCTAAAACTTACCAAAACCCTAACCATAACCTAAAACAGAACCCTAAACTAATATTAACCCTAACCCCAGCCCTAAACCTAACCCTCACGCTAACCCTAAACCTAACACTAATCCTAATCCTAAACATAAACCTAACCCTAAATTTAAACCTAACAATAAATGTAGCCCTAACTGTATCCTTAAACTAGACTATCCTTAAACCCATACCTCACCCTAACTCTATTTGTAAACCTAACACTAACCCTAACCCTAACCCTAAACCTAAACTTAACCCTACCCTAATGCTAACTCTAAACGTAAACTTTAATATAACCCTAACCCTAAATCTTGCCATAACCCTAGCCCTAAAATTAACCCGAATCCTAACCTTTCCCTAACCCTAACCTGAAACCTTACCCTACTTCTAATGCTAACCTGAACCCTAACCAAACCATAAACCTAATCCTAACCCTAAACCTAACCCTCACTCCAACCCAAAACCTAAACCTAACGTAAACCTAACTCTAAACATATAGTTGCCCCAACCCTAACCCTAACTCTAAATCTATTCCTAAAGTTATCCTTAACTGTAACCCTAACTCTAAACCTAAACATACCCCTAACCCTAACCCTACCTAACACCTACCCTAACTCTAAGCCTAACGGTTATCCTAACCCTAACCCTAAACCAAAAACTAACCCAAACCATAATGGTAACCCTAACCCTGACACTAAATCGATACCAAACACTAACTGTATCCTTAAACTTAACCTAAACTAAACCTAAAACTTAGCATAATGCTAATTAACGCTAACTGTAAATGTTAACCTATCCCTAATCATTACCCTATCCCTAAACCTAACCTTAAACCTTACCCTACTTTTAAACCTAAACTTAACCCTATCCTTTATCAGCACCCTAAACTTAACCCTAATCTAACCATAAGACTGTCCCTCACCCTCACTCTCACTCTAACCCATACCCAAACCCTAACACTGAAATTAACCCTAACCCTATCTATAAACCTAAACCTATTCCTAACCCTAACCATCACCCTAAACCTATCCCTAAATGAAACTCTAACTGTAACCCTAAACTTAATCCTAATGCTAAGCGTAAACCTAGAAAAACCTTAACCTATACCTAGACCGATCACTAACCCTAAGTCTATCCTTAACCCTAACCCTATATTTAAACCTAACAATATGCATAACACTTATACTAACAGTAACCTAACGAATCCCTAAAACTATCCCTCGACCTAAGTCTATTCATAACCCTAATCCTAACCCTAACCTAACCTTATACCTAAACTTCACTCTAACCCCAACTCTAACACTACCCAAAACCCTATACCTAACCCTAAACCGAAACATAACGCTAAACATTACCCTAACCTATCCCATACCCTAAACCTAACCTTAGCCCTAACTCTTACCCTAACCTAACCCTAACCCAACCCTAAACTAAACCCCAACCCTAAATATAAACCTAACCCTAACCCTAACTAAAACCTGAACTGTAACCTGAAACATAAACCTAAACATAACCCTACCCCTATAACTATCATTAACCCTAACCCTAATCCTAACACCAACCAGAACACTATTCCATTCCTACTCCGTAAAAGTAACCCTAACTTTAACATAACACTAGCCCTATAATAAACTATCACTCAGTTTAAACCTTACCCTAATCCTAACCGTAAAACTTACACTAAAGTTAAACCAAACCGTAACCCTACCCCTAATCCTAACCCTAAACGAAACCTAAATCTAACCCTAAACCTCGCCCTAACTCTAACGCTAACCCTAACCCTAATCCTAACGCTAATCCTACCCATAACCTTAACCCTAGTTATAACCCTAACTGTAACCCTAATTCTCACTTTAAACCTAATTGTAACCCTAAATGTAACCTTAACTCTAACGCTATCCCTAACCCTATACCTAACACTAACTCGAAAGCTAAACCTAACCCTAACCCTATACCTAAACCTAACCGTAAACCTACACCTAACCCAAAACCTAAATGTAACCCTAACCCTAACGTTAACCCTAAACATAACCTTAAACAAAACCCTAACTATAACCCTTGCCCTAACCCTAGCCCCCAAACAAATCGAACCCTAACTTAACCTTAATCAAAATAGAAGCCTAACTCTCACCCTAAACCAAACCCTAATTCTAACCTTATCCTAACATTAAACCTAAGGTTACCCCTTCCTCTAATACTAAACCTAAGCCTACACCTAACCTTAAATTTCAGCCCAACCCTAAACTTTAACCCTAAAAATAAACATAAAACATACCTTAACACTAACCCTACCCTATCTTTTACCCTAAGACAAAACTTTCCTAATCCTAAAACTAGCCCAAACTATGCCAGTAACCCTGGCCCTAAAATTAAACCTATCCCAAACCCTAATTGAAACCCTAACCATAACCCCAACCAAAAGCCCTAAACCTTACCATTACTATAAG
>NW_008351639.1:0-19113 GCF_000622305.1 Nannospalax galili | reverse complement strand
CCAACCCTAACCCCAAACGTAACACTAACCCTAACCCTAACATTTATACCTACCCTAACCTTTAACCCTCACATTAAACCTAAAACTATCCCTGATCCTAACTCTAATTTATTTCTAACCATAATATAACACTAAAACTACCCCAACCCTAATGGTAAACCTAAAATTATCCCTAACCCCAACCCAAATCCTAACCCTATCCTTATCCCTGAAATTAACTCTATCCCTTACTTAACTCTAACCCAAACCTAACCCAGCCCTAAACCATAAATTATACATAAACCTAACACTAACCCTAATCCTGAGCTAACTCTAATCCTGAACCTTACCCTTAGGCTAACCCTAACCCTAAAACTAATCGTGAAATTAATCCTATACCTAACATTAAAACAAACCCTAAACTTAGAACCCTAAGCTAAACCTTAACTATAAATTTAACCTAACCTATCATTAATCCTAACGCAATCGGTGAAACCTTACCCAAAACCTAAATCTAATCTTAACTAGCCCTAACGCTAATGCTAACTCTAATCCTAACCCTGAAAACATGCCCTAAAACTAACCTTAGATCTAACCCTAACCCAAAACCTAAGTAAACCCTAACTCTATCCCCAAACATAACCCTAACCCTAACCTAATGATAACACTAACCCTAAACCTAAACCTAACCCTAAAATTAACACAAACTCAAACCCAAACCCTAATCCTAAACCTAATCCTAACCCTAATTCTAACCCTACTCAAAACCTAACCCTAACCATAACCCTAACCCTATACTTAATCCAAACAATAAACATAACATCAATCCTAACCAGGACTGTAAATCTAATGTAACCCAAACCTTACCCCAACCATAATCCTAAGACTAACCCTAACCCTAAATCTGAAACTAAGTCTAACCCTAACCATAAAGCTATCCCTAATCTGATCCCTAATCCTAATCCTAATAACCCTATCCCTAACACTGAAATTATCCCTAACCCTAACTGTAACCCTAACTCTAATCCCAAGCCTAACCCTAACCCTAACCTAACCCTAACCTTAACCCTAAACCTTACCCTAAACCAACCCTAATCATAACCATAAACTTAATCCTAACTCTAAATCTAAACCTAACCCTAAACGTAACATTAGCTCTAACACTAACCATAACCCTAACCTATCCCTAACCCTAAACCCAACACTAACCCTAACACTAACTCTAACCCAAACCTAAACCTAAACCTAAACTTAACCTAACCCAAAAGCTAACCCTTACCCCAACCAGACCCTTATACTTTCCCTAACACTAACCCTAAACGCAATATTAAAATTAACCCGAACTCTAACACTAATCACAATGCTAGAGAAAACCCTAACCATAAACATATGCCTAACCCTAGCCCTAACCCAAAATCTAAACTTAATCTAACCAAAATCCTAACCTTAACACTAACCCTAACCCTATCCTTAACCCAAACCCTAACTGTAACCATAACCCTAAGTCTAACTCTAAACCTAAATACAATCATAAACCTAACGTAACCCTAAACATAAACCTAACCCTACACTAACCCTAATCCAGGCCTAACAGCAAACACAAAATTATCCCTTACTCTAACCGTGAACCTAACTCTAACCCAAAACCTAATGCTAACAATTAATTTTAACACTAGCATAACAATAACCCTACCCTCAACCCTAAGTTTAACAGTAACTGTAACCTAATCCTAACCCTAAACATATCCCTAACCCTAAATTTTACCCAAAGCCAAGTCTAACCCCAAATAAAACCTAAGCCTAACCCTAACCCAAAGCAAAAGCCTAATTCTAACCCTAACCTTAACCCTAACCATAACACAAACACTAACCCTAACCCTAATTCTTCAGTAAACATAACCTTAACCCTGACCTAACCCTAAATCTAAACCTCTCCCTAACCCTAAACCTAAGCCAAAGCCTAGCTCTAAATCTAACCTAATGATAACCCTAAACCTAATCTTAACCATAATGCTAACCATAACCCTTAACACTAACCAACACTAAACCTAACCCTAAATCTAACCCAAAAGCTACTCCTCACCTAACCCTTACCCTAACCGTAACCCTAACTTAACCCTAAACCTAACCCCAAAGCTACCTCTAACCTTACCATACCCTAACACTTACCCTAACCCTAACACGAAACCTAACCTTAAAATTAACCCCAACACTAACCCCAATGTTAATGAAAACCCTAACCATAGCCCTAAAATTATGGCGAACCCTAACCCTAACCACAACCTTCACCTTAATCCTACACCCAAACATAACCCTATCCCTAACCTAACATTAAACCTAATCCTACCACAAACCTAAATATAACCATAACTGTAATCCTAACCCTAACCCTAAACCTAAACATAATCATAACCTAACCCTAAAAATAACCCCAGCCCCAACCCTAACCTTAACCTAACCCTAGCCTATTCTTTAAACCTAATCTATCCCTAAACTACACCTATACCCTAAACCTAATCCTAACTCAAACCTTAACCTTAACCCTACCCTAAACTTAACTCTAATCCTAACACTAAACTTAAAACTATTCCTAACCCTAACCCTAACCCCAACACATAAGCTAACCCTAAACCAGGTGGTAAACTTAACTCTAATCCTAACCCCTATCTAACTCCAACCTTAGTTTTAACCTAACCCAAACCAAAACCTTAACCTCATCATTAACCTTAACCAAACCCTAAACCTATCATTAACTTTAACCCAATCCTAAACCTAACCCTAAATCTAAACCTATTCCTTACCATAAACCTAACCCTATCCCTAACCCTAAACATAAATATAACCGTAATTTATAACCTAACCCTAAACTATGCACACACCATAAACCTAATCCTAACACAAACCCTAAATCTAAGCCTACCCTAAAACTCAATCTAAACCTAACCCTAACCTTAAAAATATGCCTAACCCTAACACTAACTCCAACGCCAACACTAACACTAATCCTAACTGTAACCTTGACTCTAACTGTAACTCCATCTAACACCAACCCTACTTCTAAACAAAATTCTAATCATAACCCTAACACACTCACTAACTTTAACCCAATCCAAAATCTAAACCCCAATCTAAAACTATACCTTATCATAAACCTAAACCTACATTTAAACCTAATCCTAAACATAACGCTAACCCTCAAACTTACTTTAGTCTGAAATGAAATGCTAATTCTTACCCTTATCCTAATTACAACCCTGAAGCTAACCCTGACCCTGACCATAACCTTAACACTAAACCTATGCCTAATCCTTACCCTAACCCTAATACAGAACTACACCCAAACCCAAACCCAAACCCTAAACCTACCCCTAACCTAACCCTAATCCTAACCCTAACACTAACTCTAAACCTATCACTAACTGCAACCCTAACCCTAAAATTTACCTTAACCCTCTAACCTTAAACCAAATCCTAACTGCAGCAATAGGCCTAAACCTAACCCTAACCCTACCCAAAACTCTAACTCTAACACTAACCCAACCCTACCTCTAAACATAAACCTAACTATAACCCTAGCCCTGTACTTAAAGCTAACCCTAAACCTCACCTAAATCTAGCCCTGAACATAAGCCTAGCCCTAACCCTAACCCTAAACCTAGTACTAACCCTAACAAGAAACACTACGCTATCCCTATCATTAACAGAAAGCCTAACCCTAACCAAAACTTATGTCTAAACCTACCCCTAACCCTAAGCTCAATCCTCACCATAATCCTAAATCTATCCTTAACCCTACGCCTAAGCCTAACCCTAAAATTTTAATCACACACCTAACCCTAACTGTAACTGTAACCCAATACTTAACTTTAACCCTAACCCTAACTGTAACCATAACCCTAACCCTAACCCTAACCTTACTCTAAACCTAAACTTAAACATAATTGTAAACCCAAACCTAACCCTAACCTTAGTCCTAAACCTAAACCTAAACTTATCCCTAACCCTAACCATAAACATGACTCTAACCCCAAACCTAACCCTAAAAGTAAATCTAACCCTAACCTAACAATAATCGTAACCTCAACCCTGTTTAATAGTAACCCTAACCTAACCCTAAACCTAAATCTATCTCAAACCAGAAGCTTACGTGAACCCAAATCTAAACCCAACAAAAACCTAAGCCTATCCCTAACCCAAAGCCATAGCCTAACACTTACCCTAACCTTAACCTTAACCCTAGCCCTTACCCTAACACTGAACCTAACCCTTCTCTAAACCTAACCTAAACCCTGATGTAAGCCTAAACCTAACCCTATCCCTAATGCTAACAAAAACTCCAAGTCTAACCCTAACCCCAAACCTAACCCTAACCCTATCACTTACACTAACAATAATCTGACCACAACACTAACTCTAACCCTAACACTAAATCTGTCCTTAACCCTAACTGTAATCCTAACCCTCAACCTAAAACTAACACTAACACTAATCTGAACACTAACCCCCAAAATAACCATAAATATAACTCTCAACCTATCCCTAACACTCATTCTAATCCTAACCCAAACCCTAAACATATATTTTACCTTAATGCTAAGCCAAAACTTTAACATAAAACTAATCATAACCCCCCTAACCATAACATTAAACCTGTAACCTAACCCAAACCCCAACCCAAAACTACACCCAAACCCAATCCCTAATCCTAACCCTAACCTTAGTCTTCATCTTAACCCTACCGAAACCCAAAATGCAACCCTAAACCTGAAGCTTTGCCTAACCCTATTGCTAAATCCAACCCTAACCATAACCACAACTATAATGCTAAAACAAACACTAAACCTATCCTTAACCTTCACATTAAACCTTACCCTAACCTTAATACTAAAATTAACACTAACCCTAACCCTAACTGTAAAAATAACCCTAACCCTAACCCTAACACTAACACTAACCCTAAGCCTAAACCTATCCCTAACCCTAACCCTAACCCTGAATCTAACTCCGACCCTAACACTAAAAATAACCCTAAGCGGAATCCTAAAACTAACCCTAAACCTAATGGTAAACCTAAGCCTAACGGTCACCCTAACAGTAACCCTAACTGTAACCTTAGCCCTAACCTTATCCCTAACTGTAACCCTAACCCTAACTCCAAGCCTAATCCTAGTCCCAACCCTAACCATAACCTTAATTTAACCATACCATTATCCTTAACCCTAACCTAACCCTAAACTACACCAAAACCCAACCCTAATCCTACACAAACCCTAAATCTAAGCCTACACTAAAATAACTCTAACATTAACCCTAAACTTAAAACTATGCCTAATCCTAACACTAATCCCAATGCAAACACTAATGCTAATCTTAACTGAACCCCATCTAACACCAACCCTCATTCTAACCCTAAATCTAACCATAGTCCTCACCCTATCATTAACTCTAACCCTAACCCTAAATCTAAACCTATACCTTACCATAAACCTAACCCTATATCTAACTCAAATCCTAAATATAACCCTAATCCTACCCGTAACTTTAGTCCCACCTGAAATCCTAATTCTTACTCTTATCCTAATTCTAACCCTGAAACTATGGCTAACACTGACCCTAACCTTCACCCTAAACATATCCCTAATCCTTACCCTGACCATAACTCAAAACTACACCCAAACTCATACTCTAATCCTAACTCTAACCCTAATCCTAACTGCTTGAACTCCGACTGTAACCCTAAACTACAACCTTTTCCTACCCCTAAACCTAATCCCAAACTAAACCTAATTGTAAACCTTCCCCTTCCCCTCACCTTAACCCCAATTCTAATCTAACCCTGACCCTAACCCTAACCATAATGCTAAATCTAACAGTAAACCTTTCCTTAATCTTAACGTTAACCCTCATCCTAAACCTAATCCTAAAACACTAACCGTAACCTTAGCTCTGAAACTAACTCTAACCATAACCCTATCTCTAAGCCTAAAGCTATCCTTAAACCTAACACTAACCCTAACCATAACCCTAACCATGAATCTCAACTTAAACCTAATGCAAAACATAACACTGACTGAAATCCTAACCTTAACCATAACCCTAAGTATAATCCCTACCCTACCCTACAACTAACCATAAACCTAAACCCAACCTAAACCCTAACCCTAAACCCAACTCTAACCCTATCTTTATCCGTAACCCTAACCTAACCCTAAACTATACCCAAACCCTAACCCTAATTCTAACACAAATGCTAACCTTAACACCAACACTACCACCAACCCTAAAACTAACCGTAACCTTAACCTTACCCTAACCAGAATTAACCCTAAGCTTAAGCCTAACATTAATGTAAACCTAACCCTAACCCAAAACCTTACCCTAAACAGAACCCTAACTTAAACTGTAACCCTAATCCTAACTCTAAATCTAAACCTAACTCTAAACATAACAGTAGTCCTAACTCTAACCCTTATTGTAACTTAAACCTAACCATTACCGTAATCATAATACTGACTCTAAACCTAACCATAAACCTAACTCTAAAGCTACCCCTAACCCTAACCATACCCTAATACTTTCCTTAACCCTATCCCAAAATATAACCTTAAAACTAACCCTAAACCTAAGACTAACCCTAATGCTAATGGAAATCCTAAACGTAATCCTAAACTTATGTCAAGCCCTAACCTAACCCTAACCCCAACCCTCACCCTAATCCTAACCCTAACCCTAACCCTAAACCCAATCCTCACCCTAATCCTAAATCTAACCTTAACTCTAAGTCTAAGCCTAACCCAAAACCTAAATTAATCACAAACTCACCCTAACTCTAACCCTAACCCTCTACTTAACCTTAACCCTAAATGTAACCCTAACCCTAACTGTAGCCATACCCCTAACCCAAACTCTAACTCTAAACCTAAACCTAAACATAATCGTAAACCCAACTCTAACCCTAGCCATAGTACTAACCCTAACCCTAAACTTATCCCTAATCCTAACCGTAAACCTGACTCTAACCCCAAACCTACGCCTAACAGTAACTCTAACCCTAAACTAACCCTAACCCTAACCTCAACCCTAAGTAACCCTAACCTAACACTAAATCTAAACCTATCTCAAACCAAAAGCTTACCTGAACCCGAATCTAAACCAAACCAAAACCTAAGGCAATCCCTAACCCAAAACCAAAGCCTAACCCTTCCCTAAACCTAACCTTAACCCTGACGTAAGCCTAAACCTAAACCTATTTCTAACACTAACCAAAACCCCAAGCCTAACCTTAACCCTAAGTCTGATGTACGCCTAACCCTAAACCTATCCCTAACACTAACCAAAACCCCAAGCCTAACCCTAACCCTAAACCTAACCCTATCACTTACACTAACAATAATCTGACCCCAACACTAACTCTAACCCTAACTCTAACTCTATCCTTAACCCTAACCTAATCCTAATCCTCAACCTAAAACTAACACTAACCTGAACACTAACCATAAAAATAATCACAAATATAAACCTTAACCTATCCCTAACACTCATCCTAATCCTAACCCTAACCCTAAACATAACATTAACCCTAATGCTAAGCCGAAACTTTAACTTAACACTAATCGTAACCCTAACCCTAATGTTAAATTAACCCTTACCCTAACCCTAACCCCAACGCAAAACTACACCCAAACCCAATCCCAAATCCTAATCCTAATGCTATTCTTAACCTTAACCATACACGAACCCAAAACGCATCCCTAAACCTAAAGCTTTGCTTAACTTTAACCCTAAACTCAACCCTAACCCTAAACAGAACCGTAACGCTAAACCGAACACTATACCTATCCTTAAACTTCACATTAAACCTAACCCTAACCTTAACACAAAACTTAACACCAACCCTAACCATAACTCTAAAACTAACCCTAAAACTAACCCTAACCCTAACCCTGAATCTAACTCTACCCTAAAATGAAAAATAAACCTAAGCCAAATCCTAAAACTAACCATAAACCTAATGGAAACCCAAAGACTAATGGTAACCCTAACAGTAACCCTAACTGTAACCTTAACTCTAACTTTATCACTAACTGTATCCCTAACCATAACTCCAACCCTAACCCTAGTCCCAACCCTAACCCTAACCTAACCATACCCTTATCCGTAACCCTAACCCAATTGTAAATTACACCCAAACCCTAATCCTAATCCTAACAGAAACCCTAAATCTGAGCCCACACTAAATCTGACTCTAACCTTAACCTTAAACATAAAACTATGCCTAACCCTAACACTAACCCCAACAAAAACACTAATCCTAACCCTAACCTTAACTCTACCCATAACTCCATCTAACAACAACCCTTACTTAAATCCTAAATCTAACCATAATTCTCATCCTATCAAAACCCTAACCCTAACCCTAAATCTAAACCTATCCCTTACCATAAACCTAACCCTATACCTAACCCAAATCCTAACCCTAACCCTACACCTAACTTTAGTCCTCCTAACCCTAACTAGTACTGTAACTTGATCACTAATCTTAATCCTAAACCTAACACTAACCCTAAACATAACCCTAACTCTAACATTAATGCTAACCCTAACCTTAACCCTAAACCTAAAACTAAACTCAACCCTACATGTAACACTATCCCTAACCCTAGATTAACTGTGATGCAAAATCTAAACCTTTGCCTAACCCTACACTAACCCCAACCCTAACGCAAACACTAAACCTTACCCTTACCATAGCATAAATCCTAACCCTAATCTAACCCTGACCCTAACCGTAACCATAACAATAATGCTAAACCTAACACTAAACCTATCTTTATACTTAATGTTAACCCTAACCCTAACCCTAAACGTAAAACTATCCCTAAACCTAATCCTAACCTTAACCCTAACCTCAAACTAACCCTAACCCTAACTGTAACCATAACCCTAAGCCTATCACTAACCCTTTCCATAACCCTAACCCTAATCCTTTCCATAAACCTATTTCTAACCATAAACCTAGCCCTAAACCTAACCACAACTCTAATACTAACCCTATCCACAACCTATCATTCATTCCAACACTAACCTAAATCCTAAACCCAAGCCAAATCCTGACTATAACCATAACCATAATCCTAACCATAACCTAAAGGTAACCCTAAACCTAACACCTTAATCCTAATACTAATCCTAACCCTACCCTAAATCAAAATTTTTAGATAAATCTATCCCTAATCCCTAACCCTATCGCTAACTCTTAACTCTAAACACAATTATAAATCTAAACCTTAACTTAATCAGAACACTAAACCTAACCCTAACTCTAACCCTGAACCTATTCCTACAACTAACTCTAACCCTATACCCAAGCTTCATCTATCTCTAAAACTAACACTTACCCTAACCATAAACGTTTCCCTGAACCTAACACTAACACTAACCCTAACTTTAACCTTAATATTCACACTAAACCCAAAAATAACCCTGAAACTAACTATAACCCTAACACTAAACCGAACCCTATCCCTAAACATATCCTTAACCCCAACCCTAACCATAACCCTAAACCTAACTCTAACCAAAACCATAACCGTAATGATAACCTTAAAACTAAATCTAACCAATCCCTAACACTAACCATAAACATAACCTTATACATAACCCTAACCCTAACCTAACCCTAACCTTAACCCTAATCCTAACCCTAACCCTAATCCAAACCTAAAACTAAATCTAATCCTATCCCTAAACTTATCCTAACCCTAAACCTAAACTTAAACCTAACCCTAAAGCTAAACCTCACACGAACCCTAACACTAACCCAATCCCTAAACCTGTCCTTAACCCCAACCCTAACCTTAACCCTAACCCTGAAACTAACCAAAACACTAACCCCAACCTTAATTCTAAACCTATACCTAACCCTTACCCTAAACTTAACCTTTCCCTAATCTTATCCCTATCCTTAACCCTAAACCTAACCCTAAGACTAACACTGACCCTACCCTAAACCCATCAGTCACACAAATCCTTATGTAACCCTAACAGTAAACCTTACACTAAACTTAAACCAAGCCTTAATCCTAATTCTCACCTTCACCCTAAACCAAACCTAACCCTAACTCTAAGCCTAAACCTCACCCTAAACCTAAACAAAAACCTAACCTTAAAACTAAGCTGACTCCTAACCCTAACCTAACTCTAACCCTTAGACTAATCCTAACTGTAAACCTAACCCTAAACCTAACACTAAATTTAACTCTAAGTGTAACATTAATTGTAACCCTCTACGTAACCATAATCCTACACTTAAGACTAAATCTAAGCCTGTGCCCAATCCTTTACTTAAAGCTAACCCTAACCCTAACCCTAATACTAAACCTAAACCTAAACCTCAATCTAATCCTAATGCTAGTGTTAAACCTAGCCTTAAACATAAACCAAAGCCTAACTCTTACCCTAACCCTAGCAATATCTCTAACCTGAACACTAACTTAACTTTAACCCTAATCCTAACCAAAACTTAACCCTCTAACCCTAAACTTAAACTAACACTCATCCTAACCCACTGTACCTAAGCTCAACCAATCCCTAATCCTAACATTAGCACTAACCATAACCCAAACTCTATCCCTAACCTTAACCTCAACCCTAATCATAACCCTTACCCTAAACCAAACAGTAAACATATCGCTAACCCGAACCCTACTCTAACCATGACCCTAATGCTAATACTAAACCTAATCCTGAAACTAATCGAAACCATAAAGGTAACAATAACCCTAAATCTAAACTTTTCCCAAATGCTAACCTTAACCTAACAGTAACCCTAACACTAACCATAAACCTAATCATAACCCTAACCCAAACGCTAACCCTAACTATAAACCTATTTCTAACCTTCAGCCTCACCCTCACCCTAACCCTAAACCTAACACTGAAACTAAACCTAACCCGAAACCTAACCCTAACCCTATCCCTAATCCTAACACTAACCCTAACAATAACCTTAACCTAACACTATACCTAAACCTATCCATAACCCTAATTCTATTCTTAAACCTAACCATAACTATAATCATCACCCTTACTCTAACCCTTAAACTAACTAACCTTAACCCTAAACCTATCCCTAACCCTATCCTAATCCTAACTCTATCCCTAAATCTATCATTAACCCTAACCCTAAACTTATCCTTAACCTGATTCTGAACACTATCACTAACCCAGTCCTTAACTCTAATCCTAACTTTAACCCTAACCCTACCCTAAACCTCTCTCACTCTAAACATTACCCTAACCCTAATCCTAACACTTACACTAAACCTAAATCAAACCCTAACTCTAACCCTAATCCTACACTAAACCCAACTCTAACCCTAACCCTCACCCTAACCCTAACCCAAACACTAACACTAAACCTATCTTTAACCCTAACTGCAACTGTCACTGTAACAATAATTCTAACCCTAAACTTAACCCTAAATCTGACCCCATGCTTAACGCTATCCTTATCTCTAACCGTAATCTTAACCCTAACCATAAATCTAAATCTCTAAATTATCCTAACCAGAAACCAAAAGCTATATGTAACAATTACCCTAATGCTAACCCTAAACGAAACCTTAAACATAACCCTAACCATAACCCTTGCAATAACCCTAGCCCTAAGACTAACCAGAACCCTAACCTAACACTAACCCTAACACTAACCCTAAAAAACCCCTAATCCTAACACTAACCCTAACCCTCAACCTCACCCTAAACTCAAACCCTAAGCCTAACCTAACCCCAACTATAAATCTAATGTTACCCCTAACCTTAACGTAACCCAAAATTTACCCCTAAACTTAAACTTAACCCTAAGCCTAAATCTAAACTCAATGTAAACATACCCCTATCTCTAACCCTTAGCCTAAACCTAACCCAAACCCTATCATTTACCCTAACACTAAACCTAAAACTAACCCTAAACATAACAGCAAACCTAACCTTAACACTAAACCTATCCCAAACCCGAAGGGTAGCCCTAAAACTAACTCTAACCCAATCCCTAAACCTAACCATAACCCTAAACCTAATCCTCACCCTAATCATAAACCTATCCCTAACCTTAACCATAACCCTCACCATAACACTAATCCTAACACTAAACCTAAATTTATCCCTTACTATAACCATATCCCTAATCCTAACACTAAAACTAGATCTTACCCTACACCTAATCATAACCCTAATCCTAGCCCTAACCTAACACTAACCCTAACCCTAACCCTACATTAACCCTAACCTAACCCTAACCCTAAATTTCACCCTACACTAAACCTAGCACTCACAAAAAACTAACACTAAACAAAACCTTAAAAATAAACCTAACACTAAACTTAGCCCTAACCCTAAATGTAACTCTAACCATAACCCTGAAACTAACACTAAACATAACCCTATTCCTAATCCTAAATCTATCCCTAACACTAACCCTAACCCTAATCCTGAATCTAACCCTAAGAGTAAACCTGAACCAATCCCTAACCCTAACCATCAATCTTACCCTAACTGTAACCCAAACACTAAGGCAAAAGCAAGCCCTAAACTTAGCCTTAACCATAAGCCTAAGCCTAACCTTAACCCTAAACCTATCCCTAACCATAACCCTAAAGCTAAACTCACCCTACTCTAATCCCAACCCTAACCCTAACCCAACCATAACCCAACCCTAACCCTAACCCTAACCCTATACCTAAATTTAACCTAAACCCTAACATTAAACCTAACCCTAACCTTAACCTTAAGCACAACACTAAGTGTCTCGTTAACCCTAACCATAACCCTAAACTTAATCTTACCCTAACACTAATCCTAACCCTAGACTACACCCAAACCCTAACACTAATCCTAAAAAAATCCTAAACCTAATGCAAAACCTAAACTTAACTAATCCTAAAAAACTAAACCTTAACTAATCCTAAAAAAAATCCTAAAGAAAAAAATCCTAAAATAATCCTAACTATAATGCTAACCCACACCTAACTGTAACCTTAATCCTAACTCTAATCTAACCCCAAACCTAATCCTAACCCTAACCCTCACCTTAACCCTAACCCCAAACCTAACCCTAACCTTAACCCAGAACCTTAACCTGAAACGAACCCTAACACTAAACTTCTCCCTAATCCTAAACCTAACCTTATCATTAACCCAAACTCTAACCCTGAATCTAATCCTAAACCTAACCCTAAACTAAAATCTATCACTAACCCTAACCCTAACTCTGAAACTAACCATAACTCTAAGCCTAAACTTAGCATTATCCCTAACCCTAACCCTAACTGTAACCCTGCCCTAAACCTTACCCAAATCCTAAACCTAACTTAAACATAATTCAAACACTAAACTAAATCTAAAGGGAACCCTAAACGTAACCCTAAACCTATCACAAATGCTAAACTTAACCCTAACTGAAACCCTAACCCTAAACCTAACCCTAACACTAACCAATACCCTAACTTTAACATTACCCTAAATCTAACCCTAAACCTATGCCTAACCCTAAACCTAACCTTAAGCTGAACCCTAACCCTAATCATAACCCTAACCCTAATCTAACTCTAACACTCACCTTAACCCTAACCCTCACCTTAACCTTAACCCTAAGCCTAACCCTACACTAATCCTAAAACTCACCCTAACCCTAAAATTAAACATATCCTTAAACTTAACCCTAACACTAACCTTAGCCCTAACACTAAATGTAACACTTAAACTAACCCTAATCCTATCCCTAAACCTAACCCTAACCTTATCACTAACCCTAACCCTAACCTACTCCTGAACTTAACCCTGACACCAAACCAAACACTCACCCTAACTCTGAATTTAACCCTAAACCTAACCCTATGCCAAACCTTAACCCGAAACCTAACTCTAAACCTAATCATAACCAAAAGCCTAACACTAACCCTAACCTTAAACCTATACCTAACCATAACCCTAAAGCTAACCCTCACCCTAATCTAACCCCAACCCTAACACTAACACTAATCCTATCACAAACCCTTACAATTCCCTACCCTTATCTTTAACCCTATTCCTAACACTAAAACCAACCATAACACGAACACTAACCTTAAACAGAAACCTCACCCTAAACCTAAACATAAATTTAAACCTCTCCCTGACCCTAGCCATAACCCAAAACTTAAATTAACCTTACCCTAACACTAACCCTAACACAAAACTGCACCCAAACCCTAACCCTAATCCTGACTCTACTCCTAACCTTACCCTAAACCTAACCCTAACTCTAAAGTAACTACAACAGTAACCCTAACCCTAACGCTCTCTGTAATCCCAACCATAACCCTAACCGTAACCCTAAAATTAGCTGTAACCCTAAATGTAATCATAACCCTAATCCTAACAATAACCTTAGCCCAAACCTTAACCAGGAACTAACCCTAACACTAACCACAACCCTAATCCTAAACCTATCCTTGACACTAATCATGAATCTAGCCCTGCACCTAAACCTATCACTAACCTTAACCCTAACACTAAACATAGCCTTTACTCTAACACACCCTATGAAACTAACCATAACTCTAACACTTATGTTAGTCTTATTCCTAAGCCTAACCCTAATCTAACCCTACCATAAAGGCCCTAACCTTTCCCCAAATCCTAATGATAACCCTAACCCTAAGACTACCCCAATACTAATTTAATCATTTAAACTAACCCTAAACCTAAAGGTAACCCTAAACCTAATTCTAAACCTATCACAAACCCTAATCTTATTCCTAACCGAAACCCTAATATTAACCTAACCCTAATGGTAACCATAATCCTAAACTTAAACCTAACTCTAACCTTAAAAGTTACCCTACATCTAAACATAATCCTAATCCTAACCCTACCCCAACACTAACCTAACACTAACTCTAACCCTAACATAACCCCAACACTATTCCTAACCTTAACCGTAGCCCTAACCCTAACCCTTACCATAACCATAATCCTAAATGTGATACTAACCCTAACATGAACCCTAACATGAACTGTAAACCTAATCTGAACTCTAAGCCTAACCCTAATCCTGAATCTAACCCTAACCCTAACACTAAACCTATCACAAGTGCTAAGCCTAACTCTAATATTAACGCTAACACTAACTTGGAAACTAACCGTAACTCTAACCCTAACATTAGGCCTAACCCTAACCATAACTCTAACATGAACCCTAAAAATAACCATAAAACTAATCTTAACCCTAACTCTAAACCTGATTCTAACCCTAACCCTAAGTGTAAGCCTAAACCTAAACCTATCACTAACCCTAACTCTGAATCTAACACTAACCCTAACCCTAACTCTGAAACTAACCGTAACTCTAACTCTAACATTAACCTTAACCCTAACACTGACCATAAACTTCCCTAACCATAACCCTGCCCTAAATCTTACCTTTACAATAAACCAAACTCTAACCTTATAAGAAAGACTAAACTAACCCTAACCATAATGGTATCCCTAAACCTAAACCTATTCCAAAACCTAACGTTAACCCTGACAGAAACCCTAACCCTAACGCTAAACCTAACCCTAATGCTAACCCTAAGCCTAACACTAAACCTAAATTTATCCCTAACCCTAACCATAAACCTTACCCTACACCTAAACATAACCCTAATCCTAACAGTAACCCTAGCCTAACCCTAAACTAACACTAACTGTAACCCTAAACCTAGCCTAACCATAAACTTAAACCTAACCCTAAACCTTACCCTAACACTAGCCCCCAAACTAACCCTAAACCTAAATCTAAACCTATTATGACACGTACCCCTACCCCTACCCCTAAACCTAAATCTAAACCTACCATGACCCATACCCCTACCCCTACCCCTACCCCTAACCCTAAAACTAACACTAAATCTAACCCTCATCCTTACCCTCACCCTAAACCAAACTCAAAACACAAACCTAATGCTAACCCTAACCTTAATCCTAGCCCTAACCCTAACCATAACCATAACCATAACCAAAATACTAACAGTTGCTATATAACACTGTTCCTTCTAACATGTATGTAAAAAGGCTGTGATATGGGTGTCACTCGGGGTATCAAAGATAAAAAAACATGTCCTGTGTTTCTAAGTTCTTGCTTTCCCATAGTAAACACTATAGAGCTAGCAATGTATTTAGTATACCGGAATCTAAATACTAGTAACATTTCCTATTTATCAATGTTCACTATAACTTGTACTTAAAAGAGCTGTCACATAAGGTCACTCAGCGTTTTTAAGAAAAATACATGTTGACTGTGTTTCTAATTGGCTTCTTTCCCTTAAAAAACACTGTACATCTAGCAGCATGTTTAGTGCAGCGAAAATGAAATAAACATTTTCTATTGAAAACCTTAAACTATTCCTAGCCCTAATCGTAATCCTAAACCTAAGCATAACCTTAAACCTATCCCTATCCCTAATTCCAAACATACCCTAACCCTAAACCTAAGCGCATCCATAACTTTAACCCTAAACAGTCATCTTAATCCTAAACCTAAACCAACCCCTAACCCTAACCCCAACTTAAAGCTTATCCTAACCCTTACCCTAACCCTAACTTTAACCCTAAACATAACCTAACAACAACCTGACTCCTAAACTTACCCCTACCCCTAACCCTAATCCTAACGCTAACCCTAAACCTACAACTAACACAGACCCTACCATAACCCTAACCCTTACCTTAACCCTAACCCTAAAAATACCCAATCCTAAATCTAAATCTAAACCCATGACATACCCTAAATGTTTCCGTAATGGTAATGTGAAATGTAAAACTGCACCCAATCGTAATCCAAATACTAACCTACCCCTAGCCTTCATGATAAACCTAACTGTAAGCCTAATTCTAATCACAAACCTAAACCTAAGCGTAACACTAACCTTAACCCTAATTCTAACCTTAAACCTAACTGCAGACCTAACTGTAATCCTAATTCTAACCCAATGCCCAAACCTATCCTTATCCCTAACCCTAACTGTACATCTAACCCTAACCCTTGCCCTAACTTTAGCCCTAACAGCAATCAGAACCCTAACCTAACCCTAACCATAACCCTAACTCTAACCTACCCTAACACTAACCCTAACCCTAAACCTAACCCTAACTCTAACCCTAACCCTCACCCTGCCTCAAACCCTTAGACTAACCTAACCCTAACCCTAACATGAGCAGTAATCCTAAACCTAACCCTAAACCGATCCCTAACAATAACTTTAACCTTAACCCTTACCCCAAACCTAACCGGAAACTTATTTCTAACCCTAATCTTACACTAAGCCCTCTCCTAACCCTAACCCAAATGCTAAACCTAATCCTAAAATAATCCCAAACACTAAGGTTAACCCTGACCCTAACCCTAAGCCAAACTGTAAAACTAAATGTAACCATAACCCTGAACCTAACCCTAATCCTAACCCTCAACCTAACTCCAAGTCTCACACTAACCCTAACCCTAAACCTATCACTATTCCTAACACTAATCCTAAAGCTAAGCCTAAACCAAAACCTTACTCTCCTCCTAAACCTAACCCTCATTGTAAGCCTAACCTTAACCCTAACTCTAACACTGAACCCAACAGTAACCCTAACCATAACCCTAACTCTAACCCTATTCTAAACCCTATCTTTAAACCTAACCCTAACCCAAACTCAAAACGAAACTCTAAGACTAAACCTAAACCTATCCATAACCCTAATGCTAACCCTAAATCTAAACTTAACACAATCCCCAATTCTATTCTAAAACAAAATCTTAAATATAACCTTAACCCTAACCCTAACCCTAACGCAAGCCCTAACCCGAACAGAACCTTAACATAACACTAACCCGACCCCAACAATAACATAACCCTAACCCTAATACTAACCCTAACACTAAACCCAAACCTACCTCAACCTAAAACTACACTTAAACCTAAAACTAACCTTAACACTATTCCTTAAACTAACACAAACCCCAACCCCAACACTAATCATTAGCCTATATTATATTACAGCTGTTATATTATATTACAGAGCAATAGTCATAAAAACAGCATGGTACTGCCATAAAAATAGACATGTAGATCAACAGAACACAATAGAAGACCCAAACATGAGTTCATATAATATCAGCTACCTGATATTCAACAAAGGTGCTAAGAAAACACAATGGAGGAAAGATAGCATCTTCAACAAATGGTGTTTGCAAAACTGGATCTGTACCTGCAGAAAAATGAAACATGACCCTTATATTTCAGCCTGCACAAAAGTAAACTCCAAATGGCTCAAAGACCTCAATATAAAACCTGAAACTCAGAAACTGCTAGAAGAAAACATAGGCAGCACCCTCCAAGACATAGGCATAGGAGAGGACTTTCTAAATCAGACACAAGCTGCTCAGGTGCTAAGGTCAACAATCAGTAAGTGGGACCTCATTAAATTACAGTTTCTGTACAGCAAAAGAAACAACGAAGGAAAGGAAGAGGAAACCCATGGAGTGGGAGAAAATCTTCACCAGTTACACGTCCGACAGAGGATTAAAATCCAGAATATACAAAGAACTCAAAAAAGAAGAAAGAAGAAAATAAAAGACCCATTAAAAAGATTGGTGATAGACCGACCCAACAGGGAGTTCTCAAATGAAGAAATAAGAATGGCTGAGAAGCACCTTAAAAAGTGCTCAACATCCTTAGTAATTAGAGAAATGCAGATAGAGAAATGCAGATAAAAACTACTTTAAGATTCCATATTACCCCAGTCAGATTGGCAATGTGAATATATAAATACATATGCTTATATGTGAGTATATAAATTCTGATGTAACACCAGGAGCCAGGTAAAGTCAAATGACACATGGACGTAAAGGACAAGGAACAACCTGAAGGGGGGATAGTAGGGAACAGATGTTACTTGAGGGAGTTGGAGAAAGTGGGAGTAATCAGCAGAGAGAAGAAGAGGGACATGCAAGGGACCATGGTGTGGGGGAGGGAGGGCAGTCAGGAGAGGAAAGATGGTGGGAGTTGGGAGGTATCAGGGGAGGCTGGGGATAGTGGGGGCACTGCGACTAGAGAAGGAGGGAGGAGG
>NW_008351638.1:0-331 GCF_000622305.1 Nannospalax galili | reverse complement strand
TTTAGTTCTAGGAATACTTTTATTTCTTTCTTAATTTCTCTTTTGGCCCATTCATGATTCAGGAGTGTATTGTTTAATCTCTATGTGTTCATGTGGTGATTAGGGCTTCTTCTGGTGTCGATTGTAAGCTTTATTGCATTGTGTTCTTATAGAATGCATGGAATTATTTCATTCTTTTTGCATTTGTTGAGGTTTGTTTTGTGCCCCAGCATATGGTCAATTTTGGAGAAGGTTCAATGGGGTGCTGAGTAGAAAGTATGTCCTTTGGTGCTTGGGTGAAATATGGTATTGTTTAATTCTGATGTCTCTCTGTTAACTCTCTGCCCTGTTG
>NW_008351637.1:155084-156456 GCF_000622305.1 Nannospalax galili | reverse complement strand
TACATGCTCACTTCATGTTCACTTAGAGAAAGAAACAAATACAGAAAATTAGAAATTTAATTTAAAAAAATACCAAGAATTGCAGCAAGTGTCGTAATCTGTAGACTCGACAAGTCAAGAGAACGCTGCCTATTTGTTTGTCCTGAGCCGGCTGCGGCCATGTCCGGGAAGGTTTTCCAAGCTGAGGTGGGATGGCTTATGAGGGCTGCAGAAGGAGCTGCTGTTTCAGTCTTCGGAAGGAAGCTGTGTGCAGGGCCCAGTGGATAATGGGGCATAATGGAGAGGAAGGGCACAAAACTAAGGGTGTCCGTACCTCCGGGAAGAGGACAGATGTGAGAAGAGGGGGGTGAATAAAAGGGCAGACAGGGCTGGGGGAGGAAAAATGTGACGCAGGAGGCACAGGTATTGAAACTAGCCAGAAAACTGCCCTCCACTGCTGTCACATCGTGTCTGCTCTCTACACCACTATTAAGGTGTTGAACTGAGAGTGTGGCGCTTGGTAGGTCAGCCACAGGCCAGTGGATGGCCACACCCAAGAGTATATGGGCAGCACAAATTGAACTCAGTGGGTTTAAAGAAAAGAAATAAAGAGGACACGAAGTTGGATAGGTAGGGAAAGAGGATGTGGAATTCCAGGAGTGGAGGGAGAGTGACTGTGACCAAAACACAGTGTATGAAACTCAAAGCACTAATTTTAACCAGAGGGGAAGAGGCCAGAGACGTGGCTTAGTGGTTAAGAGCACTGGATGCTCTTGAAGAGGACCCAGGTTCAGTTCCCAGCACCCACACAGCAGCTAACAACTGTCCACTGGTTGCAGAGGATTCAACACCCTGTTCTGGCCTGTGTGGGCATTGCACACACAGGTACACACACATATACGCAGGCAAAACATTCAAACCCATAAAATAAAAGTAAATAAATCAAAAGGTTGTTTTAAAAGAATGGCTTACAGTAACCACTGCTAAGAAGTAAAGGCGGCCCATATGGAAGCTCAAAAGGGCCCAGTATGAGGGATTTGGGGGCAGAGGGGGTGGAGCTTGAGGAGAGCTAAAAGACGTAATTGTTTTTATATATTTTTTAAATTTTATATGTATGAGTGTATTACTTGCATGTGTGTAAGTGCGCCCGTGTCATGCAATGCCCATGGAGGTCAAAAGAAGGCATCAGATTCCCCTGGAACTGGAGCTACAGATGGTTGTCAGCCACCATGTAGGTGCTAGGAATCAAACCCAGGTCCTCTGTAAGAGCAGCCAGTGCTCTTAACAGCTGAGTCATCTCTCCAGTTCCCTGTTTTTTAAATTTTAATTTAAAAATTACGTGTATGTGTGTGTGCGTGTGTGTGTGTGTGTGTGTGTGTGTGTGTGTGTGCAC
>NW_008351637.1:141398-154808 GCF_000622305.1 Nannospalax galili | reverse complement strand
CCTGGAAGGTGCCCTCTAGCCTAATGAGGATTGTAGTGGGGGCCGGAGGAGGGGGGGGTGGCTAATGATAATACTTGACTTGAATCACTGACAGACCTGGCAGGAGATAGTTGAGATCCTGCATGAACTGTTTGTTGTCTTGTGAGGCCAGCTGGGGTTGTGTGTTTAGGAAGGAGAGGAGGGAGGCCTGGAAATGAAGGTTGGGATGAAGAAGGTGTGCATGCAGGAGCTGTGTTCAGGTGGGGATAGGGCAAGGAGTGCACACTGGCTTAAGGGAGTGGGAGGAGAGCATTATAAGTGGTTTGTGCAAGGCTAGTTTATTGGCCTCAGGAATTAGGAGAGCTGGGGTCACCAGTGCCCAAAGGCAAAGGGGTCAGCTCCGGTATATGAGTCCAGCTGTTCAGAGAGATAATGGTGTGGTAAGTCTTACCAGCAGAGGAGGACTGTGACCTGGATGTGATAAGCCATGGTCCCACCTCCTTCCACACTCTGTGGAAGGAGTCAAGCCCATTAAGGGGTGGAGCCACTCCATATTAAGGACAGGGAACTTTAGGGGGGCGTTTGCATTTCAATTATGGAAAAGGAAAGCCTGTAACAATCCATGTTTTTGAAAGTCACCCCCTCCCAAATGTCATATAAACTATGCAAAATCCAAATAGGATGCCTTATGTTGGTTTGTCAGCCCTGGGGCCTCAGAGGGCACAGACACAAGTCTCCCAAGAAGGGAGGGAAAAGGGAAAATTTTGGCAAAACAAGGGCCAAAGCCTATCTCCTGTCAGAATGAAGGGAAAGAAAAAAGGGCTTAATGGGATTTGGGATAAAGAGAGGAGGCCTTGGCTAAGCTGGTTTTAAGGCTCTTATTGGCGTAGCAGAAGAAGAGGGGGATAAGAGGGGATCATCTGAGGAGCCCTTAGTTGCATTGTCCAGAGCTCAGTAATTAGTGAAAAATTGGGAACCCAGATACAGAAGAACTCAAAGAGACCTAACAGAGAGAGAAGATCTCTGCAGAAGGGAGAGGATTTCTAAGAGGTTAGCAATTCTATCAGAGGGGACTATTCATTTACCTTGGGTGATCTGCAGTCCCAAGTGGAGGACTGTGGGTCTGACATACTTGTGTCTTTTGGCAGGGCACGTGATATCTCCAATCAGCTGCGGCCTTTAATAAAGCTTACAGTTACTATAGATACAACTTAGTCATAGTGTCTATAACTGTATGGTAAACAGCACCACCTTCTTCCTATGTGCCCGGGTGAGGCCTTTGATTCTGTATGCCATCAGTCTCTTCACTAAAATAAAAATCTCCTAGAAGGGAATACCTTTCTTTACCACCAGCATTTCACATCATATTTCTTTAACATGTCCTCTCAGAAGACAGTAAAGTACGGCAAGCTGACTTAAATGCCACTGACTTTTCACAGTTCTACAGAGCAGAGTCTGGGATCAAGCAGCTGGCACACTGTTCCTGCTAAGGGCCTTCTTCCCGTCCTGTAGAAGGCTGTGTTATCCCTATGTCCTCACACAGCAGGGAGATAAAGAGCTCCCATCTCTCTCTTTTCATAAATCCCTACTCCATAAGCCTAAAAAGGTCTCATGTCCAAAGACCATAACCCTGGAAGTTAGGGCTTTCACCTATGTGTCCCTGTATCGCAGCTGGCCTGGATTCACTATGGAGACAAGACTGGCCTTCAGCTCACAGAGCTCCTCCTGCCTCTGCCTCTGAGTACTGGGATTAAAGGCACACACCACCACACCCTGCTTATTACTAATTATTTTTGAACGACTTGTGGTCTGTTTAGTTTTTCTGCCTACTTTTACCTTACAGAGTTCATTTTCCTAGGCAGGTCATTAACTTACATGCCATTTACTTAGGATATAGAGTGAGTGGATTTTCTTTTAAATTTATTTAATAACCACGTAATTAGTAGAAGCATTTCATTACAACAGCATTGACATAGTCAATAACAGTTTCCAGAACAAAGATGCATCTGTAAACTTTTAGGTTCACAGTGTTGAATTAATTAGGTACACAGTCAAGTTACACATTATTGTACTCAGTATGAACCCTATAAGACATAAAGATAAATGAGGTTTTAACCTTTAAGAAAAATCTCCATTTCTTTTAAAAAATACTGTTTCGTACAGAAAAACTCATTTTTAATGCAACTAACACTTAGATGCTTATAATCTCTATATATCTGATGATTACTAGTCACAGTCAGTTACTTTCTGAGATCCTTGGCACCTGAGCATGGATATAAAGTCATTAGATAGATTTAGGTGGTAATGTTTTCCACATCTACTAATTAATATGAAGCAAATTTCTATGCTTCTTCCTCAAATATAACTCATTTTTTATTTATTAATTTCTTCTTGTGTATTTCATACGTAACATCCCAAACAATCTTACTCATCTTTATATCGACATCCCAAATGGCACCCTCCCATAACCTACCCCCCGCCACCCAATGGAGCCCATATACTTTATCATCCTTGTTACTGTCCACTGTGTTATCAGTGCCTCTAGCTGTTCCTCAGTGTTAGTCCATCTGCTGAGCCTAGTCAGCCTATCTAGAGTTCCTTGTTTAAGAAAGATCAGCTCTTTTTCATTTAACAGCAATCAGTTGTCAAGATTCCTTTAGATAAGATTGAGGTCTGCTGTTCATTTTCCCAGTTCTATGCAGGGTTACTGTCTGGGAGTTTCTTAGGCCACCCTGGCCAACAACTTAAAGGAAGGTGTCTCTTGTCTGGCATTGTTTCTTATTATGTAACCTTTAGCTATACATACAGACTCTCAAAGAATTATACTGATCACTTTAATCTTTGGTTATACTTTCCTTTTTGGTGTTTAAGACCATAGAGTTGGCCCAAATAAACGAATTTATTTTTAGTCTTAAGGTCATTTGAGGATCTGTTCCTCAGGGGTTACATGGGCTTAGGAGGAGCCCCTGGCTCCTTTCTTTTGAGAGTTCCATCTATGTGAAGATAAGTCAAAGTCCTGCTTGACTGTGGCTGGCTTCATTTGGAAGCATGGAGAAAACGTTTCCTCTGTGTTGACCCTCCTCTTTGTAGACTGGACACTGGTTTAAGTCCATCTGATGGTGTCTCCATGGCCTCCTTAATCAAGAGGACAGGTGACTCACCACAATTACAGGACATTTTGAGAGATGCTCCATAGTCCCCTGGAACTTAGATGACCTTGGAGGGCAAGGAGCAAAAACTGTCTTTTAAGTCCTTCTGACCAGATTAATACAGGCCTGAAAGTGTGACTGTTAAACATCGAAGAAGATTAGTTCCACCAGTCTGGTACTTTTAATTACCACGCACTACATAGATAAAGCTTGGGCAAAAACCAAACATTCTCAGATATGCATTGACTAGACATATACTATGTTCCTTGAGCTAGTTGTATGTATAATTTGTCAGTAGGTTATTGGACTAATATGGTTCCCTCTGTTTTTTTTTTTTTTTTTTTTTTTTAAACTAGCTGGGCATTATTTATCTTCTCATTGTCTAACCCTTCCTCCATGGTCTCCCCATTTAAAGTACCCCCATTTTTCCCATTTCTCCCTTAATAATACTCTTCTCCTGTGGTCCCTCCTCTCTTGAGCGCCTTCTTTCCCTTTATCCCCAAGGTTCCTTGTATACCCTCCCTTCCCCTTCCCATTTAAATAACCCCATTTTTATCCATATCTCCCTTATTAACACCTATTTCCTACTGTTCTTCTCCTTCAGGTTCTTTCTTTTCCTTTACCTCCCTGGTTCCTTTTCATTATCCTGATTCCTGTAGTTATAGATCCATACTCATTTATAAGGATTTGGTGCTAGGCTCCACATATGAGGGAGAACATACATCATTTGTTTTTCTGAGCCTTTGTTACTTAATATAACAGTTTCTAATTCCAGCCATTTACCTGCAAATTTCATGATTTCATTTTTCTTTACTGCTGAGGACTCCATTGTATAAATGAACCACATTTTCATTATGCTCTCGTTTATTGTGGGGCTTCTGTCTCTTAGCAAAGACCAACAACAAACATGGTTGTACAAGTGTCTCTGCAATAGGATGAGTCCTTGTATATATGCCAAGGAGTGGTATAACCAGGTCATATGATAGGTTCGTTTTGGGGGGTGTTTTTTGGTTTTTCGTAAATTTCATTTATTATTTTAATTTTATGTGTATGCGTGTATTGCCTGTATGTATGTATGTGCACCCATGTCATGCAATGCCCATAGAGGACAGAAGAGGCTGTCAGATCCCCTGAAACTGGGGTAAGATGAAACCTCTGTCAGATGTGTCACTGGTGAAGATTTTCTTCCATTCTGTGTGTTTTCTCTTCACTTCATTGGTTTCTTCTTTTGATTACTTTTAGTTTTTAGTTTAATGAGGTTCCATTTGTTGATTCTTTACCTTGTTTCCTGAGCAACTGCTGTCCGGTTTAGAAAATCCTTTCCTATACCTACATCTTGTAGGTTATTGCCAATGTTTTCTTCTAACAGTTTCAGAGTTTCAGGCTTCACATTAAGGTCATTGATCCATTTGGAGTTGACTTTGGTGCAAGGTGAAAGATAGGGGTTTGTTTAATGAGGTTCCATTTGTTGATTCTTTACCTTGTTTCCTGAGCAACTGCTGTCCGGTTTAGAAAATCCTTTCCTATACCTACATCTTGTAGGTTATTGCCAATGTTTTCTTCTAACAGTTTCAGAGTTTCAGGCTTCACATTAAGGTCATTGATCCATTTGGAGTTGACTTTGGTGCAAGGTGAAAGATAGGGGTTTAATTTTATTCTTCTACATGTGGGAATCCAGTTTTGCCAGCACCATTTGCTGAACATGCTGTCTTTCCTCCAGTGAATGTTCTTGGCCCCTTTGTCAAATATCAGGTGGCTGAAATTGCATGTACTTGTGAGTGGATACTTTTTTACAGTGGTGGGTACTGAGGGTGCGTTGTGGGAACTCAGCCGGATGCTACGTCATTTGCTCGTGGACTTTTCTCTCTTTCTAGGTTTTCTCCTTCTACTCTGTTGACTCATAGATCGTAACTATAACTGCTGAGGTTTTGTATGTTGATTTTCCTCCAAAATACAATGTATTTTTCTCGAATATTGCATTAATTTGACCCTTCTGCAGAAGTTTCCCCTACCCATGGCCCACGTAACAGGCAAAAGGGAAGAGCAAAACAGATGTGATTCCCAGTGTCCTCTTAGGATGGACTTGCATTTGGTACTGCGTTATTTTATAAAGTGACTTTGGTTTTGTTCTATAAATAGTAAATTATATTCATATAGTAGTCAATATAAAACTTTAGCAAATCATCAGTTTTGTTATTAAAATAAATTGCCTACTTCAACATTTTAAAAATTTGTTTTTATTGAATTTTTGTGTAGTTTATACAGAATATCTCAAAGAATCTTAACTTTATACCCCGTCTCCACTGGGTAAGGAAGAGCTGATTTTCTTAAAACAAGAGACTCTAGATAGGCTGACTAGATGTCAGTGGATAGACTTGCACAGGGGAATGTCTGGGGACACCGACTTGACACTTCAACATTTTTAATTTTATATGAAATATAAAGCTTTCTAAGGTGTATAGCTAAAAATTGGGATGGTCATATGTGCTTGCTTTGTAGACTCAAAGAATAACTATATGATTTCTTAAAGGTTTTAGTTTACATCCTTCGGTAAATATAAATGGGGTCTAAAAATGTTATGTTACCGATGGCACTGATGCAAGAGGGAACAAACCTTGTAGTGCTAATGAAGGCAAGTTATCAGTTTTACACACAAAGTAAATTAAACTAAGTTTAATTAAACACAGTTCATTAAGGTTAATTAAACTAAGTCTGTATTACTTATCAAAAAGAGTATTCGGGGCTGGAGAGATGGCTCAGCAGTTAAGAACACTGACTGCTCTTGCAGAAGACCCGGGTTCGAATCCCAGTACCCACATGGCAACTAACAACTGTCCATACTCCAGTCGCAGGGGATGTGACAGCCTCTTCTGTCCTCCGCAGGCATTGCATAACATGGTGCACTTACTTACATGCAGGCATAACACTCATACACATAAAATAAAAATAATAAATAAAATATTGGGCCGGGCGTGGTGGTGCACACCTTTAATCCCAGCACTTGGGAAGCAGGAGCAGGTTGATCTCTGTGAGTAGACAGTGAGTTCCAGGACAGCTGGGACTACAGGGAGACCCTGTCTCAAAAAAAAAAAATATTCCCAGAAATAAGGGTATTTTTAAATTCAATATTTGTACTTCCTAGTATAGAAAGTAGACTGAAACTACACATTGTAAATAGCTCATCAAGGGAACACAACTGCTATTGTTTTGTTTGTTCCGAGTTCCCCTTTAACCTAGATGATGTCTTGGGAGCAGTGGGAGACTGGGTGGCCTTGGGGAGTATGCGAACCCCACCACAGAGAGAGACCACAGTGAGGGGTGTTAGAAAGGTGTATGGGATCACAGCAAGGCAAAAAGTTTTTCATCTGTAGAAGGGGTCAGAGAAAGAGGCTCTAAATTCAGCAAGCCTGGGTCCTGCTGGGTTCTTACTCCTAAGACAAAGGGGTCCCTGCCTCACTCAGTGGTCAGAGCTCGCATTCCTCTGTGGTTGGCTAACTAAAGAGGCAGAGCTGATAACAACTCCAGCCCCAGGAGATCTGACAGCCTCTTCTGACGTCCTCAGGCACTGCACAACACAGGTGCACTTATCTACATGCAGGCAATACACGCATACACATAAAAATAAAAATAAAGAATAAATAAAAATTTAAAGTTTAAAATAATAGTAATAACCATAAGAGGCACAGCTGGTAAGCCAAGTGCAGCTGTTGGGGGCAGGAAGCAACCCTGAATCTTAGTGCTGAACGGAACATTTAAAGTTTAAAATAATAGTAATAACCATAAGAGGCACAGCTGGTAAGCGAAGTGCAGCTGTTGGGGGCAGGAAGCAACCCTGACTCTTAGTGCTGAACGGAATGTTTTTTGCCAGTGATGTTCTTCACAAATTTGTCTTTTGAGAATTTCATACATGAGTATTGTCTTTGCACTATCTCCAGCCCTCCCACACCCCCCACACTCCCTCTCAATTTCTTCTACTTTTTGTTGTTGTGTTTGTTGTTTGTTTGTTGAGACAGGGTCTCACTATGTAGCCCCGACTTACCATGTAGACCACATGATTTCCCACTCACAGAGCTTTGCTCATTTCCCACTCACCGAGCTTTGCTTGCCTCTGTCTTCAGAGTGCTGGGATTAAAGGTGTGCCACCACGCCCAGCCTCTTGTCCTCTTCTTGGATTACTGATCTGCATTCCATTTAGTGGTGCCCAGTTAGGGCTGTTCCTTTAGGATTGGATAACCTCTCAGGGAACCAGAGAAAACCGATTCTCCCTCCTGCAGCTCTTGTTTTGACAACTTTCTTAAAGATGGAACTTCTTTTCTCATTTAACCCTTTGATAGGCCGGGGGAAGGTGCCTTGGAAGCCAAGCAGCAGCACCACCAGTCTGGAGGGGACAAGAGCAAACTCTGGAAGGACTGACTGCCCGGGTTCCAGTTCCCTGGGAAGGGTGCGACCTGGAGAACAGAGGGGGACAGCAGACTCTGGGGCTGTTAATGTGTCTTCCCACATTGCTGGCTCTCCAGATGAAGCACAGTATAAAGACTGTTTCTGCTCCCGCTGGTTGCTGTTTTTAATGGCAGACATCACAGACTTGAGACTGGACTGTTCCAGCTACAGTTTCACCTGTTCTGCAAGCTGGAAATGTTAGATGCTTACTTCCTGGTGACACATGTAAACTGTGCTGCAATAAGAGCACCCAACAACCTTTAATGTGATTGCTGTTCCTACCCTTGAAGCAACCTTGCTTTGGGTGAACAGGGAACAGAGCATTTTGCATCACTGATCGCAGAGGGCAGAGCATTTAAAAATAGGAACAAAATCTTCTGGTGAGATTTGGTTGAGCAGAATTCCTGGCTCGTTCTCCATGGATGACTCAGGACCCTGCCCCAGGGCCCCGAATTCTCAAGCAACTCCCACCCATTCCAGTTTCCTTCCTCACCACTGTTACTCAGGTCACATTACACACTGACTTCTAAGGAGAGTCAAGTTCCCACAGAGAAACTCCTCCTGCGGATTCAGACAACCAAAGTCCACTCAAGGCCAACAGAGAAACAAAGGAGAAACCACCCATCTGTGTGACGCACGGCTTTGAGAGCTTTGAGACTCATTTTGATTGAAAAACTGAACTTGTTAACCAAGGCTCATGATTCAGCTGCTGTGGGAGCTTCAGAGTCCAGCTAGATGAAGGACAGGAGCCATAAGCACCCTCGGCATTGCCTCTCAAACTGAAGCAAGTCCCCTGCCAGCAGAGGTCCAAGTTCTGATGCCAGGAACACAGTAGGGTCATAGGAAGTAGGGAGGTTGAAGGGGTGGGAGGAGTCTCAGGCAGATAAGACACACTTCATTCACTGCAGACACCGGCAGACACCTAGGTACACACGGGCTGGGCACAGGCATACATGAAGACTGGCGCACAAGCAGCAGGCGGGTGCACACGAGGCTGCGCTGGCCAGGGCCAAGGCACTTCTGACTTTAAGGCCGTATTTATCCGAAATCCCACAAAAAGGGTATTTTGGCAGGAATGGCTATGTAACATATTATTTTGCTGTTTACTTGGAGCTCCTGTGTGTCTGTGTTAGACCATCATTAGCTGTCTCATGGTCCCCAGATATGTTAGGCCCACGCCACACATCTATATCAACACCGTATTGTCCACAATACGGTGTTCTTCCTTATACAAGGTGCTCTCACACCCCAGAAGTCCTCCTCAGAAGTGAATAGTGGACAAAATTTAAGCACTTAAAACAATTTCTTACAAGTACCAGCACGTCGTTTATGTTTAAGAGCAGAGACATTTCCTTTGGGATATAGCTACTTCTGTATGCTAGGGCTCACTTTAGCTGTCTTTCCATCACAAGCACCCTAAATATCTCCTTTAACTCTTCTAGCTCTCTCACATTACAACTGCTTGTTCACATATCTTACCAGGGACACTACTCACAGTCTTGTGCAAGTAATAAGGTAATTGTGACTCACAGCAACACCTAGTCTATTGATCCCTGCCAATCTATCTTCTTGATGGAAACTTCAAAGCTACATAATCATTTAACTGCGATAAACCCTAAGGATAGTCACAACAGCTGGCTCAGGGAACCAACATAATAAAAAAAAAAAAATGTAAATCTTGTGGGCACTCTTTGTTCTGTTGGTACTGCTCGAAACCTGACCCCTCTATTTACCCTTGACTCCCCCCCATATAAACTCATATAATTTGTCTCTTCCAGACTCTTGTGAAAGGAAATTAAAGGGGCAGCTCTGGGTGAAGAGGCATGGGAGGCAATCGGTCTCTTACATGCTCGGATGAATTTGGAGTGACACAATGCATTTTTATTTGTTTTAATCACTTCTTTCTGTCAGCCACCAGCAAGCTGTGACCCATGTTGCTGGGTCACAGATAAAACAGCTCCACAATGCTCCTTTGCTGCTTTTATGCCCACAGAGAAGGAGAGGCATTCAATAAGCTAATCTGGTGGAGAGGTTTATCAGATTGCTGTTTGGATGTGACATCTTTGGTCCCTTTTCTTCTCTGGGGAGAAGTCATCTACCTGAGGGACGTGGATCCTTGAGACACGCTGAGCTCATCTTTTATAAGTGGCAACTTTGACCATCTTCATTCTCCCTATTAATGACGGTGATATTTGTCTCTCCTGGTAGTATACAACAGAGGTGTGCACTCTAACCCCACCCCCAGGAAAATGTCCAGGAGCATTGCACTGGATTTGTGGGCAGGATGGAGCTTACTTCTTAAACCATCTTCTCTCTGCAGATATCCAGACTCCTTCTGTTGGCTCAGAGGAGATGACAGAACCCAACAGTGTTGTTGACTATAGCAGGGCTGGCAGAAGGGCTCCCGTAAGAGGGTGCCACACCCTTCCGCCTCTCCCACAGATACTCTGATCGAGATGTGTTGAGGCTGTTCCTATTTTCCTCATTTGAATATTCTCCCTCTCTATTAAGATGTGTGAATATTGTTTTCCCTTCCCGTTACTCAAACTCTAATTTCCATAATGTAACGTTCTAATTTACATTCTCTTCAATCTTTGTCTCTTTCAAATGTGACAGAGGTGTATATCTCAATAACATTCCCTCATACAACATGCAAAAGTGGACGACAGCATGTGATGCCCTTCAGTCATTTCATGGGCTCTAATTCTTTCCATTTCCACAGCGTTGGTCCCATAAACGCGGTAAGGCCGTTAGAAATCAGAAGTCCCATCAAGTTACAGCAACATCTTGCTCAATTAATTAGAAGCAAATCATTCCAAGATCATACCAGACTTATCAGTGGTATATGCCCATGTACCTCTAAGTCTTTATAGAATTAACAGACTTCCAGGTTCTGAACGGAATGTTAATTGTTGTAGCTACTCAGATCTACTCATCCTGAATTATTCTTAACAGCAAGTTGGAGAGACTGGAGAGTGAGCCAGATGGAGCGCCAAACCTCTTCCCACTGACCTCGAAGGTAGTCATTTCACAAGTAATTTTCAGAGGCTGTTGTGCTTTGAAATTCTGACAACCTTAACTGACTATAAGTTCGTGTATCTGGTACTTGGTTCACTGCCTTCTTTATGAAGATTTTATAACTCAGTTGGGTATATTCAATAATTTGGACCATTATAACAAGGCTATGCACTGGGTGGCTGGGAACCCAAGATTAAGGTGCTGACAGAATTGATGTCTGATGAGGGCCCGCTTCCGCACAGTGTTTGACTTCTCCTTGGAGGCTCATATGGCTAAAGAGCAATGGAGCTCACAGGGATCGATTTTGAAGGATGCTGTCCTATCCATGAGGGTTCCTTCCATGGGACCTAACCATTTCCTCAAAAATTCATCACCTTTTGGGATTCATTTTATGGTATTAACTGTGGCTGCTGAGGGGGCAGGGGCGCAAAGGGACCTGAATGGTTTATCATGGAACTGCAGAAAGACCAGGTTTCTTGCACGGTTTTATTTCTTTACTCCTATTTCTTCATCCACGTGCGGGTGCCAAAAGCACAGGCAGCTCTGTTTTAATACTCATACTCATCAGGGTTACAGTTGGATGTCTACAAAACAGTGAATAGTAATAAAAAGGGTAGAACATAGCAGTTTAGCAAAATATAATGACCAGGATAACAGAACCACCATAATAGGCCTTGAGAGATAAAAGTGTCTCCTGAGAAACGAGGGGAGTACTGTCATTCCAGAGATAACTCCCTGGCAGGCATTCTTGCATAAACTTTCTCAGGAGACAAGGCTCTCAAGACATACAGGTCCAAGGTTCACCTAAATTTACCAAGCATATTTTTTAAAGCCATAGGAACACTATTGCATAGTCCCTTCAACTAACAGGCGTTGAAACCACTGAACAAGAAGAATGGAGTCTTAAGAGAAAAGGACTGCAGCTTTTGTTGATGTTTTATTGATGTTGGTATGATACGTCTCTGGAGACACTGGCCAAGATTCTGAGTTTAGGACAAATTCTACTCTGGAAGTCAGTGTTCAAAGTAGGAATTCAATATTAATATTTCTCTCTAGAGTAAGAATAATTAATGCTATAGTTGAAGTTTAACAAAGGCCCCCAAACTTGTCTTACTTCTGATAGGAAATAACAATACACATGAAACTTACCTGACCCTGAATGGGCCTTATGCTTTCCCAACCTGATCCACACTCCTCACATCAATCCAAGCTCCAACTCAAAGGCTCCTGCTCTTCCTCTTCCTAGAGATACCTGGCTTCACTTCAGAGCTGTTCCATGTATAATCTAAGTGAAAAACATAATTCCTGAACGCAGCACCTTTGATCGCTCCGGCCGTCTTGATGCCATGAAAAAAAGATTTCCAAGGCTCACATTTTGGTCTGTGAAACAGGGGTGAGGCTTATCCTAAGAATGAACAGTTACCTTCCACTTTCAACCAACAGTGACTCTTTTCCAGAGATAAAACACTTTGCAGGTATGAGATCTCATAACCAGAACCCCAAGCCAGAGGTCCTTTCAAGTCTAGGGGTTCCAACATCTCAGTCTAGCCATTGGTCCCAAAGGAAGCAATCAAAACCAATGAGGAGTCAGGAAAATGGTGGCAATTAAGCATTTCCTTCCATCTTTGGGATACTGATGAAAGCTTTAGCATTAAATAGAGGAAAATTTTGCAGGTGCTCAGAGCAGGAAATTGGAGGCAGTAACTAAGCAGAGACCCTGGAGATTTTCTGTTTTGCCTCACCTGGCTTACTCAGCCACCTTTCTTATATAACCTAGACCCAGCTTATATAACCGAGTGGCCAGGGATGGTACCATCCACAGTGGGTTGGACCTGCCTACACCACTTAGCAATTAAGAAATGCCCCATATACATGCCCGTAGGTCAGTTTGATGGAAGCATTTCCTCAGCTGAGATTCCCTGTTCCCAAATTTGTCTATTTTTGTGTCAAATTAACAAAAATCATGATAACAGCTAATCTATCTGTTAGCATGATTATGTCATATGTTTTTGTTTGGAGGCTTGTGTAGTTAAAAATAGAACTAAGTATACTTAAACATTAAAAACGTGTACACACAAATTTATTTATATAAACACAAAACATATAGCATGTAGAGACTATCATACACTTTTTAAAAATAAAAACCAATAAACATGTATTTAGAATTTTTAAATAAGTACATTTGTCAATCATACATATCAAATATTTGTATAGTTACCAGTGCACATGTATACAGTGTACTTTGATTTATTTTAGTTCCAAACACATGTATATTTACTATTTCACAGCAAAAATGTTGAGAATATGAGTTCCTGAAAAATCTGTCTTAAAAAAAAGCATTTAGAACACTGATAAAAATTATCATAATTCTTAGGACTTAATGAATTCTAACAGGACATAACTAAATTCAGTAACGAAGTCAATTCAAGGCTCAAAACCAAAACTCAGTAGTTGGGGAAATGTTATTGTATTAGGTGCATTTCCGTTGCTGTGATAAACACCATGGCTAAAGGAAACTTATAGAAGAAAAAGTTTATTTTGGCTTACAGTTCCAGAGGGTTCAGTTCATCCTGGCAAAGAGGAATGGCAACCAGTGGCAGGCATGGCAGGAGCCACGTGCTGACCAATCACACCTTCAACCACAAACCAGAAGCAGACAGCAAACTGGAAGTGGGGAAAGGCTATGAACTCCCAAAGCCCACCCCAGTGATGTGCTTCCTATACCTCCTACAGGTTCCATGATCATCTCCAAACAGCTCCCCAAAGTGGAGAGGACAAGTGACAAGTGACAAACTCGGGCTGATGGGGAATATTTATCATATAT
>NW_008351637.1:132385-141248 GCF_000622305.1 Nannospalax galili | reverse complement strand
TGAAATGCTAAGCCACAGTCTAATAGATACCCAGTGCCAGGCCAGGAAAATCACCTTTCAAGTTGTTAGTCAGAGGTGTACAGAAGACCCCCTAAATCATACAGGCTACCGCCATTGCCATTTATTGCCTCCCAGAATTTGCAGGTAAGTACCTATTGCTGAGGACACCACATAGCCCAAGGACTTAGAAGAATTGTATTGGAACTGACCTGGAAGCCTCCTCCTTGGGGATCAATTCTCATAGTATCAGAAGTTGCTGTGCAACCAGCCACGGGAAAAAAATAATCAAAGGTCTTCCCCAGCTGTTAAGCCTATGAACCATAATGAAGACAGGTTGGCAAATATATCTACAACACTATCCCTACATCTAAGGATGAGGGAACATTGAGGAACAGGGGCAGAAAGATTCAGAGTCAGAGGATGGGGATACCTGCTAGGAGATAGTGTCTCCTAGGTATGACAGGGATCTGTACCCATGAAATCTCAAATATATGATTGTGTAAACAAGAACACATAATGGCCAAGCCAGACAACATGCCGGCATGGATGGGGGAAATTTCACAATTCTTCCCCTCCAATAAAAAATTATAAAAAATGAAATTAAAAATAGAAATTCTGAACAAAAGCGAAGCTAGAAACAAAAGATTTAATAAGGCAAATAAAAAGCTCATCATTCCACAAAATAAAGAGTTTTATATCAGTACAAAATCAAATGACTGCTGTAAGCTAAGCTTTACTCAGATGGTCTGACAAAAACATAATGAGTGGTAGCCATGTGCTGTCAGTATGCCTCCATCCTGTGTGAGACTGCGGATAGTAATAAATTCCGAGTTCCAGTAGCTCACAGGGAAAAGCATGATTGAAAAACGAGGACTGTGGAAACATGCTCTGTGAAGGAAATGCGGTGGTATACTCATGAAAAAGCAAATGTGTGAAGCAGGACTACACTTTCTTTGAATTACCCTCAGGGTCTCTAGCTCTTATCTCTAAAACTGCTTTAGCAGAAGGGAGAAGAAGAAGTGGGCCAGAGGAGGGAGAGAAGAGTTACATAGTTTCACGGGGTTGTGAAGTTTAAGCAAATCACTGAATTTTAAGTCCTTCCAATAGTTATTAGGCTGCAGTAAACGTAGTACACATTTATTTTTCCAAGGTGTTGAGAAAAAAGCGATGTGAGATACCGACAGATTTTTCTCTGTATAAAAAGCTTCATAATAGTCAGAATAGTTTTTCAGTCTTTTAAATTACTTTAGGCTTAGCTTGGACACCTCTCACTGAGAAAGTGGGAGAGAGTAATCCAGTCTGAGAAAAAGTCAAACTCCATGACTTCCCAGACTCTAGTGATATCGATGTGCTAAGCAAACTGGGAGCTGTGCAGAGCAAACCGCCTTGGGAAGGCACCAGTCAGCATACTGCATGTTTGCAAGGCAGCGAGCGGAGAGAGCTTCGTTCTTCTTCCATAGTTCCGGGCTAGAATTGCTCTCACGTATTCACAGACAGTGATGCTTTCATACTGGAAGAGCACGTAGTGAGATTTATGAGCCATGTGTGCTGAACATTAAAATCATGGTTCTTTAGAAATAAGGAGCAATGAGGCCACTGGGCTGAGAGAAATGAACAGGGAGTAAGTTAGAGATTGACAAAATCCTCACTTCACACCTTTGTCTAAAATGTCCTCCATTCCTAAGGGCTATAGAGCCAGGAGCTGGGATCTCTGCCACTGAAATCACAACTTCTCTAATTTGTCAGAGGACTGACAACCTGCTAGTGCACTCCGTTTTCTTTTTCTACTATTATTTCTATTAGTAAGAAGAATAATGCATCTCAGCACTTGGGAGGAGGACTGCCATGAGTTCAAAGCCAGCCTAGGCTACAGCATGTGACCTTGCCTCAAAAAGAAAATGAAAAGAGGAATGAAAATATTTTAGAGAATATTTTTCATACTAATATACCAGGAGTCAGAGGCGGGTAAGATGGCTCAGTGGAAAAGGTCCTCACTGCTGATCGTGATGGGCTCCATTCCAGGAACCCAAATGGGAGAGGAGAGAACCAATTCCTACAAGTTGTCCTGTGTCCACCACATACACACACACACACACACACACACACACACACGAATACACACATACGAATACACACACACAGAGACAGATACACACACACAGACACAGACACACAGATACACACAGACACAGACACAAACACACCACTAAATAAATGAGTTATGTAAAAAAAAAAAAAAAATGTAAAAACATGCCAGGAGTCAACATAGTACTAAGAGAGTGAGCCCATAAAATCCTTCATAAAGGAAATAACATTAGGAAGTAAACTACAAGCTTTAATCCCATGGAAGGTGCCCTGAAGGTCACTGTTCAAAATTATTTATACATAGAAACATGTTAAATCCCTTTTCTTCCATCTTGCCTTTAATAGATACTATAACTATGAAAACTGTAATAAGTCGGGTGTGGTGGTGCATGCCTTTAATCCCAGAACTTGGGAGGCAGAGGCAGGCGGATCTCTGTGAGTTCAAGGCCAGCCTGGTCTACATAGTGAGTTCCAGGACAGCTGGGGCTACAGGGAGACCCTGTCTCAAAAAGACAAAAAACAAAAAACAAAAAACTGTTAGCTTAACATACTATACCTATAGTCACTAAATTAAACATCTCTATATTGAATCATGTCAATTTTATTTTATTTTGTTTCTTGAAATAAGGTCTTACTGTGTAGTTCTTGTTGGCTTAGAACTCAAGATCCTCCTGCCTCACCCTCCCAGGTGCTGGGATTACAGGCCTGTTCAATCATGCCTGTAACCAGAATTCTTAATTGCACACAGTATACAGTCTGGATAAGGTAAATCACAAAATAAATGTCCTGGAGGATACTGGGCAGTTTTCAAAGTTGGCAGTGCCCAGTATCTGACAGGGGGAGGGCATGCAATGAGATACAGTCTCCAAAGCCTTTTAGGACTCTCCAGAATGTGTGGAACAGGGGAAGACAGGGAGAGGAGAGAAGAAGAATCAGGAATCCAGGAGGAGCGTGAAAGGATGGAACACATTGTGTGGAGAAAATGAAAATGTTGATGTGGGGAAAACGCCAAGATAGTTTCAATTTTTCTCCTATTCTTTCCATTTGTAAACTGCACTGGTAGAATTGGTGCCTTAGGGAATAATGAAGTTGGGCTGAAAATGTGAACATAAAACTGTGAAAGTAAAATTTAAAGACAGAAGACAGAACTCCGAGAACGCAGATGCGGCTAATTTTATGACAGCACCTGAAGACTCAGAGTTCAGTTCCATCCAGAGTTAATTAGAAAGGCTCTAACACAAGGTACATTTGTTTGAGTGGTAATTACAGTTTTATTGGAGTTTAAATTATCCAAGCTATATATAGACTGTAGAATTGCTGTTGCCTTTGTAACACCGCCTCAGAGGTAAACAAGTGCTCCCAGAACGGGAAGCTTGAGGCCTTCAGGACCAGGCTGAGCAAACAAATGCCTTAGTGATGTGGATGATGCAAAGAAGGGGAGATGCTGTGCTAATCTTCCTTCTCCTCATATAACACCGCAGACAAGGGAATCCATCGTAGTATTTCATCACCTCCTCCCCAATTTCCCACACAATCTGTTTAAAGCAAAACACAAAACAACTCGAGATTAAAATTAAAGTCTAGGTTTCTGAATTATTTCAACAGAAACCATGTCTCACTGTCATGTGACATTGTCCAAAAATAAACACAAATCCTTTCTATGAAAGAGAACCCAAGATTCTTTCAAAAATAATTAGAAGAATGAGTGATTTCAGGTATTTTAGTTTAATTTAAAAAAAATTTTTTTTTATGTTTTGTGTATATGTGTATTGTCTGCATGTAGGTTAGTACACCTGTGTCATGCAATGCCCTTGGAGGACAGAGAGGCTATTGGGTCCCCTGGAACCGGAGTTACTGACAGTTGTTAGCTGCCATGTGGGTGCTGGATTCGAACCCAGGTCTTTGGCAAGAACAGTGCTGTTAACTGCTGAGCCATCGTTCTAGCCCCAGTTTAAATATTTTTAACTAATATTAATAACTAATAAGTGGTAGAGAAAGAAACTACTAAAATAGGGAAATGGTTTAAAATTAAGTTCTATGAATTCTGTGTCAAAAAGGAAAATTTCCTCATTGCCTCCTGATCTCCCGATTACTCTGCATGGCCTGCTGCAGCCCATTCATTACAAGAGAGCAAATGGAAAGTCCTATATTTGGAAATCACTTGAATCTTCCACTAATAATTTCAGTAGAACGATGCATGCTATTTTTCAAGACAGTTGTAATCTGTTAATTTAATAACTCTCTTCTAGATGGTATTTCTAAGAAAGTAACATTAGAATATTATTGAAAACACAGGACAGCATCATACAGACTCATAAGATGTTGGAACTGTGTCTCGGAGACTTAATAAAATATAAATGCATATTCAAATGCTAATACTATTCAATCAAGTTTTTAAATTTCTAACCAATAAGCAGAATAGGGATCAATGACCAAACAGGAATATTTGAGAGGACAGGCAAGAATTTCATGGTTTCAAATTATTGCTTTATTTTGAGAAAATGCTAAATAATTATTTATAACACAATATGATGCTCAACAAATTCTCAGCTACTATTTATTGAAAATATTACAAATATATTATCAATAACGACCAACTTCAAAGTTTATTGTCAATGATTCATTTAAAATTAACCATAAATACTGAAAAAAATGCTCCAGAGTAAGTATCTAAAGAAATAGTCAAGAACTCAACATAAAATTCATGATAGATTATGCTGTGGAGACTTAAGGTGCCCAGAACTAATTTCCTCCTCCACAAAACAAAAACAAAAACAAACCAAAACAAAGTAATGTGTGTATAGCAACATTTTGAGATGATTAACCAGGGAAGAGCATTGGAAATCAGCAAGAGAGACACTGGAACCTTGTCTGATGCAGTGACCAACGGCAGTGCAGAGATGGGGAAAGACAGAAGAACCCGCCCCTCAAGCTCTATAGCCAGGAAAGGGAAAGACTACCCTTTGCAGGAATGAGGGAGCCCCAGCAGCCTTGTCTGGCCAGCTAGCTACTGTAAGCACGTCCACGTAGGAGTAGCCACTATGTGAACTACCCACTCACACTCTGTATCACACCTGCCCGAACTGTTAGTGTCCCCAGGGTTGCACAGGCCATAGAGACAGTGAATCTGTCTGGCTGCATGACAGTTTGCACTGTGACCAAAGTCATTAAGTATAGCCAAGGATGTTAGAAGGAGACTGCAATATGGTGTCAGGCTGGAAAGCCAGCCCTGTATCCCACTCATACTCCAAAGCACCCCTTCAGTAGCAAGGTGTTGCTAAGAAGATGGTCCTACAAAGTGGTAGAGAAAAGCGACCCAACCCACAAATCTTGACATGGGGCATAGGAAGTGTGGGAAAACAGGGCAGTATGATGCATCCAAAAGAACACAGGAACAGAGGCAAGAATTTCAGGCAGGTGGCAAAGTGTCTAAAAGAATTTCAGAGAGGACAAGTTTTGGTGGTTTTAAATCCCAGCACTTGGGAGGCAGAGGCAGGAGGATCTCTGTGGACTCGAGGCCAACCTGGTCTCCACAACAAGTTCCAAGCCAGCTGGGGCTACAAGGAGACCCTATGTCAGAAGAGAGAGAGAGAGAGAGAGAGAGAGAGAGAGAGAGAGAGAGAATAATTGTAAAAAGAATATCCAATGTTATTCAAGAATTCAGAATAGTACAGATAACAATAAGTGAAAGTAGGAAAGGCAATGCAAGATGGAATGAGAAGTTAGGGAGTGACTGAAATTATGAAAAAAGACAGAACAGAGATCCTGAAAATAAGAGCCTAATATATCATATTAAAAAATTAAAACCACACACAGATAAAGGCGCCAACAGAAGAATGTCTGAACTTAAAGTCAGGTCCTGGCATAAAAAAGAGGGGGGAGGGAGAGAAGAGTTTCTTCAAAGCTTTGATTTTCTTTTCTTTCATTTATTTATTATGTACTTATTTTTATTATTATTTTTCATATTTGGACTGCCTGGAGGAGGAGATAGAAAGGTTAAGGACCACATCCAAAACCCATTCATTGAAATAACAGTACCATTATTTTTATTTTTGGTAAGGGTCTGTATACGCATATTCAAGAGGCCCATAAAACCACAGGAGACATGAATTGAAAAGATCTTCACCGTACCATATTAAATACAAATTGTCAAATACATAAGATAAGGAATTCTAAAAGAGAAAAGCACCAGCTCACATGCAAGGGTAACATCACAGAGACCTCACAGACTTGGGGAAATTTTAAAGATGAAGTCAAAGTCCTGAAATAAAATAACTGCCAAACAAAGAATAAATGAAGACTATTCAAAACAAAACCAGGAGTCCGTTTTCACCAGATCAAGCTGACAAAAGTGGCTGACAAGAGTCCTAGATTCAGAAAGTTTACACAACATCACAGAACCATGTGAAAGTGTGAATCCCACAAGAAGAGTGGATGCTAGATGTCTGGGAGATAACAGGAAGTGCCAAATGCCATCAACATGGGGCTGGGGAGATGGCTCAGTGGTTAAGAGAACTGGCTGCTCTTGCAGGGGACCCGGGTTCGGTTCCCAGAACCCACATGGCAGCTAACAACTGTCCAGGACTCAAGTTCAAGGGGATCCAGTGCCCTGTTCTGACCACCTTGGGCATTACATGACATGGGTGCACTTACATACATGCAGATAAAACACTCATAGAAATATAATAATACAATTTGTTTTTAAAAGGAAGGTTTAATTATCTATAAAATACTGTGGGCAACAGCTGGACAACACATTGCTTTCAACAGCACGAGGAATTTTCTGCAGAATATAATGTATATCAAGTCATAAAATGCCTTAAGCATTCACACAATTTAAATCACACCAAAGATTTTTTTCTAATCACAATGCATAAAGCTAGAACTCAACAATAAAATAAAAATTTTGAAATTACATACACCACATTTTTGAATGAGGAGTAGATTATCAAAGAAATAAAAAGAGAATAGTTAAAAATTCTCAAAAATGGTTCATGACCCTCTTCTTCCCTGGGCTGCACGGCCCACCAGCGTGTTTCCTGGACTCCAGGACTGAACTCTCAGCCCTGGGCTGATCCTTTGCATCCAGATGGACCCAGTTCCTTCTTGAGGTCCCCAGGAGCCCTGTGGGCCTAGCCCCACCCTGACCTCCCTCTGCTTCCCTGGGCTGCACAACCCACCAGCCTCTTTCTTGGACGCTGGGCTGTCGTTTTGGCTTCCTGATCCTTTGCATCCAGGCCAACCCAGTTCCTCAGTGCAGTCCCCAGAAGGCTTTGGGGCCTCTTCCCACCTCCATCACCCTTTACATCTCTAAGCGTCACAGCAACCAGTTGCCCTAGACCAGCATCTTTCCTGGGCCCCGCTCCCAGGCCAGTCAAACCCCCAAATTCCTAAGGCCAAAATCTTTTGTGGAGGGATCCAGACCTTAGGAGAAAGCCTGAGAGCATCTGATCCTCATCTGACTTGGACCTCTGTGGGAACTCCTGAAGACAAAAACAATCTGGCCACTCCATACAAAAGAGAGAGCCAGAAGCTTAGATGAACCAGCTTTTCATGCTGAAAAAGTAAACCGCCCCCCAAATTCCTAAGGCCAAAATCTTTTGAGGAGGGATCCAGACCTTAGGAGAAAGCCTGAGAGCATCTGATCCTCATCTGACTTGGACCTCTGTGGGAACTCCTGAAGACAAAAACAATCTGGCCACTCCATACAAAAGAGAGAGCCAGAAGCTTAGATGAACCAGCTTTTCATGCTGAAAAAGTAAACCGCAAAGGCACATAAAGTTTACAAAAATAAGCAGACCTAAACTGAACAAAGGAAGGCTTGAATCTCACACAAGAATCAGAAACTACAAAAGAAATCCTTATGTCAAATCCACCTAGAAAAGTAATAACTTGAAAAAATATATATATCCCCAGAAAGTATGAACAGTCCTATAGAGGAGTGCAATGAGAACCCCTAGAGATAACACAGGACACGGAACACAAAAGAACACTTATAAACATGATAAAATATTTTAATGAACTTAAAGAACAGGAGAAGATTCTCAGGATAATGATATGGACCAGATCGTCAACAGGATTACAGATGAAAATTTCCCAAAATTAAAGAAAGACATGCCCATACAAATACAAGAAGCATAGGAAACACCAAATAGGACCAGAAAAGAAGTATTCCTGGAACTAAATGGAAAGGACAATACAACACAACAAAACCTCTGGGACACACTGAAAGCTGTCCTTAGAGGGAAGTTTATAGCTCTAAGTACCTAAATTTAAAAATCAGAAAGAACACAAATAAATGATTTAACATTGCAATTCAAGACACTTGAAAAACTTCAACAAATGAAACCCAAACCCAGTAAGTAAGAATTATGAAAATTAGAGCAGAAATTAATGAAATAGAAACAAATAAAACAATATAAAGAATCAATGAATCTAAGAGTTGGTTCTTTGAAAAGGTAAGCAAGATAGACAGACACTTAGCCCAGTTAACCAAAAGAAGGAAATCAACAAAATCACCGATGAAAGGGGAAACATCACAACAGACACCAGAAAGATTGAGGACATTATAAGGGAATACATTAAAAATGTATACACTACTAAATTTGAAAACCTAAAAGAAACTGACAGGTATCTAAAATCATGGGAATCACCAAAACTAAACCAAGAAGAGATCACACTGGAGATGAGCATGACTCAACCTTTCATTCAGCATATTTATATGTTGGAATGGTCCCAGGATGAGTCAGGTCTTTAATGCAGAATAATACTCCTGTTT
>NW_008351637.1:130812-132141 GCF_000622305.1 Nannospalax galili | reverse complement strand
ACTCCTTTATAGTAGGGGGGGTCAATACCACATTGTCTCCATTAGATAGGTAAACAGGACAGGTAAATAACAGAGAGACATCTGAATTTTACAATACCTTACATCAAATGGACCTAACAGACATCTTTTGATTATTCCACCCAAACACCAAAGAATACACTTTCTACTCAGCACCCCATGGAAATTTTTCAAAAATTTACCACATACTAGGCCACAAAACAAACCTCAACATGTACAAAAATATTGAAATAATTCCATGCAGTCTATCAGACCACAATGCAATAAAGCTTACAATCAACACTGGAAGAAGCCCTAATCACCACATGATCACATGGAGATTAAACCATACACTCCTGAATGATGAATGTGTCAAAAGAGAAATTAAGAAAGAAATAAAAGTATTCCTGGAATTAAATGAAAAGGACAATACAACACAACAAAACCTCTGGGACATGCTGAAAGCCATTCTTAGAGGGAAGTTTATAGCTCTAAGTGCCTACATCAAAAAATTGGAAAGAACACAAATAAATGACTTAACATTGCAACTCAAGACACTTGAAAAGCAACAACAAATGAATCCCAGACCCAGTCATTTATAGATTCAATGCAATGCCAATCAATATCCCCATGACATTTTTCACAGAATTGGAAAAAACCATCCTAAGATACACATGGAAGTACAAAAGACCTCAGATAGCCAAATCAAGTCTGAGCACTAAGAGCAATACCAGGGGGATTGCTATACCAGGTTTTAAGCTGTATTACAGAGCTATAGTCATAAAAACTACACAGTGCTGGCACAAAAATAGACCCATAGATCAATGGAACAAAATTGAGACCCAAATATGAGTACATACAATTTCAGCCACCTAGTATTTGACAAACGGGCCAAGTACATTCACTGGAGGAAAGACAGCATGTTCAGCAAATGGTCCTGGCAAAGCCAGATCTCCACCTCTAGAAGAATGAAACTAAACCCCTATTTTTGGAGGAAAGACAACATCTTTAAAAAGATGGGGCTAGAAAAAATGGATCACCACCTTTACAAGAATGGAATTAGACTCTTAATTTTCACCTTGCACAAAAGTCAACTCCAAATGGATTCAGATTTCAATGTGAGACCTGAAACTTTGAAACAGTTAGAAGAAAACATTGGCAAAAAACTAAAAGATATAGGTGTAGGAAAGGATTTTTTAAACCAGACATCAAAAGCTCAGGAAACAAAGTCAAGAATTAAACCTAAAAGCTTCTGTACATCAAAGGAGGCAACCAGGGAAGTGAAGAGAAAACCCACAGAATGGGAGAAAATCTTCACCAGCAACACATCCG
>NW_008351637.1:129253-129879 GCF_000622305.1 Nannospalax galili | reverse complement strand
AGCAGATCAAGAAATATATGTCTAGGTAAGGTTTATCTGAGAACAATTGGTCTTTGCCTAAGATTTATCTACATGGCACACAGTAATTAAAAGTACCAGACTGGTGGAATTAACCTTCTTGGATGTTTAACAGACATTCTTTGAGGTCTATACTAATTTGGTCAGAGGGACATAAAGGACAGTTTTTTCTCCTTGCTCTCCTAGGTCAACTAGTTCCAGGGGACTATGAGAATTTCCAAAAATGTCCTGTAGTGGTGGTGGGTCACCTGTCCTCTTGATCAAGGAGGTCGAGGCAACCCCACGAGATGGACATGAGCCAGAGCCCAGTATATACTAATTTGGTCAGAGGGACATAAAGGACAGTTTTTTCTCCTTGCTCTCCTAGGTCAACTAGTTCCAGGGGACTATGAGAATTTCCAAAAATGTCCTGTAGTGGTGGTGGGTCACCTGTCCTCTTGATCAAGGAGGTCGAGGCAACCCCACGAGATGGACATGAGCCAGAGCCCAGTATACAAAGAAGAGGGTCAACACAGAGGAAACATTTCCTCCATGATTCCAAGCAAAGCCAGCCATGGTCAAGCAGGACCTTTGACTTATCTTCACATAGGCAGAACTGTTAAAAGAAA
>NW_008351637.1:127947-128048 GCF_000622305.1 Nannospalax galili | reverse complement strand
TTAAGGTGCCCAGAACTAATTTCCTCCTCCACAAAACAAAAACAAAAACAACAACAAAACAAAGTAATGTGTGTATAGCAACATTTTGAGATGATTAAAAA
>NW_008351637.1:103039-127840 GCF_000622305.1 Nannospalax galili | reverse complement strand
TATCCATGCTTAGATGCCAAGGAGCTCAGAAAGTAACCAACTGTGGCTAATAATAATCAGATATATAGCGATTAGAAGTGCATGTGCATCTTAGTGTCAATTGTATTGAAAATAATTTTTTCTGTATGAAACTGTGTATTTTAATAGTGAGATGGAGATCTTTTTTAAAGGTTAAAACCTCATATAATTTTATGCCTTAAAGGGTTTATACTGAGTGCAATATTGGGCAACTGTATTAATTTAACTCTAAACCTAAAAATTTACAGCCAATTTTGAAACAGATGCATCTTAGCTCTGGAAATTGTTATTGAATGTGTCAATGGTGTTGTCATGAAATGCTTTTTCTAATTATGTGGTCATTAAATAAATAATTAAAAAAATAACCAGTAAAAGAAAAATTCTCAAAAATGAAGACAGAAACACAATATATCCAAACACCGGCTACAGCAAAGTTAATACTGAGGGGAAATTTATAATTATATTTTCCTGTATCAAAATGAGAAAGATTCCGAATAAAGAACCTATTGGGTGCATCCCAAGGACCTAGATTTTTAAAGAACCTATTGGGTGCATCCCAGGGACCTAGATTTTTAAAGAACCTATTGGGTGCATCCCAAGGACCTAGATTTTTAAAAACAAGTAAACCAAGCATCAAATTAGTAAAATAAAAAGAACATCAGATAAGGACAAAAGTATATGAAATAGACTAAAAATAAAATATGAATTAAATGGGTGTTTGAAAGGCAACAAAAGGGGCGAAACTCAGAGACTAATGAAGAAGAAATCAGAGGTCTGAGTAAGGAGTCTGAGAGGAATGCGGTTGCAGATGAGAAGGAAAACATGACGCGAATACCACAGAAATAAAAATGATCAACCACTAGCGATTGTTGTGAAAACGTTTATGCGGATAAACTGAAAACTCAGAAGCAATGGATAAACGTTTGAACATATTTAACCTATGAACAATGAACCAAAAGAAAATAAGAACGTGTTTAGATCAGTAGTAAATAATGAGGTTGAATCTGTGATAAGTGTCCCAATAAAAATTTAGGACCAGATGGCTTCAAAGCAAATTTTACTGAACTTAAGATTTCTTTATTTTTGATAATTTCTTGTATATAAGGAAATATGATCACGTATACTCCAATTAACCTTGTGTACCCCCTAGCATCTTTGTGCTTTTTTTAATATGTATTATAGTTTTTTAATATTTTATTTTTATTTTATGTGTATATGTGTATTGTTTACATGTGTGTAAGTGCATTCATGGTATGCAGTGCCCACGGAGGTCAGAAGAGAGCACTGGATCCCCTGGAACTGGAGTTACAGATGGTTGTTAGCTCCCACATGGGTGCTGGTACCTGAACCCAGGTCCTCTGCAAAAGCAGTCAGTGCTCTTAACCACTGAGGCATCTCTTCAGCCCCAAATTCTGAGCGTTTAAAGGAGAAATAACAGCAGTGTTTTTAAAAATATTTTATTTTTATTTTATGTGTATGAGTGTGTTGCCTGCACGTATGTGAGTGCACCCGTGTTGTGCAATGCCGCGGAGGTCAGAAGAGGGCTTCTGATTCCCCTGGAACTGGAGTTACAGATGGTTGTTAGCTCCCACATGGGTGCTGGTACCTGAACCCAGGTCCTCTGCAAGAGTAGTCGGTGCTCTTAACCACTGAGCCATCTCTCCAGCCCCAACAGCAGTTCTTTTCAAAGTAGAGAAAAATGGAAAGGAATGAAACCCTTCCAAACTCATTCTATGAGGCTGCCTTACTCTCCATAGTATCCCGCAGGGAAATGCTAATCAAACCCACAGAGAGATACTACCTCACCACACCAAGAGTGCTTATCACCCAAAAGCAGAAGACAGCAGGTGCTCTGCATTTGCACAAAGGGAGACATTGCACACTGTTGCACTGTGAGTGGAAATCGGTATAGTCATTACAGAAAATAGCATAGCTGGAGAGATGGCTCAGCGGTTAAGAGCATTGACTGCTCTTCCAGAGGACCCGCGTTTGATTCCCAGCACCCACATGGTGGCTACAAACCGCCTTTAACTCCAGTTCCAGGGGAATCCGAAGCCCTCTTCCGACCTCCAAGGCACTGCACGACACAGGTACACCCACATACGTGCAGGCAATACACTCATACGCATAAAATAAAAATAATAAATAAAATATTTAAAAATTTTTTAAAGTAGATAGCAATTTTTAAAAGCTCACTTCCTCAAATTTAACAAAAGAGAACAAAAAGTCTAACTCGCACATGGGTTTTTTGCTTTTTGTGAACCAATGAGCTCTTTAAAAGTATTTTTAAATTATTTTTATTTTATGTTTATGAGTGTATTGCCTACATGTATGTAAGTGCACCAGTGTCATGCAATGCCTGGAGGTCAGAAGACAGGGTCTGATCCCCTGGAACTGGAGTTACAGACAGTTGTTAGCCTCCATGTGGGTGCTGGGCTTTGAACCAGGGTCTTCTGCAAGAACAAATAGTGCTCTTAACCACTGAGGCATGTCACTAGCCCTGTGAACCATCAAGTTTTATTGGGGTTACTTATAGGAGTACAGGTAAACGGGTGAGGAATAACAGGAACAGAAATGACTCAAAGATGGCTGCATCACCAACGGCCACCCCAGCATGGGAGACAGCTCAGAAAAGCAGGAAACCTGGTGCTTACTGCGTAGTCTGCAGGTGGCTCAACAGATGGAGAGCTACTCTTCTGGATAGCTCAGTTGCTGTGAAGCTTTTTCCAAGCAGCTCAGCTGGTCTGAGAGTCACACACAGTTTTTAAAGGTCACTGCAGCTTTAAAATGATAACCTAGAGGGGCTAGAGAGATGGCTCAGTGGTTAAGAGCACTGATTGTTCTTGCAGAAGACCCAGGTTCAAATCCCAGCACCCACCTGGCAGCTAACAACTGTCTGTAACTCCATTACCAGGGGATCCGATAGCCTTTTCTGTCCTCTGCGGGCATTGCACAACACAGGTGCACTTACCTACATACAGGCAATACACTCATACACATAAAATAAAAATAATCATAAAAAATGGTAACCCACAGGTAGCCAATGTAAACAACATTTTTCCATTCAAGCCACTGTGTTCTTTCAAACAGAGGAGTTTCAAGTTTTCATTTCTCAGTATGAGGCAAGCAGTCCTTTTAAATTATTTCCTGGACATTATTGTTCTTGATTATAAAGGAAGCCTGAAAAATATTTGTACGTCTCTGTGTCTGTATGTGTCTATGTATCTCTCTCTCTCTCTCTCTCTCTCTCTCTCTCTCTCTCTCTCTCTCTCTCTGTTTGTGTTTATTCCTTAGATATAAATTAAATTACTCCCACCACACAAATATGAATTGCTTAATACTGAACAACAGTTCTCCTCGTCTGACGATCACATAGGTGATGTACCGGGAATGCCGTGTACGTGGATTCAAAACTCACAAGGACTTAATTTAGCAGAAAAAGCAATCTGAAAAAGTTCTAGGCTTGATTAAAGTTAGTTCATTCTCCAGCCACTGAGCTCTAAACCACACAACAAAGTGCAAAATAAAAACAAACAAATAAAAGAACATGTGCCCACGTTCGCCCTCTACAGTGCACAGATTTAATACACCCTTCCTTGAGGGAGAAATGAAAGGCACAGGCAATGTCTCTACAGGACCTATCGTTAAGAAAGACCAGCTCACAGATAAATTTCTCAAATAATTTAGATTTCAACAAGTGGAAATACATAAGCATTTTATAATTTATTATAGTTTTGCTCAAAAAACAATTTGATAGTGTCCTTCAACAGCCATATGACATTTCAAATCACTAACTGTTCATATAAATATAAATACATGTCTCTGTGTGTTTAAGGCCGTCAGTTATAGTTCAGTTTCAGAATGATCGGACAGAAGCACCGGTAGTACTTCTAACTACTGTGGTCTGCTGATGTGCACCGACCAACCTGGCCTCACCTCTTCCCATCCTTTTCTGTATGACACATTCCATGTGACTAGAAAGTCACAGCTGAGCCCTGACAGTAGACCATGTCTATCTTTCAATGAAATGGTTTTCCCAAAAGCATTAAGGAAAATAATGTCTTTTTATATTTTGTTGCAAGAAAGTCTCTACAACTAACATGTACAGAAAGTAAATTAATGGTTTTTGTTTTGTTTTGTTTTTTGTAGTGGGGGTGGTGTGTGTTGCTTGTGTGTGTGGTGTATATTCAACTGTGTGTGCAGGAACATGTAGCCTTGAGTGCAAGCAGAGTCCAGAGAAGGGTGTCATGTCTCTCCACATTACTTCTTGGGCCTCTCATCGAACCTAAACATTTGGCCAGCAATCCCCAGGGATCCTCCTGCCCCCACCTCCCAGTACTGGAATGACAGACATCCCAGGCTGTGCCCATCTTTTACACATGCTAGGGATTTAAACCCAGGTCCTTTTGCTTACATAGCAAGTATTTTTACCCATAGAGCTAACTCCCCAACTCCAGAAAATCAATTTACTAAACAAACATATATTAAAACCATAGCTATAATTTTTAGTGGTTAGATTAGATTTTAGTGATTTTAGTGATTAGAATCATAGCTACAGTCCTTTCCTGTATTTTCTTTATGAAAAGAGGAAAAGTTAAGTATTGTAAAGTATTCATTTTACATCATTAGAGCCAATAAGCAATGTGTCATAACTGTTAAGAATACTAGAGGTAGCCAGTTGGGTGTGAGTCTGCCGTCTATTGATGACATTTCTTAACTCATGCAAAATAGATCTATGACTTTGGCATGTAATTCAACATAAAACACAAATGATTAAATGTGTATATATATATACATATATATTCTATCTTTCTCTCCCTCTCTCTCTGAATATATAGATCAAATTGTACTTAAGGATTACTTTTTATATACAAAGAGAGAGAGAAAGAGACAGACCGACAGACAGACAGACAGACAGAGGCAGAGGCTGTGTAGTACTCAAATCAAGACCAGGCACATAAGAGCTCAAATTGCCATTTTTCGTTGTGTTTCTTATATAAAAAATATTCAGACTTTAGAAGTCCTCCTTTGCATTTTAATCTCATATTTGTAAGGACACTGATGTCCTCTAAGGAGGATACAATAACCTATTGTGTCTGGAGACTTGCAAGAATGAAGTATTAACAGAAAAGATATGAAATGATGTTAACTTCTGTCCATGCGTGTTATTAACATCCTGTTTTTCTAGAAGTAATTATGACTGAAAGATTGAAAATGATTCGGAACTGAGTTAATTAGATAACTAGCTGATATTTTGAATGGATTAACATATTCACTTGCCTATGAAGTTATCAAAATTGCATTGCTATTTTTCAGTTTAAGATTATAGAGAAGACATCTCTATTTATAAATTTTAATAACTACTTACATCAAGAAATTCCCTTAAAATATTACTTAAGCAATGTGAAGATACTGGGGATAAGTTTGAAGTATTTTTAAAGCAATCCTATAGGCTGACTAAGCCTCCTTCCTCTCTGTGTAGTGATTTCATACTAAGTCTGGCTCATAAAGTATCATTGCCTGCCACTGCCGATAGTTCAGATGAATGTGAATTGCAGTTAATCCTTAGGAGTACTTCCCTGGTACGCCTAAATTCTGGTTCGAAGTGCTCACACATATATGAACGTGAACAACATGCAGTGTAACAGAAATGCAGTATGAGATTCAGAAACAAACACGTGAGAGGCTCCAGGTCCAGGTTACCGCAGTAGTCACGCTGCACCTTTCCTCCCACTCACCAGAACTAAACCCTGGGGACTAGACACCCATCACCTATTTAAGAACACTGCAAATAAATTAAAGGCAGGTGAAGAGCTTACGCTGTTCTACCACACTCCTTTGAAAACTCAAGCACAACCCTGGGGTTGGGGATTTAGCTCAGTGGTGGAGCCTTCCCAAGCACAATGGCCTGGATTTGATCTCCACCTCTGGAAAAACAAAAACAACATTTTATGCCCCACAGGAAGCTAGGGATCAAGGTCAAGGGCAGAGTAAAAAGAGGACCTTGCAGACACTGGGCCAGGGAGGAGTCCAGTCCTGTTCTAGGTGATGTCAACACCCCAGTTCAGCCCTACCCTAACCCACAGGCAGAGGAGCTAAGCACTAGGAGCACAGATAGGGAGGGGGAGAGGGCACAGCTGTTCCTCCCTGCCACACAGTTGGGGCCTCCAGCTTGGTTGCCCCTGAGCAGCGAAATTAGCCCAGGCACTATCAGGGCAGAGGAGAAAGCCTGTTGTACAGTGAGGATACAGGGGATAAACCAGGGATTAGACATGCCTGTGGGTGAGATGATCGGTCTGGAGGAGTCCAGTCCTGTTCTAGGTGATGTCAACACCCCAGTTCAGCCCTACTCTAACCCACAGGCAGAGGAGCTAAACACTAGGAGCACAGATAGGGAGGGGGAGAGGGCACAGCTGTTCCTCCCTGCTACACAGCTGGGGCCTCCAGCTTGGTTGCCCCTCAGCAGCGAACTGGAGCCCAGGCACTATCAGGGCAGAGGAGAAAGCCTGGTGTACAGTGAGGATACAGGGGATAAACCAGGAATTAGACATGCCTGTGGGTGAGATGATCGGTAACAGCTGGCTTGGGGTGGGGGCTGCAAAGTCTGCTCCCAGCAGCCACGAGGAAGAGGCAATAGAGCCACTGAATGGAGCCTGCTTTCTGGACACACTCCCCCAGAGCTACGCTAGAAGTGCAACAGACACGAGTGGGCGATGCTTCTCTGCTGTCTTCCATTGGTCCAGGGTCTGAACCCACTGTGACGGGGCTATAACTTTCCCAGCTTTTGATTCAGAAATGGGCCAGAAACCTGGGGACGTGGTAAGTGGAAAGAACTGAGCAAGGGGGTATAGCAATCCCACCTCGCTTCGGTTCCACTCCAAGCTATTCTAAACACAAAGTGTCCTGCCTGGGAAGGCTCCACTGGGCTCTGCTTCAGCTTAGACTTCGGCTTAGACTGGCTGCAGCTCGGAGCAGCCAGAAACAGCCAGAAGCTAGGCTTCTGAGAGCTGGGTTGTTCAGCAGTCCTTGACGGTAAGAATGTGCTGGAATTATGCCTACAACCCAAACTAGGCAAGGCATTCTAGAATATCTGATGGATAGGAAAGACAGAGGGGTAGAGGGCAGACTGGGTTAGAGCAGTAGCTGCCCCAGCTTGACCCTTTTCCTGCTACTTCATGTCTGTTCACTGAGCCAGTTCCTTTATAGATGTTCCTTCACTGACCTTCTCGCTGAAACTGTGTAATTGTTACAAGAGTTAGAAGAGCTGAGTCAGAATGCAAATTAACAGCAGCACTTGGCACTACAGTGACAGCTAGCATTCCACCCATCGTTTGACAGTCCCTGCTCCCTGCTCTTCCCGGCCCTTTTCTTTATTCTTTTCTTTTTTTAATGGGACACTTGTGGGCATGACCATCTCCCAGGTCCAGGAACAAGCAGTCACCATGTCTTTGAATGGAATTGGTGATATGTTGTTATTACAAGTGACACTTGCTAAGTGAGAAGCTTTGTAGGAAGATTTGGAACTTTCCATTTCTTTGATGTTTTTGTCTTTTCTTCTTGAGCATTCCAAACTGCATAACATTTTTTCTGAGTCTTGCTGCCATTCATACCAGTTTAGCACTTTATAAAATGAAAATGAATGGAAAACAAACAAACTTGGTGAGTTCCCACCAAGGACAGCAGAGAGGCAGGTGGGGCTTAGCAGACCAAAGCTTGTGGATTGTTTCCCTTTTGAACTCCTACCAGCAGAATTTCTCTTATTGTTAGACTGCCCTTTCAAACAGTTGGGCTTTGGACAATGAAGGAAGTAAGTGGAAACAAGGCATTCCTGCATCTGGACATAGAAGCAGTATGTGTTGTAGGTGGGCTGGGGATCACCAGGCTTTGTAGAGGAGCTAATTTTAAGGTGGAGACACTGCCCTACATGTCTGTACACGTCTGTGCCTCTCCATCACTTCTCCATCACCTCTCCCTCCTCTGTGTAACTCACATCTTTCCTTCCCTTCAGTGTGGGAGTCTAGCTTCAAGACATCTACCTGTGTTATCCCACCTGCCTGTAATGCCCTCCCTCCACTCCCGTGCTCGTAACTCCATGGCCTGTGTGACTAGAGATTTTTCATCTTACAGCTGACTCTCCTGATGTTTCACCACCACTAGGATTAAAATCGGTGCCCCTCTACCAAGTTCTTACAGTGTTGTTGTTCTTACTCATTGTACTAATGTATTTGTGAATGTGCAAACACATTTATACTCTCATGCAGACATTAACCTGTTCATAATATCTAACTTATGTGCTATACTGGAATCTATTTAATCATGCTTTCTGTGTTTTCCATGTTTTTCTGCCATCTGGAATAGTGCCTTCAATTCTATCTCTTGGGTAACAAGCTTTATACAAGATATGTTAGTTACTTTTCTATTGCTGTGATAAAATACCAAGATGGAAAGTAACGTAGGGAAAGAAAGGGCTTATTTTAGCACACAGTTCCAGAGGGCATACAGTCCATCATGGCGAGGAAGGCATGGGCAGGAGCATGAGGCCAGCCTGGTAGTCAGGCAGCAGAGTGATGACATTTCGTCTGCACAAAGGAAACAGAAACGGAATAAGAAGTGGAACCAGGCTATAAAATGTCAAAGCCCACCAGTGATGTATCTCCTCCAGCAAGGCTCTGCTTCTTAAAAGTTCCATAAGCAGCACCAACAGCTGGGGACCAAGTGTTCAAGTACATGAGCCTATGGGGGACATTTCCTTTCCAAAGCACAACACAAAGTTAATATTTATATATCATATATGAATATGTATTGTGTATTATGCATGCACATAACATTCTTGTAGACTATGTTAAATGATGGGAAATTTAAAAGGCCAGACATTTCAGTTAATCAGCAATAACAATTTGTTTTCATCTTCCAAATTTTGTTTGGGCTCAGATATAAAGAGGAAGTCAGAGACCTAGAACTGTGGTGATTGTTTGTGGAACAGTATGCTTTTGCTAAAACATTGCAGAATTGGTATTGTCATTTGGGAAGGACGAGGACTGGTTTATTTGGGTTGAGTAAGAGAAGATTTGCTCAGGCACTTAACAAGTAAATCCAAGTACCTGTTCTCAGCTGAACATTAGCCCCTTGCTTCTGACGTTTACCTTGGAGGATGGCCTCTCTCTGGCTATTCGATTCAATCCTCCAAGCCTCTCCCCAGAACCAGGCAGTCCCTGTGTGAATCTAATCCATCATCTCCAGCCCCTAACACTTTAATTCATAAAAGTAGTCCACATGTAGTTCCATGTTCTTTAGAGGCATAGTGGTTTTAAGATATGCCAAACTGGCACTTACCCCCCCATAATTAAAATAAATAATCTTTAAAATTAAAAAGACATTCCAATGTTAGCATATCTAAAATTAAATAGGTTTCAGTTTGGGTCCTAATTTCACATTAATGTTTTAGAAACAATAAGGACCCCAGGAGATGGATCAAAATAATTTAGTATTGTCAATGACAAAATTTCAACCTGTTGAACTGGAAGTTCTAATTGGTTTGCATTAGCTTTGGGTGACTAGGGTTCATCTCCTCAATGAACAGAGCAATCCTACACTCCGCGTGGCAAAGCTGGCACCTCTATAAGGTATCGTCAGCAGGAACAAGAGAGCAACACAGTACAAAAGCGAACTGGCTAGCCTCAGTGACTCGATCCTCTCCTTGCAAGGATTAAAGCCAGTGGATTCCTTCCTATGTCGGCTAAAACTGGGCTACTGTTGCTTTCCTGATTTTTCGGAAGTTCAAATAAATGATTTACTTTAAATGTAATGATATGGGTTTTTAGCACAAGTAACTTTATTTTGGTTTCATGTGTGGGAGTTTTGTGCAAGAACTCAGATAAAGTCAATGGCTTCCTAAAAATTTAACTTAATAGCTGTAAAGTTAAAGAGGCATAACTCTGCTCTGCTGTCCTTAGCAGCCTGAAAGTTCCCCTAACCTTCTAGGGACATTTGACAAGGGGAAAAATTTCAGGCCTAGCCGATAAGAAGCAGAGTTGGAGAGTTTATTATAGATACTTTAATATAGACTTTAAAACTTAGCAGATTAGGGGCTAAAGAGATAGCTCAGAAGTTAAGAGCACTAGCTACTCTTGCAGAAGAACCAGGTTCAGTTTCCAACACCCACATGGCAGATAATAACCATCCATAACTCTAATTCTAAGCTATCCAAAGCCCTCTTCTGGCCTCTATAGGCACTGCACATACATGGTGCACTTACATACATGCAAGCAAAACACATTCATCAATTAAAAATAAATAAATAATAAATACAAATAAATAAAAATTAGCAGATTAGTGCATCTCTCAACTCTCATCAGAGAGGTTTCTTCTTGCTTCAGATGATGATTAACATACAGACTCACAACTGGTCAACATGGAGAGAATAAGAGACTGGGCCCTAAGAATAAAAGTGCTGGGCCCTAAACGGGACTTTAAAAAAAGATTTTATTTATTATTTTTATTTTATGTGTATGTGTGTATTGCCTGCATGTAGGTAAGTGCACCTGTGTCGTGCAATGCCCGTGGAGGACAGAAGAGGCTGTCAGATCCCCTGAGACTGGAGTTATGGATAGTTGTTAGCTGCCACGTGGGTGCTGGGATTTGAACCCGGGTCTTCTGCAAGAACAACCAGTGTTCTTAACTGCTCCAGCCCCCGAAAGTATCTCTTTCTTTCTTTCTTTCTTTCTTTCTTTCTTTCTTTCTTTCTTTCTTTCTTTCTTTCTTTCTCTTCTTTCTTTCTTTCTTTTTCTTTGTCTTTCTTTCTTTCTTTCTTTTTTTGAGACAGGGTCTCCCTATAGCCCCAGCTGGCCTGGAACTCATTTTGTAGAACAGGCTGGCCTTGAACTCACAGAAATCCTCCTGCCTCTGCCTCCCAAGTGCTGGGACTTAAGGCGTGTGCCACCACGCCCAGCTGGGATACCTTTATAACTCCTTTCCTCCCAGGTTTCAGGGATCATTGTGGAAGAGGGGGCAGAATGACTGTAAGAGCCAGAAATGGTAGATAGATAGAAGGAAACCATGTTGTTTGGACACCACAGTGAACATGTGAACTCACAGTGCTTGTGACAACATGAATAAGACCTGTGCAATCCCAAGATAGATAGGGGTCCAGCATGGGTGGGGGTGGGGTGGGGAGATGGATAGAAATTCCTAGCCCTACCTGAGGATCTATTGGCAATTGATAGCTGCTGGTAGAAAGCCAGGAGTATGACATGTGATAAGTTAACCAAGGGATGGCTCCACAACCCAAACCAATCCAGGAGCACAAGTTAGAGTCTAGAGTCCTTTAGGAATGAAAAATAGGGCTGGACAGGTGGTTCAGCAGTTAAGAGCACTGGCTGCTATTGCAGAGGACTCAAGTTCAGTTCCCAGAACCCCACATGGCATCTAGCAACCGTCTATAACCCCAGTTCCAGAGGATCTGACACCCTCTTCTGACCTCCACCAGCCCTGCAAGACATGGGTGCACTTATACACGTGCAGGCAAAACAAACACTCATACACATAAAAGAAAAATAATAAATAAAATATTAGGAAAAAGAAAAGAAAAATAGTAATAGAGGACATGAAGTCCGAGTGGGGGCTAGGAGGGTGTGGGCAGAGCTAAGGAAGCAGTCCAGACATGATCAAAATGCATTGTAGGAAATTGTCAAAGAAGCACTAAAACAGTTTTTAAAAAAGAGTTAAGACAAAGAGGTTTGCTCAGAAAGGAAGCTGAGTGTGTGCTCCAGGTAAGAAGGCCAGCGACTTGCCCTGGGTGCAGGGTCTGCTGCTGCTTCTTTTATGCTTCAGCATGTTGCTAGGGAACTTCCTTTTCTCTCTCTTTTTACAAATGAGACTACAGAGTGTTCCTGAGGCGCCTTGGATGGAATTTTAATTTGAGAAGGTAAAATGGGAGCCCCTAGGGTTACACAAGGGATTTCTGGTAAGAATCCTTTGTAGGCTGTCAGACACTAAGGAAAAAGGCCTTAAGCAGCTGTCAGTTGTGTTGGAGGTTTGCAGACACAACCAGACTCAGGTAAGGAGCTCCTTCCCATTCTCAGGTCCCCATAATTTTCTAATTATTTTTTAAATACTGAGGCAACATGAATTCTAAAGCCAAACTTGACAGCCATCAGCACTGTCTCTTTCATTCCTTTGTGGTAATAGGGGCAATGATCAAACGGCCCAGAAGCAAAGGGGCCTTGTGATTTCTGATGAAATGAGTTCAACAAAGAAGTACATAAATGTACATGATGTGTGATGGCTCTGCTCCTTGAGACCCCTCACTTGACGGTGTGGAAGGAGACTGTGGTCATCAGATTGGGATTTGAAGTTCTAGAGCATTTCTATGTCCTAGAGTAATTATGATTCTTATGGTATAATATAGACCATGAATTTAACATGACTTTGTTCATGATCTTTCTTTGGTATAGCATAAATATGTTTTTCCTCTTCCATGTGTTTTGGGCACTTTGAAAAATAAGAGCAGTGAAAGCAATTGTTTGGTTCTGTTTCATTAAGCCAACTGGAGCATACTCCAATTATTTCCTCTGCTGAGGGACGCTGTCTTGGAATGGATTCATTATACTAGTAAGAGCCCTCTACACAAAAGGAACAATAGGAAATATGTAGAGAGAGATAAGAAGCTGTTGGCTAGTGAGGTGGCTCCACAGGTGGGATTGCTTGCTGAGAGCCAGGAGCTCTAAGAGAAGGGCACTAGTGTTCTGGCCAAAGCAAGTCAGCAGGAACAGCCGCGTTCTTCTTCTCCCTCTTCAGACTCTCAAAAGAGGAGATAAAAGCCAACCTACTTCAAGTAGGGAAATCTAGTTATTCACTCCCCAGATTCTAATGTCAGTTAGAAACACCTTCTAGACACATCCAGAATAAGTGTGATCTCAGCGTGCTGTAGCCATTTTTAAGATGACATATGAAGTTAACCACCACATATATACTCATTATCAATTTGGACGCCATAAAACTCTCCTTCAACTCTACTTAATCTCTAAAACAAAACAAAACAAAAAACCAAGGTAGAAGGCAGCTATCCCAAGTACAACGGAAAATGCCTAGGTCCTTCCCTATGAGTTAAATAAAAATTCTCCAAAATGGTGGCATATAATCAATATGCATTAGGTTACAAGTAAGAGATCTTTAAGAAAGTTAAGAAAACATACATATGTACAAAAATAAGAGGTAATCATAGCATCGCAATCATTATTTCTGCCACATGGCCATAACTGGTGCCCATCTTCTTCTACGCTGTATTCCCAATTCTTCTAGGAAGCATCTTAAATGTCAGTTCACGTTTTGCACCAGACTTACGACATACCATTTTATTAAAGTTTCTACTTAGTGCCATAGAATTTGTATATATCAATTGTTTTCATAAAGACAATTTATTTCAAGTATATCATATACTTTGACCATTTACACCCGATGTCATTTTTACTGTTTGATGTACATGTTACTGCTACAAATCTAAAAGCTAGGAGGAAATAGTTTTGCCAGGGGTCCTTTCTCTCACTAACCTGCATCCTAAGGTTTAAGTCTTAAAAAGTAGGAAGAAAGAGCAAGCATGAGCAATAAGCACTCTTGGACCCCCTTCCATTTCCCTTCCTGGGGCTGCTGTGCAGGAAGGAGATGGTCCCTGGCCACAGGAGGGTGAACAGTGACTGTCTGAGGTCAATATTTCATTAGACAGATCTGGATACACAGACTTGGCAGTTTTTCTCAAACTGGGTGTTCCGGTTGAACAGATCAGGTCACAAATTTCAGACACAATCAGTCCTGTGCTTGGGAGTTCAACTCTTGATGTCCTGCTGAACCGTTCCCACAGTGCAGTACAGACACGTGTTCCTTTACACGTGTGTGTTCTGAAGGTTGCAGTGTTTTGACTTGACTGCCAGTTGGGGTCTTTTAGGCACTTCTTGACTTTCTGCTGCACTTAATCCACAATGCAAAGGCTCTTTGAAAATATGTCAACAACTTCTGAAGCGTTACTGAGAAACAGCACTGGGGATAAGGATCAAGCCCTAACTAAGGTTTAGATGGCTGGCGGGGGCTATACTAGATGGAAGCAGCAGCTAGCCCAGACTGACCATGCAGTTCTAGAGGGCCTTCTGCAGTTCATAACCTAGGAGCTCATAAAAAGTCTGCTAATATCAGGTCTTCTTTCTCAGAACTCTAAATTGTGAACCAGTACAGTGGTTTACACCTTTCCCGTCTCAGTGCTAAAAAACAAAACCATACTTTATATTTGGTAGAGCAGTTGAAATGACAGTTTATAGATAACTAAGGGAATCCCCAAAGGGTTGAAGGTTCCATTTCTCTGTACAATTTCAAATTATTTCACTTCCCGTTTCAGGAACTTCAGAGCATCCTGGCTACTCAGTGACACCGCCCATCGATACGTATGCAAACCGAGTCTTCTTCACTGTCCCAAATCAAGCAATATATAATCATATATATATATATATATATATATATATATATATATGTATATAAACCGGCATAGGCACCATGAATTTCAGCAGCAGCTCCAGTAAACTGCCACCTGGACTGGAGTACTTAAATCAGGTTGGTTCAAATGCATAAAATAGTCACAAAAGCCAAGACTATGTCTAGTTTGCTTACAGGTAGGTAATTGCTACTTGTTAATTTGTGGCAGAAATAGTAAACAACATATTTTTTTTTAAACAAGGTGTTACTTTGTGCCACAGTCTGGCCTAGAACTTATTATGTAACCCAGGCTGGCTTCTAACTCCTGGCAGTCTGATGCCTCAGCCTTCCAAGTGTTGAGATCACAGGCATGAGTCAAATGTGGCAGCATGTTTGACAATGAATCACTCTGATTCTTGCCAATCTGGTTCATTTTTGAAGAAAAGTGTAAATGTCTTAGGAAACTATTTTCTATTACCTTGGAACTGATTTATGATAATGGTTTAAAGCAAGTATTTATTTAGTACTACTTTTTAGTTTTGATTTACACATAATACATAATACATTCTAAGTTAATTTGTCATCTGACAATTTTCTACATGCATGTGATACTCGGGTCACGCTTAACCCCCACCTTCTCTTCTTGCATTATTTCCCACCTAGTCCCCCTCACGTTTTCATGCCTTCTGGTCTGTTTTTGCTTTTGCTTTGAGACCCATTGAATTTGGCCAGTTCTACCCTGTGAGTCTGAGTGTGGAGCTATCCATTGGATGGGTAACTCACCAGTGACTATATGGCTGAAAACAACGACTTCTCTCCCAACTGCCTATAGCTCCCATAGCAGAGTCCTGTGAGCCTCTCCTCCATATATGATTGAATGTTAAGAAGAGTCTTTGCAGGCAAAGCACAGTGCTTTGAGTACATACCTGTAAGACAGTGTTTCATGGTCCTTCTTCCCATTGCCCAGCATTTACAATGCCCTCCCCATTCCACAATATTCCCTGAGCTTTGGAGGGGTTGATATGAGTGTCTTACTTAAGGATAAGCACTCAACAGTCACTTGGTCTCGGCACCTTGATCAGCAATGAGTATTTGCATTAGTTCAGCATTTGCCACAAAGGGAAGTGTCTTTATTCCAGCCTGAGAACAGCAATATTTAGGAGACAGTGTGACAACATGTCCATTTAGTAAACTTAAAGTAGTAAGTTCAAACTGGTCCCTATGACCTTCCTAGCCATGGGCCTTTGACCAGCTCTCCAGTTCCAGGCATTAATTCCCAATTATTAGACCTCAGATCCAATCCAGAAATCACTTTTTCACCCCAAAACAGTTGTTCCTCTATTGCACCAGTAGGCATATCTTGGCTGACAAGTCTGTAGTATAGCATAAAAGATAGGAAAGACCACTGCTGACTTTTCTCCCCCAGCTGTTTCTGTATGATTTCTGAGTTTATCAACCAAGGTAAATAGTATCTTCAGCAACAGGGTCTTTTAATTTATTTTTATGTTTTGCAAACCAATGAGTTTATTGTGGTTACCTACAGGAATATTGGTGGGGGCTACTAACAGAAACAGGGACAACAGAAAGGCCACCTGGGCAAGGGTAATGACGCAGAAACGTTGCATCCCTGGAGATCACCTTCACACTGTGCAAACAACTTCAGAGATTGTAGTCTCTTCTCCACAAGCTCTGCTGCTCAGTCTCCTCCCCAGGCCGTTATTTATTGCTTTTGTGACCTGAGGAGAAGTTTTGTGAGCCCCTTAACTTTCAGCTATCTAGAACTTGGGAGGTTATTTATTCCTTGAGTCTCAGCAACCTTTCTCCTCTTTCTAGGAGGAAATGCTTCAATTTAGAAGAAAAGCAATAGGCTCTCATCATCTAGTTTTGGTGGGCAATGGCAACGGCCATAATCTGTGTAGTTTTGGGGATCTCTGGGATTTTCCTGGTCAACAGCTCCTAGGGAGGTATGAAGACTTGTGAAGCTTATAAAGTAGTCAGTTTTGATGTGACTTCTTCATCTATCCTTAGCTTTGGTTAGCCCTCTCTCACCTCTCATGTTCTACTCTGCCCCCCATCCCCACCTGTTTAAAACTTGCCACCTCCAATATTCCCTTGGTTTTCATATGACACGAATACTACTTCCAGACCCTCCTAATACTCTTCACTCTCCCCTCATCCCTATAATGGCCCTGTCCTTGCTTTCAGGTCTCTACATATATATTTACCTTAAATCTAAAAATTAGAACCAATGATCTACATATGTGAGAGGACATGTCTTTCTGGGTCTGAATCATCCCATTCAGCAAAATATCTTCCAGTTCCATTCATTTACCTACAAATTTAGTAGTTTCATTTATTTATACAGCTGAATAACATTCTGTACACATTTTCATTATCCATTTATCAGTTGATGAATATCAAGTCTGCTTTCATTTCCTGGCTTTTGTGAATAGAGCAGCAGCGAATGTGAATGTGCAGTTATCTCTGTAGTATGATATAGAGTACTTTGGGTATATGTACCAGAGTAGTATAACTGAGTCATGTGGTAGTTCTATTTCTAGACTTTTGAGAAACCTCCAGATGATTGCCTTAGTGGCTGCATTAATTTATACTTCCACCAACAGTATGGAACCAGACTTCAGCATAAGACTTGATACTCTGAAATTGCTAGAGGAAGAAGTAATAAATACACTTCCACATATAGGCATGGGTAAGGAGTTTCTGAGTAGAACACTAGCACAGGAAATAAGACCAACAATCAATAAATGGGACCTCATAAACTAAAAAGTTTCTTAAAGCAAAGGAAACTGCCTATCCAGTGAGAAGCCAGTCCACAGAATGGAAAAAAATGTTTACCAATTATACATCTGACAGAGGATTAGTGTCTAGAATATACAAAGAACTCAAAAAACTAAACATCAAGAAACAAAATGACCAATCAATAAATGGATAATGGTAATTAAGAACTGTGGGGCAGGAAGAGCTCCTAGACAGAGATAAGATGGGGATCATAGGCTCGAGTCTTCTCCCCCACCTCCTGTGGTTACCCAGGGTAGAAGTCTTTTGCTCTCCAAAGTTTGGAAAACTCTGAGGTGAGAGAGAGGCATGGGACAGGTGAGCAGGAGTCTCCCCCATCCTGCCCCCTATGGTTGGCCTGGATGGAAGTCTTTGTTTTCCAAGTTTTTATACTGTAACCCTTGCAACCATATGTTACCTTGCTTAATTATCACACGTACCTTTTACTTCATTGCCATTTACGTGCTGTTTTGTCTTTTACTTGTTCTTCTTCATATGAATATGAAAACCCCTAAAACTGGAGGGTAGGGGGACTGGCTCCTTTACATCTTTTACTTGTTCTTCTTCATATGAATATGAAAACCCCTAAAACTGGAGGGGGGGGACTGGCTCCTTTATGGAAGGATCCGTGGGTCAGTCCACTAGCATAAAATTAAATCCCTCTCCTCACCTGACTTTGGCTGCTGGTCTCTGATTTTCCCATAACAGGTTTTGTAAATGACACAGAGTTCTTGATAGAAGAAATACCAATGGTTAGTAGACACTTTTAAAATTATTAAATATCCTTAGCTATCAGAAAAGTGCAGATAAACATGCTTTGATATTCCAACTCTCCTCTATCAGAATGGCCATCATCAGTAATATTAATGATGTACTGATCTCTATCCCAACTCCCAGGCGTCCTTGAATCACACAACTTCCTGCATCCATCAACCCTCTGAGTTCCTCCAGATCTGTGAGCTTCCCAACCCCACCATTCCCTATTCATTACCCCAGTTCCCAGGCCTGCTCAGCTCTGTGTACTTTCCCTGCCTGACCTGTGAGTTCCCCAACCCAGCATTCCCTGTCCAACAACCCAACTCCTGGTCCTAACTAGGGTTGTGCACCCCAGTATACCTTCTGGACCTGTGAGTTGCTCTGGCTAATGTTCTGTTTCTTTCATCCACCCCCGCTGGGTCTAGCAAGGGTTGCAAAGCCTTTGTACTGGTCAAGCTTGGTCAGTTTTACAGAACCACACCTGCCCTTGTGGGGATCCTCATGCTCTCAGGCACAGTTGGTGTTGGGTAGTCTGTGCATCAGCCCAAACAGATCCAGTCCAAGGTTACATTTGAATGTTTTCTTGCATACCACTGACTTGGAATTACCCCCGACCATCAAACATAAACACTGACCTGTCTACCAGCCCACTCATTTAGCAGTCATCCAGCCTAACCTGGATGGCTGCCACCCCAGGACTATGTGTAGTCTGTCCTGGAACTTCAGGCTCACAAGTTGCACATATTTTTAGCTGAACTGAGACCACTTCTTGCATCCTGTTAGCACATCAACACAGAGTGGCTCCAAGCCTGAGCACCAAACACCATTCAGCTGGGCCACCACCTGACAAGTTTGGTTAGCAGCAAACAAAGATACAGCAAAGATAACAGCAAACAAAGTGGGTGTTAAGCCACTCAACAAAGATGAGATCAGCTATCCATACCAACAAACAGCATATTTCCAGACACCTAAGTCTCATAGCAAAACCACAAACAACATGAATAACCAAGACAATAAATATGTCTCCCCCAGAAATTAGCACTGTCATCAGAATATTTCTTGAGAAAGGCAACCTAGCTGATGCACAAGACAATGATTTTAAAACAGCAACTGTCAATATGTTCAAAGAACTCAAAGAGGATATGAATAAAAGACTGAATGAAGATTAAAACACTTTACTGAAATAACTAAAAAATCCAAGGCATGAAATTAAAATTCAATAAGGACCTAGAATCTCTACAAAAAAGCTAAACTGAAATAAAGCTTGAAAAACTCAGAAAGCCAGACAGAAAGCTTAGAGGAAAACCTTACCAACAGACTGGGTCAAGTGGAAGAAAGAATATCTGATCTAGAAGACAAGGTCAAAAAAATTCCTCAGTCAAAGAAAATATTAAAAATTAAAATAATCCAGAAACTATAAAAATATCAAATCTATGAATCAGGTATGGAAGAAGGAGAAAAAAACAGGTCAAAGGCACAGAAAATGTTTTTAACAAAATCTTAGAAGAAAATTTCCCAAATCTAAGGAAAGAGATGCCTATCAATGTACAAGAGGTATACAGAACACAAGTAGACAGGACCAGAAAAGAAACTCCTTGTGTCGTATAATAGCCAAAATATTAAATGTACAGAATGGAGAAAAGATATTTGAAAGCATTGCGAGAGGACGATCAAGTCATATATAAAGGCAGGTCCATCAGAATAGCAGCTGTCTTTTTCAATGGACACTATGAAAGTCAGAAGAGCTTGACGTCCTACAGGCTACAAAAGAACACACATGCCAGTACAAGTTTTACCCTAAGGTTATGTCAGTCATTGATGGTGAGATGTTTTTCTTGGAGCAAACAAAAAGATGCTATATTAAGCATCAGTTTCAATTGAAGGAGAAAGAACAACTTTCCATAAAAAAAATTATTTAAGGAATTTATGTCCACTAAGCCAGCTCTAGAAGGCATACTAGAAGAAATGCTTCAGTCTGATGAGAAGATTACCCAAGAGGGTAAAAGGAGTAATTCCAGGATAGTTAAACAAAAGAACTCTAAGGAAACAATACTACAACACCAACAAAGCAGGAATCAACAGACATTGATCAGTAATAACTCCCAATATTAACAATCTTAATTCCTCAATAAAAAGACACAGACTAACTGGATTAGAAAATAGCCTCCATCTTTTTGTTTGCTCCAAGAAAAACATCTCACTATCAATGATTGACATAACCTTAGGGTAAAAGGTGTTCCAAGCAATTAGAGCTAGAAAACAAGCAGACACAGCTATTCTAATATCTGACAAAAGAGACTTCAAACCAAATCTAGTCAATATAGACTAGTTTCATACTCATTAAAGGAACCAAGGGGATTACTTTCTTAAATATATATGCACCAAAAACAGGAACACCTAATTTCATAAAAGAAACACTATTAGATCTAAAATCGCACACTGACTTCAACATAGTGATAGTGGATGACTTCAATACCTCATCTGACAGGTCAGTTAGACAAAAACTCTGGGGTTTAATAACACCAAAAATTACTCATCAGTTGAGGGACACTTAGGTTGCTTCCATCTCTTAGCTATTGTGAAAAGAGCAGCAAGAAACATGGTCGTACAAGTGTCTCTGCAATAGGGTGAGTCCTTTGGGTATATGCCAAGGAGTGGTATAACCAGGTCATATGGTAGGTTCATTTTTAGTTTTTAAGAGTTCTCCACACTGTTTTCCATAGAGGCTGCATGAGTTTCCAATCCTACCAGCAGTGAATGAGCATTTCCCTTTCTCCACATCCTCGCCAGCATTTGGTATCATTTGTTCTCTTGATCCTAGCCAGTCTGATTGGGGTAAGGTGATACCTTATGGTGGTTTTAATTTGCATTTCCCTAATTACTAACAATGTTGAACACTTTTTGAGACGTTTCTTAGCCATCTTTATTTCTTCCTTTACGACCTCTCTGTTTAGATCTTTAGCCCATCTTTTCATTGGGTCATTTGGTTTCTTGGTTCTTTGTTTTTTGAGTTCTTTATATATTCTGGATGTTAAACCTCTGTCAGATGTGTCACTGGTGAAAGTTTTTTTCCCATTCTGTGGGTTTTCTCTTCACTTTTTTTATTGTTTCTTTTGCTGTACAGAACCTTTTTAGTTTAATGAGGTCCCAGTTATTGATTGCTGACCTTAATTCCTGAGCAACTTCTGTCTGATTTACAAAATCCTTTCCTACACCTATATCCTGTAAGTTACTGCCAATATTTTCTTCTAATAGTTTCGGGGTTTCCAGTTCCACATTGAGGTATTTGTTCTGTTTGGAGTTGACTTTTGCGAAAGGTGAAAGATAAGGATCTAGATTCATTCTTCTACAGGTGGAGATCCAGGTTTACCAGCAGCATTTGCTGAAGATCCTGTCTTTCCTCTATTGTGTGTTCTTGGCACCTTTGTCAAATATCAGGTGGCTGAAATTGCATGTACTCAGGTTTGGATCTTCAATGATGTTCCATTAATCTATGTGTCTGTTTTGCACCAGTGCCATGCTGTTTTTATGACTATGGTTCTGTAGTATACTTTGAGATCTGGCACAGTAATCCCCCCAGCATTGCTCTTTGTGCTCAGGATTTCTTTCGCTATCCTGGGTCTTTTATGCCTCCACATAAGTATGAGGATGGATTTTTCTAATTCTGTGATGTATTTCATGGGGATTGCATTGAATGAGGATGGTTATTTTAACAATACTAATGAACATAGAAGGTCCTTCCATCTTCTGGTGTCTTCCTCAATCTCTTTAACAATTTAAAAATTTCATCATAGACATCTTTGGTGTCTTTGGTCAGATTTATTCCAAGATATTTTAATTTTTTTTGCAGAAATTGTGAATGGGAGCATTTCCCTGTATTCTTTCTCCAATTGTTTGTTATTGGTATAGAGAAAGGTTACTGATTTTTGTCAATTGCTTTTATAACTTGCCACTATACTGAAAGTGTTGATCAGTTCTAGGAGTTTTCTGGTAGAACTTTTGAAATCTCCTAGTTATAGTATCATATCAACAGGAAAAAGTGATAGTTTGACCCTTCTTTTCCAATTAGTACTCCTTTAATTTCCTTCTCCTCTCTTATTGCTCTAGCAAGAGTTTCAAACACTATGTTGAATAGGAGTGGAGATAGTGGACATCCTTGTCTGGTTCCTGATTTTAATGGGAATGCTTCCAGTTTTTCTCCATTATAATGATATTGGCTGTAGGTTTGTTTTATATAGCTTTAGTTATGTTGAGGTATGTTCCCTCTAGTCCAATTACCTCTAGGACTCTGAACATAAATGCATGCTGAATTTTGTCAAAAGCCTTTTCTGCATCTATTGAGATGACAATGTCGTTTTTGTATTTGAGTTCATTTATATGATTAATGCTATTTCTTGACTTGAGTATATTGAACCATCCCTGCATCTCTGGGATAAAGCCTACTTGATCATGGTGAATGATCTCTTTGATGTATGTCTGTATGCAGTTTGCAAGTATTTTGTTGAGAATTTTTTCATTTATGTTCATTAAGGATATAGGTCTATAGTTTTCTTTTTGGTTGTCTTTACCCGGTTTGGGTGTTAGAGTGATGCTGGCTTCATAGAAGGAAATTGGGAGTTCTCCCTCTGTTTCTATCATTTTGAAAAATTTAAGTAGTATTGGTTGTAGATCTTCTTTAAATGTCTGGTAGAATTCTGCTGTCAACCCATCTGGGCCTGGGCTTTTCTTAGTTGGGAGGCTTTGTATTACTGTTTCAATTTCCTTATATGTTATGGGTCTGTTTAAACTGTTGATCTATTCTTGGTTTAACTTTGGAGGTTCCCATGACTTCAGATATCCATCCATTTCTTTTAGACTTTTAGATTTAGTAGCATATAGGTTTTTAAAATATTCCCTTATAATGATCTGTATCTTTTGGGTGTCTGTTGTAATGTTTCCTCTTTCATTTCTGATTTTGTTGATTTGGATTTGCTCTTTCTTTCTTTTGGTTAACTGGGCTAAGGGTCTATCTTGTTTATTTTTTCAAAGAAGTAGCTCTTAGATCATTGAGTCTTTATATTGTTTTCTTTATTTCCATTTCATTAATTTCTGCTCTGATTTTTGTTATTTCCTCTCTTCTGCTGGGTTTGGGCTTCATTTGTTCTTGCCTTTCCAATGCCTTCAGTTGCAGTATTAGGTCATTTATTTGGACTCTTTCTAATTTTTTAATGTAGGCACTCAGAGCTATAAACTTCCCTCTTATGACTGCTTTTAATGTGTTCCATAGGCTGTATTATGTTGTATTGTCCTTTTTGCTGAATTCCAGGAATTCTTTTATTTCTTTCTTTCTTAATTTCTCCTTTGACCCACTTGTTGTTTAGGAGTGTGTTGTTTAATCGCCATGAGTTCATGTAGTGAATAGAGCTTCATCCAGTGTTGATTTTGAGCTTTATTGCTTTGTGGTCTGATAATGCATGGAATTATTTCAATATTTTTGTATTTGTTGAAGATTGTTTTGTGGCCCAGTATGTGATCAGTTTTTGAAAATGTTCCATGGGGTGCTGAGTAGAAAGTGTATTCTTCATTGTTTGAATGGAAAAATCAAAAGATGTCTGTTAGGTCCATTTGATGTATGGTATCATTTAATTCAGACCTCTCTCTGTTTATTCTTTTTCCAGTTGACCTGTCTAATGGAGAAATTGGGGTATTGAAGTCCCCTACTATTACCCCCATGGGATTAATCAGGGTCTTAAAGTCCTGTAGTGTTGTTTTTGTGTAGTTGTGTGCAACAGAGTTTGGTGCATATATGTTCATAATTGTAATATCTTCTTCAGTCATTGTTCCTTTGATCAGAATGTTTACCCTTATCTCTTCTGATTAGTTTTGCTTTGAAGTCTATTTTGTCAGATATTAGAATTGCAATCCAAACTTGTTTCTTGGTGCCATTTGCTTGGAATGTTCTTTTCCATCCTTTCACGTTAAGGTGGTGCCTGTCCTTGAAGGTTAGATGGGTTTCTTGCAGAGACCAAAGAGATGGATTTTTTTCCTTAATCCATTCACTTAGCCTGTGTCTTTTGACTGGGGAGTTCAGTCCATTGATATTTAAGGTTATTATTGAAAGGTGTGTATTGGTTGCTGTTATTTTAATTGCTGTTTGTGTTCTCTGTGTAATTTTGTGTTTCATAGATTATATCTTTGTTTATTTTCTTTCGTTGCCCCTAGATTATAGTTGTTTCTTTCTCTACTCTCTGTATTGCTTCAAGTATTCTTTGAAGGGCTGGTTTTGTGGACATGTATTCTTTCAGGCTATTCATGTCATGGAAGAATTTCCTTTCCCCCTCAATTATAATAGACATTTTTGCTGGGTAAAGTATTCTGGGCTGGCATCTATTGTCATGTACAACTGGAAATACCTTGGTTTGCTTTGATAAGTCAGCAGTAATTCTGATGGGCTTTCCTTTGTATGTGACTTGTTTTTCTTTTGCTGCTTTCACTATTCTCTCTTTGTTCTGTAAATTCAGTGTTTTTACTATGATATGTCACGGGGAGTTTCTTTTCTGATCCTGTCTATTTGGTGTTCTATGTACTTCCTGTATTTGTATGGAGATGTCTTTCCTTAATTTGGGGCAATTTTCTCCTACAGTCCTGTTTAATATCTGGTCAACACCATTAATCTGAAATTCTTCTCCTACACAATGGAGTTCTATTCAGCAATAAAGATGAAATAATGAAATTTGCAGGTAAATGGATGGATCTAGAAACTGTTATGCTAAGTGAAGTAACACAGACTCAGAA
>NW_008351637.1:100287-103019 GCF_000622305.1 Nannospalax galili | reverse complement strand
ATCTAGAAACTGATACTAAGTGAAGTAACACAAACTCAGAAAAACAAATGACATATGTTCTCCCTCATATGTGGCTCCTATCACCAAATCCTTTTAAATTCCAGGTCCTTTTAATAAGATGATGCTATACAGCTGTCCATTCTGCATGAAATAACTACCATCATCATGACTTCAGCTGAGTCTGTTCACTAAACATAGTCACAATTGGGCTTATTGATGGTTGTGTATGGGGCACGCGGGGATCTCGTGGCACTGGTCCCCTGTGCGCACCCTGGAGAGGCGGCGGGTCTGGCCGCGCACCGCGTTGCTGTCTGCCGCTAAGGTGCTGAAGGTCTCGCGCTAGCATGGCGCAAGTCCCCTGTGCACACCTGGAGATGCAGCGGGTCCTGCAGTGTCTGTTCCGCGTTGCTGGCTCTCTGACAGGTCTCTGCTTCTCCGCTGCTTCCCCATGTCTCTGAGGCTTCTGCTGGCGGGGCTTGCCCGGCCGAGTTTCACCCTAATTTCACCCATGTACTCTCTCTCTAAGTTCGGGACCTGTCAGCTGCCGGGTCACGAGGAGAGGTACGAGGCGGCTAAAGCTAGGTTTCCGTGAGTCGATGACGGGAGGATATCGCCCCCCGGAGAGACTGGATCATAGGCAGTGAGACACAGGATTCAGCTTAATCCATGTTACAGCTCTTTATTCAGTGACTCAGCTCGGCTCTAAGTCTCAGTGTTTCAGCTCCTAGCTCCTAGTGATCCAGCTCCAATATTGAGAGAAAACCAGGACATTTTATACCGTGGGGGTAGTGGTAAAAGCTTTAGCTGATAGGTAATTTTAGGATGCCCCATTTACATGTGGCGGTAAGCTCCTGCCAGGCTGCCAGACTGTCAGAAAAATCACAGGAAAAGGCTGGCAATTTCCAGAGCCAGAGGCCATGTTTCTGTGGCAGCTACTTCAAAAGATGAGTCAGGAAGATGCCAGGAAGGTACCCTGATGAAAAGGAGTCTTCTGCATATGAAACCGAGCCCATGGGCTGTCCAGACATGGAGAGACTACTACTTCACAACAGGGGTCCCCAACATCTTCTCCTCTTTGATTTAAATATGAGGAAGTGCCATCGCCAGCCCTAAGGGCTGGCTCATCTCATCTCGGGAGAATCCAAAGTCTGATAACTGACCATGACCTGTTCTGTAGTGATTTTTGGCAATAACAGTAACTGTCAGCAAAGAAATCTTAAAAAACAGTGAACAAGCATAATACACAGTATTATCAGAGAGCAACAATAGCCTGGAATAGGAGCCATGCAAAACAAGGGATTGCTAAGCCAATAGATTACAAAGTTTTTGAGAGTGTTAACATTGGTTTCAACAACATTTGATTTATTTATAAAGAAACAGCATCTTTTTTAATATCATATACCCTTCCCATGTCTAGTAGTTATTAAGTCCAATGTTTTTTTGTTGTGAAGCATAACTTCTGGCGAGAGAGTTCATTTTTGTTGGAGAGATTCCAGGCTATTAGTCACGAATGTCACTGCTTGGTTCAGCTTGTCTCAGCCAAGGCAGGATCAGGTGCAGCTTGTAGTAGCTGTTGCCATAGCAACGCCTCCAGCATCCAGTGTAAGTTCAGTCTCTGCCAGCAGGGGGAAGAAGATCTTTTTCTGCTGGCAGCTCTTGGGATGCAATTATTATTAGTACACAAGGGGTGGGCAAAGAGAAATTAACACAGTTTTGGGCCTTTCCTTGTACTATGTGAAGAGAAGGGGCGATGCATGCTGTACTGGGGAGGCTTGCTGCTGAAAATATAAATTAAATAATTAGTCAGTTGTTTGAAACCACTTAGATGAGAGTCAGTGAAATATTTTTTTGTTCTTGGGTAGAGAAGGGTGGTAACTGGTACTGCTGTGAGTAGAAATCTATTGCTGGATGCACAAAAGAAAGGCAATTAGACATTGGGGTAGGTGGTGAAGGGAAGAAAGTTAAACTTGTTCCAGGACATAGTCGGTCTCATCTGGTCCTCTGTTTGTCTTTCCTGTAGAATAATATTATAAGTTGGTACAGACTTGGCTGTAAGTGAAAGCTGTTGAGAGACATGAAAGTTAGCTGTAGGGCACCTAGAAGATACGCCTGAGTTATTACTTTAATGTTCCACCGATTGTCCCATGGATCTGATACTTTCACTGAAAAATAAAATCTCTAGAACATGGTATTAGGGAGAGTGGGGGCTGTCTGAAGCATTGGTGCTAAGCAGGGTAAAGACAGCCATGAGAATGACAAAAAAGGGAGCTCCAGGGGGATATCTGTGGCGTGCAGTTTCCACTAGGTCATGGATCTCTCTCCACGTGATCTAGTGTGGCTTTGGGTAACGTCTCTGCCTCTTTCTTTTCTTTGTCTCTCTCAGGGTCATGCAAGCCATTTTCTTCGTGGGTGGGGAGGTATCGGACATTTCTAGCTGGAACCCCGATAGGCTTTTGTTGGTCCTGTGGAAAAACACAAGCAAATCCTCTCCCTGTGGTCAACAATGGATCTGGTCCTTTCCAGAGTCCATCAAAGGGTTCTCTCCATTTAACCATGATGGGTGGTACTGAGTGTGTTTGAGCCCAGTGTCGGGTGATGGGAGGAGCATCTGTCCCTCTATATACATTAAGTACATTAAGGGTAAACAAGGCTAATGTTAATTGAATATTGGGAGAATATGTTGTTTGAGCCTGTCTTTTTAATTGGTCCTTTAAGGTTTTATGCGACCTTTC
>NW_008351637.1:96016-98906 GCF_000622305.1 Nannospalax galili | reverse complement strand
CCCATATTTTCATGGTTTTGTTTATGGCTGTGAGGTCCTGCAACAGTCTCCATGCCCCTGTCTTTTTCTTTATTACAAAGACTGGGGTGTTCCATGGGCTCCTGGAGGGCCTAATGTGACCCAGCTGTAGCTGTTTTTTTTACAAGTTGCTGTAAAATGAGTAATTTTTCCCTGGGTAATGGCCACTGTTCCACCCATACTGGTTCTGTGGTGATCCAATTAAGGCAGGGAGTTTGGTAATCAACAGTGGCCCTTAGAATTGGGGGTCCTTTTGTTTTAGGGACCTCATCTGATCATCTATTTTAAGGCATTTCTCTTTACACCCACTAGTAAGAACTACATTGAAGTCTTCTAAGATATCTCGTCCTAGGAGGTTTGTAGCTATATTTTTAATTAGGGGTCTTATTGTGCCAACCTCTCCATCAGGGTCCTCCCATTTATAGAAGTTTTTAGTGATAAATGTTTGGGAGGCTCCCCCTACTTCCATTAGTTGGGGTCCTGGCATTAATTCGCAGTGTGGAGGAACCTCAGATTGCTTTAAGATGGTTCTATCAGCCCCAGTGTCAAGGAGGCATTTGAAATGTTTATTGTCTATAAAGCTCATAAGCGAACCTGCTCAATGCAACCAGCTGGGATTGCAGCTTGCTGAATTCCTGTGGAGAAGTTACCCTGACCAAAAAGCTGTTCATAATTCCAATCTATAAATCCAGGTGGTGGATCCTGTTCTTGTTGGGGTCTCAGCTGCTGATTATGAGTATCATTTCTTTTAGCTTGCATTAGGCACACATCTCTAAATAAGGCTTCCCATTGTACAAATAATGGACTGGGGAGGGTAGATCTACAAATATCCCTCCAATCCTGGGGAAGCAGATTAGTATTAAATGTCTGTAGTATAGATTTTGTCCACGGAGCATGAATGCCATCCTCACATGCAGCCTGGTGCAATTCTTTTAATTTTGTTGTAGGGAGCGGGTACCAAGCTAGTGGGCGTTGTCTTGTTATTTGTAAGTTAACAGGAAAAGCCTCTACTGGTGTGTTTTGGGGGTCCTGAGACCACTGAGGTTGGCAACTTTCATTAATTCTAAGGTTACACAGTTGCTCTGTGGCTGTAGGGCATGGCGCCACAGGGGGTGGTGGTGCCGCAGGGCTTGGAGGCAGCCGAGGTGAAGGGGGAGGGGAATTTACCTGAGGATTTTTGGGAGCTTTTGAATCTGCTACTGGGCTGTTTGTAGGGTTTTTTTTATCACTTAAAACTTTTTTTTATTATTATTATTTGGTGCCTGTAAACTTTCCTCAATCTTAGGTGGGTTTTTTAAGCATTGCTGGATGGCTGCCATTATCGGGAAAAAGGAAAGGGGAAAATTATGCCTTTTTTGGATTTCTTGATTTCTTTTTTACAAGCCAAATGTGCAAGAAAGTTCCAGACCTCTGCATCAGATATGTCTGCTGATAGGATCCCAGGTCCAAACTGATACACCTCATTCCAAAATCTTAAGCTTTCCTTTTGAGAGATCTTAAGCCCTCTAGATTTAAGCAGGGTCTTAAGGGAACGAATTTGGCATTTTTTTTGGCGTGATGCTGAATTTCCCATTATGAAGGGAAGATGTTTTTACAGCAGTCAGACACTAGAGGGTTGAAGCACCTCAGCAAGTTACAAACTTCTAGATTTGCAGAAAAAAAAATGCCGGTTTTAAATCTTTTGTTCTGGCCATGAGCCACCATGACTTCCCAGGTGCTCAGCAGGGGCTAGTTAATTTAAATTCTCACTTAACTGGTTTCAGCTGTGGTTTGAATGCCTGGGGGCAGGGTAACAGAGCTGACTAGAGAAATCTGCCTGACTCCAAAGCTTACGTGGAGATCCCTGGAACTTTGGGGATTTTTCTAGGAGTTTTAAGATAGAAAAGTGGGGTGAAGTGATGGTTCCCAAGGGGACGTGCCTGAAATTAAAATTTCAGGGGATCCCACTTGGTTCCCAGCACAGGCTGGCCCGCAAGTTTGAGAGACTGGCGGCCATCCTAGTGACTCTTAAGTGGCCATTGCGTCACCAGATTTTTTATTAGAAAGATAAATAGAGGTCTTTGTCTACACCTGTGCAGGCAGTTGGAGTCCGTTAGGGGGTCAGAGAGACCTTTAGCTAACATCAGGGGGTAGCCCTGACCAGGAAGCCTCAGTTTCCTCTCTGTCCCTAGCGGTCCCACGCGAAGACTTCAGGCCGGAAACAAAAGGAGGAAATTAGAAGAGATTTTTATTGCTGCCTTCCTGGTGGGGAGGGATACTCACGAATCCTGCGTTTCAGTGGGTGCCATCTCCTAGCTGGCACGAGGTTCAGAGGCTCTCACATTGGGCGCCAGGTTAGGGGGCACGCAGGACTCTCGTGGTGCTGGTCCCCTGAGCGCACCCTGGAAAGGCGCGGCGGGTCCCTCAGGCATCTGCGTCGCAGCTGCACACCTGGAGGATTGGCGGGTCTGGTCACGCACCGCATCACTGTCTACCACTTGAATGCTAAAAGTCTCTGCTGCTGGGGCTTTGCCCAGCTGAGTTCTGCCCTAATTTCACCCGTGTACTCTCTCTCTGAATTCGGGACCCGTCAGCTGCCGGGTCACGAGGAGAGGTATGAGGCAGCTAAAGCTAGGTCTCCGTGAGTGGATGACATAAGGATAGCGCCCCCCAGAGAGACTGGATCGTAGGCAGTGAGACACAGGATTCAGTTTTCCATGTTACAGCTCTTAATGAAGTGACTCTGCTTGGCTCCAAGTCTCAGTGTCCCATGCTCCAGCTCGGCTGTGATCCAGCTCCAATTATTGAGGGGAAACCAGGAACTTTATACCGTGGGGGTAGTGGTAAAAGCTTTAGCTGATAGGCACTTTGTGAGATACCCTATATACATATG
>NW_008351637.1:77017-95487 GCF_000622305.1 Nannospalax galili | reverse complement strand
TTCACATCTCCTATTCATGATTCAAGGGCTTTCTTTTCCCCTTAGAGACTAGAGTTTTGCAATTTAAGAGTCTTAGATAGACCCACAGAAGGGGTACTTCAATTGCCTCTACCTGCATCCGTATTCAGCATAGAAGAAGCCAGAGCGGTCTGTGTCCCTATTCCCTACTGGCAATTTGGGTAACCCCTTCAGAGAGTGGTGTGATAAGAATAAGAGGAAATAACTGCCTAGGCAGTTTGGGAAAAAATACCCCAAAGAAATGTAGCCAATTTCTGGGCTAAAAGTCAAAATGTCCTTGGGCCTGTTAGTAACATACTCTATTCCAAAGGCCAAAAATGTCAAAAGTATTTGGCAGCTTCTATCCTTAAAAGATTTTAGGGTTACCTCTTCAGAGGAGGGAATGTTGCAGGGGAGGATGTGGGCATGGATTTGATCAAAACACCTTATATACATGTATGAAATTCTCAATAAAGTTTTTGCAAAATTTAAAAATATAAAAAACATAAAATAAAAAACCACCAACAATCAAATAGCCTTTACAGATACCTACAAAACATTTCACATAAATATTCAAGAGTATATTTTCTTCTCAGAAACCCTTGGAACTTTTTCCAAAAATGACTACATATTATGACACAAACCAAATCTCAAAAAATTTAAGACAGTTTAAATAATATCCTACGTTCTATCTGACCACAAAGGAATATGCCTGGTTCTCAAAAACAATAAAAATGTGAAAAACAAAGTCATAGAAACTAAGCAACATACTAATGAATGAAAATTGAGTTATGGAAGAAATTAAGAAAGAAACTAAAAATTCTTAGAATTTAGTGAAAATGCAAATGTAACATGCCAAAATCTACCAGACACAAGAAACTCAGTTCTGAGCGGAAACATTATACCATTAAGTGTATATGTTAAAACATTAGAGACATCTTACATTAATAACTTTACGATGCACATGAACATCTTGGAAAACAAAGAACAAACTATCTAAAAAGAGTAGATGGGAGGCCAGGAGTGGTGGTGCACACCTTTAATCCCAGCAAGGTAGAGGCAGAGGCAGGTGGGCAGGCCAGCCTGGTGTACAAAGGTAGCTCCAGGCCAGCTGGGGTTACAAGGAGATTTTGCCTCAAAAAAACAATAAAACAAAAACAAAAAGAGTAGATGGTAAGAGATAAACAAAATCAGCATTGAAGTTAATAAAATAGAAATGAAAAAAATCCCACAAAACATTAATGAAATGAAGAATTGGTTCTTTTAAAGATGAACAAGACTGGCAAATCTTTAGCCAAATTAATCAAAAGAGAGACCCAAATTAACAGAATTAAAGATGAAAAGCAAACAAATTACAGGAGACCTTGAGGAACTTCAGAAAATCATAAGGGTATACTTTAAAAATCTATATTGCATTAAACTGAAAAAGTCTTTAAAAGTCTTAAATAAATAGATGTCTCTATTTATTTGTTTATTTATTTGTGTGTATGTCCTACCCAAGTAAAAGAAAGATTACATAAATAACTTAAACATACACATAACAACCTACAACATAGAAGTAGTGATTAAAAATCCCCAAACTAAAAAGTGCCCAGGAGTTCTACCAGACTTCAAAGATGAACTAATACCAACAGTCCTCAAATTATGTCATAAACTGGAAAAAGGACTTCCAAATTCTCTCCATGAAGCCAGTATTACTGTGATGTTAAACCAGATAAAGACTCAACAAATAGAAAATTATCTGTCAATCTCTCTGATGAACTTAGACACAAAAAGTCTTGATAAAATGCTTTCAAAGGAAATATAAGAGCACATCAAAAAGATTGTCCACCGTTATCAAGTCAGCTTCATCCTAGAGATTCAGGGATGGTTCAACATAAATAAATCAATGGATGTAGTCCACTACATAAACAGATTCAAGAATAGAAATCTCACGGTTATCCCATTAGAAGCAGAGAAGACCTTTGACAAAATCCTACATTCTTCATGATAAAATTCATGGAGAACCTAGGGGTAGGTGGGATATATGGCAACATAATAAAGGAAATATACAACAATCCCATAGCCAACATTGTACTAAATGTAGAAAAACAAAATCAAAGTATTTCCACTAAAATTAGGAACAAGAAAAGGATGTCCACACTCTCCATTCCTGTTCAGCATAACACTTGAAGTTTTAGCTATTGAAATAAGACAAGTGAAGGGGTTAATGGAGATGCAAATTGGAAAGGAAGAAGTCAAAGTATTCTTACTTGCAAATGATATGATTCTGTACACAAAGACCTAAAGACTCCAATAGAAAACTCCTAGAGCTGATAAAATCATTCAGAAATGTAAGAGTATATACTCCCAAATCAGTAGCCTATGTGCCAACAATGAACATACTGAGACAGAAACTAGGGAAATGATTCCATAACAATAGTCTCAAAAACCGTAAAATATCTTGGAATAAATCTAACCGAGGAAGTGAAAGGATTGTATATTAAAACTTTTAAATATTGAAGCAAGAAACTGAAGAAGATAGTAGAAGATGGAAAGCCCTCCCATGCTCATGAACCTGTAGGATTAAAATGTGAAAATGGCCATCCTACCAAAAGAAATCCAGAGATTCAATGCAAACGCTATTAAATTCCAGCACACTTCATCACAGAAATTGAAAACCTATTCTCAAATTTAATATGGAAACACACACACAGACACACACAGACACACAGGCACACAGGCACACACACACGCACACAAATAGGATAGCCAAGATAATTTTGAACAATAAAAGATCTACTTGATCCATCATTATCCTTGATTTCAAGTTATACAACAGAGCTACAAGTAGTAAAATCAGCTTGGTACTGGCATAAAACAGCCGCATTAACCAATGTAATGGAATTGAGGACCCAGATATAAATCCACACATTTTCAGCCACCTGATTTTTCAAAAAGGGCCCCAAAAATCACATTGTAGAAAAGAATATGGAAGCAACCTAAGTGTGTCTCAACTAAGTAGATAATAAAAATGTGGCACATTTACACGATGGAGTTCTACTCAGCAGTGAAGAAAGATGAAATCATGAAATTTGCAGGTGAATGGATGGAACTAGAAACTGTTATACTAAGAAAAGTAACACAGGCTTAGAAAAACAAATGAAATATGTTCTCCTTCATGTGTGGATCCTAGCACCAAATTACTGTAAGTGAGTATGTATCCAGACATAACCACAGGAACCAGGAGAATGAAGGAGATAAAGGAAAAGAAAGAACCTGAGAGAGAACAGTAGGAGACAGGTGTTACTAAGGGAGAAATGGGTAAAAATGGGGTTATTTAAATGGGATGGGGAGGGAGTGTTGTACAAGGAACCTTGGGGATAAAGGGAGAAAAGAAACTCAAGAGAGGGGGGGACCATAGGAGACTGGGCTTATCAAGGGAGAAGTGGGGAAAGTGGGGACACTTTAAGTGGGGAAACCATGGTGGAAAGGTTAGACAGTGAGAGAGTGGAGAGATAAATAATGCCTAGCTAGTTTTAAAAAACCAGAGGGAATCATATTAGTCCAACAACCTAACAATGAATTATATATATAGTGACTCTGCGTGAGTACATGTGCATAGCTAAAGGCTACCTAACAAGAAACTGCCAGACAGGGGAAACATTCCTTTGATTGTTGGACAGGGTATTTTAGAGACTCCCAAAATTACTCAAACTATTGCCACGGCCCTTGATGGCCTCCCAGAACGTGAAGGTAAGACCCTACTGCTGATGACAGAACATACTTTGGACACAGGATTTGGAGCAATAGAGCTGCAAATGACCTGAAACCACTTCCCCTGAAGGCTAGATCTCAGCTTTGGAGAGTGCTATGGAGGTGCCAAGGAAAACATCAATGGATGATCTGACACCAGCTTCAAGACCAAATAACCACATCAATGGCCAGCATAGCATACGACATTGGTACAGTACTGGCACTTTTATCTTGGGGGCAATCAACAGCACCTAATTGGACTAAAAGCCACTTAATGGGAGGAAACTAAAGTCTGGTACTGTGAATATAAGCAAATACACACAGCTGGAGTGGTCATAGATCTTAGAGAAAACCCCAAGACTGTCACATCTCTAATGTGATTTCTTACTATGGGAAAAATATGTATCCTTATATTTACAGACAAATATCCCAGTAACCACTCATCAAAGAAGCTCATTTTACACCAGTCGGAGACAATTACCAAGTACCACAACTGGACATGGACATTGTCTATAAATTCCCCAGGCCTAAGTGACACATCTCCAATGCAATCTCTACACCTGAGGCTTATGGAACACAAACGGGGATAATGAGGACACCAGTGAATTTCTCAGTTCTCGATAATGAAGCTTTCTCATGCAGCGGAGGGCCAGGAACACAAAAGGTCACAAATGGCCAAAGTGTAGAGATCAAGTGTCTGCTGAATACTGGTCCTTGTAAAGGACTCCTTTATTAAACTTCACCCACCCAAGGCTCATGGACCATCATGGCAGAGGGGGTGGAAAGACTGTAAGAGCCCAGGGAGGAGGTGTGGGATCATATGGAAACAAAGCCCTACCTACAAGCTCCTGGGAACCTGCTCATATGAATCTATGGCAATGGTGTCAGCAAACACAAGGCCCATGCAAACTCAGGCAGACAAAAACCCAGCATAGAACTGGGAAAATGAACAGAAGACCCCATTCTTATCTGAAGAACATTGGCAACTAATTGCTGCTAGGTGAGGAAGAGTTGATCTTCTTAAAACAAGGGACTCTAGATAGGCTGACTAGACATCAGTGAATGGACTTGCACTGGGGATTGTCTGGGGGCACTGACTTGACACAGTGGGTCTTAACAGGGAAGACAGAGTATGTGGGCTCCAGTGGGGGGGGTATGGGAAGGTGCTGTTGGAGATGGGAATATAAAGATGATTAAGATTATTTGAAATGTCCTACACAAAATACACAAAAATTCAATAAAAAAATTAAAAAAAACATTTCAAACAAATAGTGTTGCTAAAGCTGGATAGCTTGATGTAGAAAAATGAAAATAGATCCTCATTTCTCACTCTGAACAAAACTCAACTTCAAATGGATCAAGAACCTCAACAGAAGACTTGATACCCTGAATTTGATGGGCTACAAAGTAGGGCATACTGTAGAATTGAGACTCACAGGGAGGGACTTTCTGAACAGGACTCAGGTACTGTAGGGATAAAGACCAGCAGACAAAAGGGACCTTATGAGACTAAAAAGCTTCTTCACAGTAAATGACACCATCATTCAAGTGAAAAGGCAATATACAGAATGAAAAAAATCTTTACCAACTGTGTGACAGAAGGATAGTATCTAGAGTATACAAAGAACTCAAAAAACTAAACACCAAGAAAATAAACAACAACTAAAAATTGGAACAAAGGACTAAACAGTTGTCAAGGATGAAATGCAAATGGCTTGGAGTAATCCTTATCCATCAGGGAAATGCAAACTAAAACTATTTCATGACTTCCTCTTACCCAATTCAGAATGGCTAAGATCCAAAAACCAAATAACAGTTAATACTGGTAAGGATGTGGGGAAAGAGAAACACTTATTCACTGCCGGTGGGAGCGCAAAGAGGTGCTACCACTATGGAAATCAGTGTGGACGTCCCTCAAAAGGCTAAAATTAGATCTACCACATGATCCAGCCATATCACTTCATGACTTCCTCTTACCCAATTCAGAATGGCTAAGATCCAAAAACCAAATAACAGTTAATACTGGTAAGGATGTGGGGAAAGAGAAACACTTATTCACTGCCGGTGGGAGCGCAAAGAGGTGCTACCACTATGGAAATCAGTGTGGACGTCCCTCAAAAGGCTAAAATTAGATCTACCACATGATCCAGCCATATCACTTGGGCATATGCCAAGGACTCTGTATCCTGCTGCAGAGATACCTGTTTATCCATGATAGTTTGCAGCTGTGTTCACTGTAGTCAAGAACATTCATCTATGAGTATAACAATGATTCGTTTGGAGTTGGTTTAGTATTTCATACATTTAGCAGAATAGTAATATTAGATTCTCACCTATGGCCTGCTACCTATAGAACCTTCATAGAACAAAGTCTAGCCAAAAGTTCTTTGGCTGGATATCAGGGTTGGGGCTCCATCTTGTGAAGTGAACCTTAAATCTAATCAGAAAGTGGTTGGTTGCTCCCACAACATCATTGCCATTATTGCACCAGTGGACATATCTTGCCAGGCCAGCTGTTATTGTAGTTTGCAGTTTTAACAGCTTGGCAAGGAGTAGGAGAGACTAATTCAGGTGGAACGGGAGAGCAGGCAGAGGTATATGACGAGGGATGACTAACACTAAAGGCCCTTTGAAAAAGTCATGTGGAAACCTACCATCATAGAATTTCTTAAAGTGTGTACATGTAAGAAGAGTTTAAATAAAGTATTTACCTTACAATGGGGGTTCAATGGCCCTAACCAGATAGCATAGACTAGAAAATAAAAAGCCGTGGTGGTGCATGCCTTTAATCCCAGAACTTGGGAGGCAGAAGCAGGTGGATCTTTGTGAGTTCGAAGCCAGCCTGGTCTACATAGTGAGTTCCAGGACAGCTGGGGCTATAAGATGACCCTGTCTCAGAAAGACAAAAAAAGATTAGAAAAAGCCCAATGTCAGGAATGAACTGCCTCTTTTAGAATTAGTGACCAGGAGGTGTCCTATAGGATCCTAAACAATACTGGCTATTGCCATTGCTCTTCAGCACCTGCCAGAAGGTGACAGTAAGACCCTATTGTGGAAGATATTATATGTGTGAGTCATAGAACAAACAAGAAAAAAAATCAAGCTGGTACTGACCTAAAAATTTCATCTCTACTTCCTAAGCTTTCATAGTACTAGATTGTGCTGTGCATGCTGCTGGAAGGGAAAAGTAATCATCAGTGTTACCCAGCTGTTAACTCTGCAAACTCCAATAATGACTGGCCTGGCAAGATATGCCCACTGGTGCGATGCTGGCATGACTGTTATTAGATCAACCAATCACCTTCTGATTGTATTTAAGGCCCACTTCATAAGATGGAGCCCATACCTGGCACTGTTAGCAAGACGAAGAACCTGTGGCTAGACAGGTCATAGGCCATAGGGGAGACTGTGTCACGATTATTCTGCTAAATAGATATAGTATTCAACAGACTCCTAATGACTTACTGTTATAGACATCGATCAGTGCATCTCTCAACTCTCACCAGAGACTCTTTTTTGCAGCAGATGGTGATTAACAGAGACTCACGACTGGTCATTGTTCAGAGAATAAGAGACTGTAGGGAGCTCAGCCCTAAATGGGAGACTTATATCACCCCTTCTCCTCCCAAGGCTCAGGGATCGTTTCAGAAGAGGGGGTAGAAAGATAGTAAAGGCTGGAGGTGCTAGATGGAGTCAAGGAAACTGTGTTGTCTGGACACCATAGGATGGTTGCACATATGAACCCACAGCAATTGTGGCAGCATGCACAAGACCTTTGCAAGGCCAAGCCAGACAGAAATCCAGCATGGATGTGGGCGGTGGCAGGAATGCTCCTTGGAGGAATGCTGCTTACCATCGGGTTTCCTCTGACTTGCTCATATACCTTTCTTATACAAGCCAGGCCCTCCTGGCTAGAGGTGGCATCCCCACAGTAGGCTGAGCCCTCCCACATCAATTAATGATCAAGAAAATGCCCCACAGACATGCACACAGGCAATCTGAAGGAAGGAGGTACTTAACTGAGTTTCCTCTTTCCAGGATTCTCTAATTTGTCAAGTTGACATAAACTAACCAGCACAAATGATCCATTATTTTCTTGTAATTAATAAAATTAGACTTATTAATATTGCTTTTAATCTTTGAGAAATGCAATTTTTCAAATGCCAACAATGAGGGAAAAATTGATTCAGGGTTTTGTGGTACAGCATGGTAGCTTAACACAGTCATGTAAGGTTTGATGTTTGTTTTGTAATCTGCTGAGGAAAATAAGAGTAACAGGAGTTCTGTAAATGAACACTTGGGAGTGTCTGTTATAAGAATATTTACTTGTTCATATTTCAAAAAAAATACCTTGAAACATTCTTTGTGAATCGAGGTCATGCTAGGCATGGTGCCTCGTGTCTCTAAACCTAGTACTGGAGAGGCTGAGACAGGAGGGTTGCAAGTGTAAGACCATCGTGAGCTACTTCCGGAGACCCTGTCTCAACAGCCAAAACCAAAGCAAACAAAATCAAGCTCACAAAAGTTATACATGCCCTCCGTTACCACAAACAATGACGTCAAGGATAAATTGGGAAGTTGTAGAAAAATGTTTAAATGGAGTTTTAAAAAGTTTCATGTTTATAGCTTGGTGTGGTGGCGCACGCCTGTAGTCCCAGCACTTGGGAGGCAGAGGCAGGCAGATCTCTGTGAGTTCAAGGCCAGCCTGGTCTACATAGTAAGTTCCAGGACAGCTGGGGCTACAGGGAGATGCTGTCTCAAAAAGACATCCCCCCCCCAGAAAAAGCTTTATGTTTTATAAATTTGAGAACAAATGTTTTTTATATGGACTCCAAGTTATACCAAACTGACTGAATTTGACCACATTAGCAATAATTATATTCAATAGATATGTTTTTCATTAAAACCTGTTAAGTTTTAATTCTTTATAAAACATAATTACTAGGAAATTTGATATTGACAAATGTTGATGATTCTATGTAATATTAAATAATTACATTAATTCTAATTTGTTTGGCTAAAAATATTTGGAAATTCATCTTAATTTTCTTTTCACTGTAACAGATAGATCACATACTGATTCATCAGCAATTTGAGCTTGTGGAAGGTATGTATTCATTGTATGCATCTTATTTCTATAAAGAAGAGGCTGACACAGATGAGGACACCGTCAGCAGGACAAATGTAGCACTCCGGATGACTTGGGATGACAAACCTGATTGCTTGCAGCATCTGTCTTCACAGTCTTTAAGCCATGAGCATTGTTTGTAATTTATTTCTGCAAATTAGGGGTCAGTTAGTAAATACAGTGCTCACCTACCCTCATGATATAGACAGTAATTTAGAAAGGATCGCTCGAGAATTAGTTTTACTTCTCTCTATACAACCACTGCACATCACCTTACCTGACTTCCACTGGCTCTGCTGTTGTTGAGCAACTCGTGATCCTCTTGAGACTTCAGAACATCATGCAGTAGTTCAGCTTCCAAAGTGAACAGCCCTTTGGAATCAGGATGGGGATGTTCTGGAAAATCATTTTTTGCATCCTGACTACAGCTTCTGCTGGGAGGTCAAAGGAGCTCTGTCAAACCTGTGTCCCATGGGCTGTGGATTCCCAGCTCAGGCAGGGCCTGTGGTACTGGAGATGCTGACCAGAGGCCCTGGGTGTCTGCTCTCCCCAGAGCACTCCTGCTGCTGAGTGGGCAGATGCCTCCAGATTTCTCCTTGGATTGAGTGTTCTCAGTGCAAAAGAAACTTAGGAAACCACTAGCTATATCGGGACAGCCACTAGGGACATGTATGAACCATGATGCATCTTCCTCCTAGATACCAGAGCATGGTGAAAACTCAGTTGGAATCTAGAATATCATTATCACCTGTTAGAACATGGAATAGGCAGAGTGTGACACAGTTTTAGATTTTGTTAAAATATACATTTTTATTTAAATTGCTTATATGGTAAATTATTAGAAATTACAAATACTTGGACTTGTTTAAATTTTTCTGAACCACATTTTTCTCTAGAAAGGAGCACTTTTTGTAATGTTTTGTATTTTGAAATTTTAAAAAAGATTCAATTTTATAATATACATTACTGAGAATTTAAAATCCCAGAAACCTGCTATTATACATTATGTAGCATTCCAGTTCTAATTTTGAGATCTATGTTTCATCTGTATTTGTGTACTAAAAGTGTTCAGTGTGAAATATTAATCCACATCCACTAATTCTTTATTGTTTACTTTATTAAAAATCCACATATTTGAGGATGGAGAGATGACTCAGCGGTTAAGAGCACTGGCTGCTCTTGCAGAGGAGCGAGGTTTGGTTCCCAGCACCAATATCACAGCTAACAACCCATCTGTAACTCCAGTCCCAGGGGATCCAGCACCCCTTCTAATCACGGCAGGCATTGCAAGACAAGGGTACATTTATATGCATGCAGGCAAAACACTCATACATATAACATTAAAAAACCCCACATATTTAAGATTTGCTTATTTTATTAGTTACTTTTAATATTTACAGGTAATATGAAAAGATAAAGATTACTCCATTTATTTTCTGCATCTGGGATTCCTGTAATTGCAAATGTAATGGATGCTGCAGATGTATCAATAGACTACAGATTCTTTCTTCTTTTACAGTCCCAGGACTCGAACCCAAAGTCTTGTACATTCTAGGAAAGTTCCACTGTTGCTTCTCCAGCCCTCCTATAAATTCTTTTGTTTTGTTTGTTCTATCTCATAAGAACTGGAAGGAAACTAGAGGCTGTGTAAACCTGTTCATCTCACTTTACAGATAAACAAGAATAGAGAACTACTAGCTAACAGAGAGCCCGCTGGATAATATATGCTCTCTCAGGAAACAATTTAATTTTTAAGCAGTTTTAAAATCTTTCCAAAAACACTTATGGCAGATGTTGAGACTAAGCCAGTTTTCTAGAAACTACATTTAGGCTGTTCAGGTCTCAGTGAAGACGATGTTTTGTCATGGGCAAATTTGATTACTATTTGACTCTGTTTCTAAAAGAGAAACGATTCCTTCTGATAGGATGACATTTGAGAGTCTGTATTCAACGTCCCTCTGTTTTTGCCATGAAGAAAACACCTTTCCTTTAGGATGCCCGTGGCATTAGTGTAACGATACAGTATTGTGATATAGTTACAATAATTGAAGTCCAAATTGCCATGCTCCTCCCTCACCCTAACCCCTTGTCCAGTACCTGTCTCCACTCCTCAGGGGTACCTGGGCTCCATGGGATATTCTAATTCACTTTCCATTTATGCATGTGGGTGTGTAGAGTAAGTCCCCTCCTTGTCCAAACAGTACAAAAAAATAGGACAAGTATGACTGATAAGACAAAATTACAACTCAATTTATTCAATATAGTATTTTAAAAGGATCATTCTAACATCTCCATAATTCATGAAAACTGTGTTTGGGAACTGGACATTCCTCCACACTCTCACCACTGTACCCCACCCCCCCATGGAATTAGCAATAACTGTTTTCCATGGCCCACAGAAGCTTGGATTCCTCTTGATTACTAACCTCTCCGATTTTCCTTTTGCCTTTTTTTTTCTCCATCTCGATTATCTTTAAATAGCTTCCTTTCTCCTCTTTCCTGTGCTACTTGGCGTTTCATCTGAATCTGGACTCTGTAGATGTCTTGTGATCTTAAGATAGGTTCAGTGCTTTCATGCACTGGTGATAATGATTTTTCTCTCTTTTTAGCTGTTACAGGTTTTGAAACCTCTAATCAATACAAAATTAGGAACAAGTTTGGGCAGAAGGTTTACTATGCAATAGAAGATTCTAATTTCTGCATCCGGCATTGTTGTGGACACTGTAGGAGTTTCTCCATGAAGATCCTCGATAACACAGGACAAGAAGTCATCACTCTGAAGAGACCACTAAGATGTAGCAGCTGCTGCTCCCCCTGCTGCCTCCAGAAGGTCTGTGAGCACTTAGTAGGGCAGCCTGCAAGATAGTTCAGCGAGAATTTGTACCGTGTTGTTCAGATGTAAAGGCAAAGTGACATGGTTATATTTTGGTCTTCGGCCAACTATATAGGATGGTAGGCAGGTGACTAACCCTATGCTTCTGGGTAATCTTCCCTGTGTGGTTGAGCAGCAAGTCAGACAAGAATCCTTGATATTCAAGGGAAGGTCTTATAAGGCATCTTGGCCAAATCTCTTATCAGAAGTGACTGTGAGAGGCATGGCTCAAACCAATAAAGAGAGCATCTTTAAGAACATCTGGGAATATTGTTGTTCAACACATGAAAAGAAAAGTCAGGAAAAGAATAGATGTACTCCTTTTATGATTTTTGGCCAATCTACTAAGGAACAAATAGAAAAAAGTTTCATCTCCCGTATTTTTCATTTCTTTCCTTTTCAGCAAACATGTATGAGTTGTGTTTTCTGTAACAAGTCTATCCCAGGTGGATATAGTCACAGCTATCTAACGGATATTTCCTATCACTTCGTGGTCTGTTCGTTGCAGATGTGCCTTCCAATATAGATACTAGGGCACAGGGACTTATAGAGAAAGTGACTTTTGCCTGGAACTCTAGCCCAAGGCCATGTGTGCATGCATACCCCAGTCATTCTGTAAAGACTGTCCTACAAGCATGACTTAAACAGAGATAACAGGAAAATGGTTTTCTGAGGCTTAATTTTGCACATTGAGAGAATAGCTTGATTTATTTGCAAATTGTTTTGTTTTCCATGTCTTTTAGGCTATAATGTTATATCCATGAGAATATCCAAGGAGAATGAATTTGGGGGAAATCTCTATGACGGAGAAGCATTTTAGCATGTGTCATGATACTTAATCATCATAAATGATTGCTACAGAGGAGCATATTAAAGCACTGTCATTATTTTCCAGCAAATATATACATAGCAGGGTCATGAGTCTAGAGCCCGGATTCTTTCCCTTATAGCAATATTAGGACTCGTCGTTGAAAATTGCACCAGTGATCAGAGTTCTATCTCCATGTATAAACCACTGTTTATGAATGAGTGTAAGGAGTTTGTTAATAATTTAGACAGTTCACATAAGTAAGGATATTAGGGATTTTTGTAAGGCCTCTAGATGGATACTTCAGAGGTGTGATGACGCACGCAGGTCTCCTGGATTTCAGCTCATCTCTTCTATGTATTAGCTGAGACTCTGATGCAAGTTAACTGACCTCTCTTTTCTGCAGTTACATCTTCCATGAAATCAAGAAAGGAATAGCATCAATCTAGTTAAGGACATCTTGTGGGTTCGAACAATGTCTGACATTTAAGAAGTTCTTTGTGAATGAAGCTACTTCTATAGAATAAGATTATAAGGATATTTAACTGGTGTTCTTTTTCTTTTATAGATAGAAGTCCAGGCTCCTCCTGGCGTGCCAGTAGGTTATGTTGTTCAGAACTGGCACCCGTGTCTGCCGAAGTTCACAGTTCAAAATGAGAAGAAAGAGGATGTTCTAAAAATTACTGGTCCATGCATAGAGTGCAGCTGTAGTGGTGAAATTGACTTTGAGGTATTAGATATGATGAGGTTTATAGGATTTTCTATCTTTCATAAGTCAAATATAACTTTGCAAGATGCTCCAAATTAAATGAGGATTTAGTACAGCTGTTTCAAAAGAAATGTGATCTGAGAAATGCTTATTGACCGAAAGGGAGGTAAGGGATGATTATCCTAGATGAGGAAAAGATGCTCAGTCCTCTTAGACAAAAATATCCAGATGTCTGTGTTGGCTACTCTTCTCACTGCTGAGGCCAAATACTTGACAGGAAGCAACTCAAGGACTCAAGGAAAGAAGGGTTTATCTTAACCCATGTTTTAAAGTACAGTCCATCATGGTGGGGCAGGCATGATGGCAGAGCTGAGGCAGCTGGTCACTTTGCATGACAAGTCAGGAAGCAGAAAGGGATGAATTCTGATGCTCCGCTTGCTCTGTCCTTTCTGCACAACCCAGGATCCCAGACCATGTGATGGTGTTGTCTACACTAATGGTATGTCCCTCCTGAGTTACATCTTTCTGGAAACACCCCTATAGATGCCCTCAGAGGTATGGAGCCATAGTGATTTTAAGTCCCATCAAGTTGACAATGAAGATTAGCCATCATGTCATCTAACAGTTAATTTAAATATATGGCTTCTGCATGCTGAGAATGTCACCTATTTTATGTAGATGCTTGCTGTGTAAATCTGGTCACCAAAATACACAAGTGCTTGTTAATCCAAAATGCAGCCTGCAGGGTCTCAAAGGCATATTCAGAAAGTTGCACAGCTTTAGTTCCTACAGAGTTTCCAATTGGAAAGAAATACTCTTAAAGTTAGTACAAGTATAATACCCACAGCCCAGTTGTGCGTCTTCTATTACTTTTATACTAAATTAGGTCAACGGGAAAGCATATTTTCTATAATTACTTCATGGGGGAATTGCAGTACAGTAGTTCTATTGTCATATGTGTTATGTAGTTGCAAATATCTAAAACCTGGGAAATTTTCTGTCATCTTGACATCCTGATTCCCTTCCAAAGTCAGAAAATCTGGTCAAAGTGAGGCCTGTATTTCCACAGAAAGGGCAAAGGTGCTCTAACCCTGACTAGGGCTTATGATGAGCCTTTGGAACTCTACCTTCATGTCACGCCTTCATCTCTCCAGGTTCATTTTGTTACGTTGTCATGCGGGTTTTATTTCCTCTCTTAGAAACCAATTACATAAGCAGGGACCCTTTCATTGGCCTCAACATCCAATTACAGAGTGGGCAGTTCCAAGAAGGCATAGGTGACACAGAGGTTTTATGAAGGATTTAAAAGGTGTGTGTATGTATGCTTTGAGCACACATGTGGGCATGTTTGTGTAAGTAGGTAAAATGTCTTAGAGACTTTATAATGGTAATGTATACTAATACTTCTCCCCATATGAGATGGCACTCCTGTCAAAAATCCGGACATGTGAAAAATTATTTCTATTTTCAGAAACAATATTAACAAAACTTAAGCAGACATCTAATTTAATTTTAGCAACAAATGAGAACATTGGAAAAACTATGAATTTTTATATGTAAAACTGAAAGTTCAGGTTTTACCTGGCAGTCTTTTGTTACATGTGATGCACAATTTAAATGGAGCATTTTTTTCATGTTACTCTAACTATGAAAGTAGTTTATTATTATCATTATTTATGTCAGTTTTCTAGAACTTTTTAAGCCTATCATTTTGCTCATTTGTTTTGTTTTCAATTCAGATCAAATCTCTTGATGAACAAATTGTGATTGGCAGGATTTCTAAGCACTGGTCTGGTTTTCTGAAGGAGGTTTTTACAGATGTTGACAACTTTGGAATCCAGTTTCCTTTAGACCTTGATGTGAAGATCAAGGCTGTGATACTTGGTGCTTGTTTCCTCATAGTAAGTCTGTTTCTGCTAATTCTGGCTTCAGATGAAGTTTCTAGAATGATCCTGAAATAACTTAGGAAATTATACACTTAGAGATAACTTTCTCGGGGGAAATGGGGTGGGCATCACATTTCATAGTATGTATGTATCAAGTTCTCAAAAAAATGAAAGAAAAACAAAACAAAACAAGAAGAGCTCATACTTAGTCCTAGTTGTGAAATTCCATCTTATTTCTTATACTTTGGATTCACAAGTGACATAGTTTCTATCCAAAAACTCCATGCAGTTTCAAATGGGAAGATACACAATTTGTATGTCAGAGGGGCTCTAACTTTAAAAACAGTTAAGTTGAAGCTTCAGATAATTAGTGAAGACATATATAATGAAACTTATTGAAACAAAGATTTTTATCTTGATGTTAAGTGACTAAATTATCTAATATATTAGAAAGTAATCGTCAATAAGAGTACACAGTCAAGCAAGTCTCTAGAATTAACTATCAATTTATTGGAAATATCTTCAATAGAGTAGTGACCCTGAGCTTATTGAGCCTACACTGTTAGGCTCTGAACCAGAAGTTTGTAGAGCACCCAGGAAATTTCGCCAGGTCCCCAAAGTTGAAGGTTTTGGGGACAGATCAGTGGTTTCCAACCTTAACTTCACAGTAGAAACACCTGAGTAACTCAAGACCCCCAATATCCAAATGCCCCCCAACCAATAAAAATAAATCTGCAGATACGGTCAACCCTTCAATCTATATTGCACCTTTCGGTCATTCCATTGTGCGCCAAGGTTTAGAGCAACTCCTTACCTTGTTTGGGGAATTAAATCTGAAAAACCTAAAAACAAAAAGTGTATGGAACTAAATGATCCAGGTCCTTCAACAAAGAAATGTCAAAGAAAATAAAAATACAGTGAAAGGAAAGAGATTTGGGAGATACTAACGTATATAGTTTGTGGACCAGGTATAGATGCACATTTGATTAAACTAATCAGACCTGTACATGGCATTCAGAGAAACATGAACATTGGCTAACAAATGATAAAACAAATTCTTGTCTTTTTATGTATTCACGGTATGTGGTGATGAATAAGTCTAACAGGGTGCATGTATTTCAAAAGGTATGTGTTGAGGTATTCAGATTTCCTTTCATTTCATCACATTTTGGTGGGGGGGGATAGGGTATCTTTCTGTAGCCTAAACTGGCCTCAAAGTCATGGCAATCCTCCTGCCTTAATCTCCCAAGTGCTAGGATTACAGGTGTGAGCCACCACACCCATCTAAGATTTGCTTTTAAATTAAAAAAGCGAGTAAAATCACGGAGATCTCAGAAATGTGACAGATTCACCAAACCTCTTCATGGTTGGTAATTATTGAACTAGGCGAGGAGACACTGGCATTTCATTGTGCTGTTCTCTCAAATTTGAGATATGTGATAATCTGTTAATAATAGTTTCAATATTACAACAGCTTCATTTTTTTATTGACAAATAGTATTTTCATATACTTATGGGTGCTTTCTGATGTCTTGATATGAGTATCTGCTGGGATGATTAAATCAAGTTAACTGACATATTCATTACCTCAAGCAATTTTCCTTGTTTTGGAATGTGAATATTTAAAATTCTTGGCAATTTTGAAATATCTAGTATATTATTAACAACTATGGTAACAGAGATGTGCCACAGATCCCTAGAACTTACTGTCATAGCTGAAACTCCTGAACCTTTGATTTGGCTCCAGTTTCCCGAACCCAACTTCTAGCTGCAGGTTCTGGGAACTATCATATTTTGTCTATTATTTTTATGTTGTGTGTATGAGTATACTGCCTGCAAGTATGTAAGTGCACCCCTATCATGCAATGCCCATGGAGGTCAGAAGAGGGAGTCAGATTACCCTGGAACTGGAGTTACAAAGGGTTGTTACCGGCCATGTGAGTGTTAGAACTTGATCCCGGGTCCTCTGCAAGAGCAGTCAGGCTCTTAACCGCTAAGCCATCTCTTCAGCCCCCTATTTATTTTTTTGTGAAACAAGGCCTCACTATGTGGGCCAATCTGGCTTTGAACAGAGATCGGCTGGCCTCCGGCTCCAGAGTGCTGGGATTAAAGTCATGCACCACCACCCCCAGCTACTTTCCAAAAGATTTTAGTATATTTTTAAGACTTATTTTTATTTATATGTGTGTGACTGTGTGGATATGTGTATATGAGTGCAGGTGCCTGAGGAGTCCAGAAGGTACTGGATTCCTTGGAGCTGAAGTTACAGGCAGTTGTGAGCAGCCTGCTATAGGTGCTGGGAACTGAACCCTAGACCTCTCTCAGAGCAGTGCGCGCTCCTACCCACCAAGCCATGTCTCCAGCCTCCACCCTATTCTTTTAGAACCCTGAGGTCCACACTTTTATATTTCCCATGTAAGTGAGATTGTGTTGCATTTCATTTTTGTCCTCAGCTTATTTGTGTGACGAAGTATCTTCTAGGTTAATGCACTTTGCTTTATGGAAAACTTTTCTTTGTACATCTGTCTGTCCGTATCTTCTCATTTTCCTTAGTCTTTCTTTATAGTTTGTTTTGTTTTCTGGCCTAGGCTCTCACAGTGTCCACCAATTTGGCTTCAAACTCAAAACTCTCCTGCCTTCCACCTCTGAGTTCCCTGGGTTTCTTCATCTGAAAACGGACCTCAGTTTTATTGCTGAAAGCTGATTTTAATATTTTTCTCCTTCTCTAGGACTTCATGTTTTTTGAAAGCAATGCAATCAAGAAAACAAAATTATTTTGTTGTTAATGGATTAATAAAAACGTCCTTGGAAAATGTGGAGTCTAAATATGGAAATCACTCATACCTGCATGAATTAAACTTGGACTCATGTAACTACACTGTCATATGAGTTTGCTTTTCAAGGTACTAGAGTTTATCTCCTAGATCAGTAGCTTATAAAAGTGTTTATATACTTCAGTGAATATTCACTGGGAATTTGGGGAAATGGACATAAGGTTTTGAAATTTTCTATAAAAAATATGTTTGAATTTTAATTCCTGACTTGTTTTCCATTTTAAAATAAAATTAGGCATTATAAGTTTAACAAAATACATTCCTCTATTTATCTATAATTTAATTCATACCAAATGCCTAATGTAATTATTTTGCAAATATTGTCTATTTCAACATATTTTTAAAGATTCTGGTCTATAAAAAATATGTTTGAATTTTAATTCCTGACTTGTTTTCCATTTTAAAATAAAATTAGGCATTATAAGTTTAACAAAATACATTCCTCTATTTATCTATAATTTAATTCATACCAAATGCCTAATGTAATTATTTTGCAAATAT
>NW_008351637.1:68374-75376 GCF_000622305.1 Nannospalax galili | reverse complement strand
TTTATTTCCCTACATTTAAATGCTTCTATTAAGTGATCTATTAGTATAAGTTTAATTTCAATGCATCAAGATCATAAATTACAATTTATGTAGCCCAGGTATTAAGATTTTTAACTTTGAGCTAGAAAAGAGCTAGTTCAATTTCAAATTATTTCACTGAAACTTATTAGAAAAATCCTGATTACACTTAAGGAAATGTGCTTGAAAATGCTTTGGGACACATTCAAGATCTACTGGTGCCAGGAGGTACCAGGGGAACAGGTATATTCCCTCCACCTCCTGCTCCAACTCTGGGCCTGCAGTCAGGATGGATGCCCTGAGCTTCACAGGGTAGAATCCCTGCCCCTCACCTGCATTCTCCGTGCTCCATGGTGACCCTTGTGCCTTGATTTCCTCAATTATCCCTAGTGAAGTTTTCTGTTAATAATGACAAGGGGGCTGGAGAGATGGCTCAGCAGTTAAGAGCACTGGTTGCTCTTACAGAGGACCTGGACTCAATTCCCAGCACAAGTGGGATAGCTAGCAACTATCCATAACTCCGGTTCCAGGGAAATAGGATGCTCTCTTCTGACGTCCAAGGGCATTGCACAACACGAGTGCACTTACATACATAAAGGCAATACACTCATACACAAAACTTAAAAACAAATCAAATATTAAAAAAATAACGATTTCGAACTTTAAGGTCCATGTGAGAACTGTGAGACTCTAATGAGCATCCAAGACCATGAGAAGTTCCCTGTACTGAAAGCACAGTAGTAAATGGAAAGGGGCTTAACTGTAATGACCAGTGATTCCTGAAGACAGGGAAGTGGCTCAGGACAATGCAGAGAACTTCGGCTGACTGGAATTTCTGTGCTATGACTGCATTCGCAGAAAATTCACTGGAAGCCCTGTGTCAGACTCATAGGCTCCTTTCACAGGAGAGAGACCTTTACATGCAGCTACATGGATGTTCCTTCCTCAGCATCTCAAAATGTGACAAGCCATGAAGAAGGAAGACAAAACACGGTGCAGCAGAGTAGACTGAATGCCAGTGGACCAGAGACGGCGGGACCAGGATGCTCAGTTATAAGGTGGAACTGGGGCTAGAATGCTGATCTACAGACTGCCAGCCACGCAACTCTGACTGACCACTTGTGCCACACAGTTAGGATCATCTGTTATCCGCCTTCCGTGGTGATATGGAAAAAGAACCCTAATTACATCTTATAAACTTGCCTAGCTTGGAAACCAACAACTGCTTATCTGCTTGCCAGTCGTTGTGTTTGGCTGGTGGATTCCGGTTTCCCTTGGCACCACAATGAAGTTATTCTGTTGGCAGACACGGGGAACAATAAGTGATCCGATTCTTTCTGCAAGAGAGTTTTATTTTGAGAACCAGTTATTAGGAAACATTTCAACAGTATTCCAGCTTTGATGACAGGCACAAATTATCTAGAAATAATACAGAGAAATTCTCTGCTGGAACTTTGTAAGGTTTTAGTCTACTGCGTAAATGCAAGTACATTTCTGGTCAGTCTAGCTGAGAGAATTCTCTCCCCAAGCTGTTTATTACAAGTAGGTAAAGCCTTTGAAAAACTTTCTGCTATGGTTCTGTGTAGGAAATTACTTGTGTTCCCAACATGCAATTTCCCCTCAGCTTTTTGTTTGTTTGTAAAGAAGATAGATTCATTCAAATAAATCCACATGTGACATTTAAAACCTTAGAACTGAATTGCAAACCAATGTAAAAAAAATAACAAATTGATTGCGTCTCGGCTTTTTGGATAAGATTACTTGGAAAAATATCAAATTGAAGCAAAATATGGTGGTGAACGCCTTTCATTCCAGCACTTGGGAAGCAGTTAAGAGCACAGGCTGCTCTTGCAGAGGACCTGGATCAGGCAGATTTCTGAGAGATCTAGGCAGCGTGGTCTACATAGTGAGTTCCAGGCCAGCTGGGACGTGGTTAACCTACCAAGAGTCCCATCCTTAAAAAAGACTGTCTCAGCCCCTCCCAGCTGGCATCAGTTGCACAAGGTTCCTTAGGTTGGGCTGGGGATTCTCACCCACTTCTTCATGTATATGTTGGGATTTTGTCTTGTTTGAGCTTGCGTGGAACTTGTGTATGCTATTACCACTGCTGTGAGTTCACACTAGTAACTGACCAGCTGTCTGGAAAACTCTGTTTCCTTGTGGTCATCCTCCACCTCTGACTCTTACAAATTTATTGCCTTTCTTCCACAATAACCCCTCACCCATGAGAGGCAGAAACTTGATATAGGTGTCCTATTCAGGGATAAGCACTCTGAGGTCTCTTGTTCTCTGCACATTGGCCAGCTATGTGTTTCTGCTGCATAAGGAAACTTCTCTGGTGAGAGGAGAGAGATGCATTCATCTATTGGGTATGACAATGCACACCTTTAATCCCAGCACTTGGGAAGCAGAGGCAGGCAGATCTCTGTAAGACTGAGGCCAGCCTGGTCTACATACCAAGTTCCAGTCAGCTGGGGCTACAGTGAGACCCAAATGGGGGCGACTAAAAATATGAAAGAAAGGAAGAAAGGAAGAAAGAGAGCGAGAAGGAAAGAAAGGAAGGAATACATACATACATGCATAATTAATTAATTAATTAAGGCTTACAGAGATGGCCCAGCAGTTAAGAGCATTGGCTGCTCTTGCAGGAGACCTGGGTTCAGTTCCCAGCACCCACATGGTGGCTAACAAGCATCCATAACTCTGATGCCATCTTCTGGCCCCCATGGGCATTGCATGCGTGGGATGATGTGCATGCAGGCAAAATACTCATACACATAAAAGAAAAATAAATAAATTCACCAGGCATTTAATGCCAGCACTGGGGAGGCAGAGGCAGGTAGATCTCTGTGAGTTCAAGGCCAGCCTGGTCTACATAACGAGTTCCAGGACAGCTGGGGAGACCCTGTCTCAAAAAGACCAAAAAAGAAAAAATAATGTTAAGTATGCATGTAGAAAATACTATGACAGGATTCAAGGGGCTATGGAAAGCATTCACATACCATTGTGTAAATGGTCAAGATCTACTCTTCACAGGGGACAGCCCTTAAACTAAGATGGGGCACTCGCTGTGCAAAATAAGTGGGAAGAATTCCTGTCAGGAGCTGGCGCTGCAGCTTGGCCACTAATTTAGTAGGACTGTCGTAAGAATGGAAGAGCTGTGATAAACGCGGCACCTCGTCACCACTTCAGGACGACTGGACTGCATCCTGAGAGCAATCAGGGGACCTTTTGTGGAGAATGTAATAGAAAGTGACGTCCACATAAAGCAGAAACCAAGATACCCACAGAGTTTTCATGTTCCCTGAGGAAATAGGGTTGACAGAAAAGTGTTTTACTTCCAGATATGGTCATGTAGCCATGACATCCCTGTGCAGCCGAGGATGACCTTAAGCTTCTGACCCTTCTACTTCCGGCTTCTGAGTGCTGGGATAGCAGTCTACACTGCTCCCTTAGGTGCTGGAGATGGAAGCCAGGTCTTCAAGCCCCCCAGCAAGCATTCTCCCAAGTGATCTACATCCCCAGAGGCATCCAGCACAGGTATTAAGCCTCTCTGCAGGAACTCACTTTGAAGGCTTGCCAAGCCCCTTGTCACACCCTCAGAGAGCGTTAACTAGCCTGCACAGCAGTGTCCCTCCACCTTTGCCTCCCACATTTCAACAAAGCACACTGCTCTGCTCAAACATTCTTTGCTATTTTTCTCACACATGCCTCAGGTTTACCTTGAACCTCCCTCATGCATTGACTGCACTGCCTTTCTGGGAGTTTTTGCATCTGAAATCATAGGATAAGTACCCCTTCGTGCTCTCTGAGGCTGTGTTGCCCCTCTGGGCACTGTGCCATAGCTGGTTGTTTGGTACTAACCATGCTGAGAATGTCCTGTGACAAGGTCAGTCCTTACAATGATCTAGCCTTTACTTCACCTGAAGCTGGATGTGTGGTGTGGACACTAAAGTTGCCTGTCTTTCAAATGTACAGCCTGAGCCAGGTTATACTTCTAATAGTAAAAGTTCTCAAAATAGCCAAACTCATTTATGTGAAAATATTGAAATTAACGGTTGTTGTAAATAAATGTCAATAAAAACAAGAAAAAAATGATTTAAAAAAGATGGATATAAATTTTTTGAACTAAGTTGAGGGTATTATTAGGGTTTCAAACACAGCAGCCTGCCTCATCCCCAACAGAGTCCCACAGACTTTGGTGGATTTCTCAAGCCTGAAAAAGGGAACTGAGCTGATAAGCACCTTGGCCTTTGAAGTCAAGGGAAGCAGATTCTTCTAAGAGGCACCCTGCCTTTCCTCTGATCTCCAAAGACAAGATAAGCAGATTCTGCCTGTTAACCAGAGATTTTAGGACCCCTTTTAGTACAGCAGCTTTTCCTTTATCTTAGGAGGACAAAAAATAAACACTTCCTGACCCACCTGGCTGGCAGACGGAATGGAGCCTGGTTTACAAGCCCTGCTTTTCTTACCCCCCCACCTGATTTTTCCCCCGAAACGTCCCGCCTTCTGCACCCTGAAGCCCCCATATATAAGCCCCAGCTCACAATCTGTGGGTAGACATTTTCCCTTCCCCAAAGGGAACGTGTCCTGTGTGAAATAAAGCTCTATCCCCGCTGAGTTTTATCTGTGTCTTGGTGCCTCCTCCTCCATTCGCTCATTCTCCGGCAACTCTTCACCTATCAGGTATCATTATTATTTTATTTGTCAACATTTTGATGTAGGGTCAAAGACAAAGTGTGGGCCAGCCCTTCTGCCTTGTCTTTCTTGTATAAAGGCACATGCACTGTGAGTGTGTGTTTGTGTGTGTGTGCACTCACGAATACATGTACCTGATGGGGGCGGGCACACATGTTAGGGTCCATGTGTGGAGGTCAGAGGATGACTTTTGGGAGTCAGTTTTCTCCTTCCACAGTAAGTTGGGGAGACTGAACTTAGACTGTTCGGCTTGCACAGCCAAAGTACTTTTACACCCTGAACCGTCTTGCCCACCTCTTGCTCTCTGTCCTCAGCTTCCTAGTTCTGTGATCTCCACTGAATGAATTCAGACCAAGCACAAAAAGCAAAGTAAAAAGACCAGACAGAGTTTATTACAGACTACTACGATGTACCTTCACTTTCCAGTGAAAGTGGACAACTGTCAGAGAGACCCTGACGCCAACCTACAGTTTTAGGAAGGCTTTATGCTGTCTCTAACGTGAATATACAGCTTTGCTGAGGGGTGTTTTTGTCTACGTGATTGAAAGGCCCATTTAGATTAGCTATATATTTGTATTTTGAGACATGGTCTCAGGTAGTACAGACTGACCTCAACTTACTATGCAGTGGAAGATGACTTTGAACTTCTGACCATCTCATTGCCACCTCCTGAGTGCTCATGGAACAAGAGCATGATGCCTAGCCTGACCCTCCAAGTGAGAACTCCAAAGACTGCTATGGTGAAGTGTATTTGCTGGAGATTATAGTAAGAGCTGGTGTAACCGTCCAGTTAGATGACTGATGTGTTTTTTTCTCACTTGCCAGGAATCTCAGTCACCCATGGATGAGGTAAGTGGAGAAAAGAGCCCTAGATGACACAGATTGCTAGCTACCCAAACAAGAAAATCTTCCGGTGAGTTTGCATAAGCAGAGTGCACTGGCTCATTCTCCTGGGAGGACTCCTTGAAGCGTATGCCCCAAGGGCCCTGAATTCTCAAACAACTCCCACTCATTCCAGTTTCCTTCCTCACCACTGTTACTCAGGTCATGTTACATACTGACTTCTAAGGAGAGAGAGTAAAGCTCCCACAGAAACTTGTGTGGGCAGGATGCAGACAGAAATTAGACTTGAGGGCCAACAGAACATAGGAGAAATCACCATCTGTGTGATGCTGGGCTTTGAGAGCTTTGTTTGGGATGCGGATGACTGGAATACTGAACCTGTTTCTCAGGGTTTGACAGAGCTGCAGTGAGGCCAAAGGGTGAGGTAAATGTCAGTGATGGGAGAGATTCAGGGTCCAGCTACGGAAGGACAGGAGCCACAGGCACCCATGGCATTGCCTCTCAGACAAAAGCAAGTCCCTCCCCTGCAGGCCGCCTGAAAGGGCCTCACATCTACCTAACCTGCCAAGAGTGTTTTCACAACCAGGAAGTCCTCCTCAGAAGTTAATAGCCAATGAACAAAATTTAAACACTTAAAACAGCTTCTTGGGGGCTGGAGATGGCTTAGTGGTTAAGAGCACTGGCTGCTCTTGCAGATGACCCAGGTTCAAATCCCAGCACTCACATGGTCGCCAACAACTGTCTGTGATTCCAGTTACAGGAGAATCTGACGCTCCCCTTTGACCTCTGCAGGCAATTGCACATAGGTGCACCTACCTACATGCAGGCAATATACTCATACACAGAAAACAATGTTTAAAGTTAAGTAGCAATATTTCTTTGGTTTTTTTGTTTTGTTTTGGTAGGGGGTTTACAGGGTCCCCCTGTAGTCCAGGCTAGCCTGGAACTGGCTTTGGAGACCAGGCTGGTCTCTATTTCATAGAGATCTGCCTGCCTCTGCTTCCTGAATACTGGGGTTAAAGCCACCACCCCTGGCGTTTCTTTTTAAAAATGGAGACTACATACGTTTTCCAAGTAGTTACTAGCTCAGCTCTGCCATTTTGAACGCTGCGCCTGTTTCTTCTAACCAGCTCTGTCTGTGGATCCCTTTATTACTTTTCTGTTTGTGTCCTTGTCTGTTAAACATGTATACTAGCAGAGGTCCTATTTGGTCCACTAGTGATTATTCATTTAAGTACCCACAATGCACCTCAATAGACTTTGTGAAAATTAAAGTCACTGATTTATCTTCCTTAAAGTGAGAGTCTTGTTTTTCTGTTGTTTTGTTTTGATTTTTGAGACAGTCTCCCTGTAGCCCCAGTTGTCCTGGAACTTGCTATGTAGACCAGGCTGACCTCAAACTCACAGAGATCCCCCTGCCTTTGCCTCCCAAGTGCTGGGATT
>NW_008351637.1:53280-67802 GCF_000622305.1 Nannospalax galili | reverse complement strand
ACATAGTGGAGGGAGAGAACCACTTCAAGTTACCTGACCTCCACATGTGCACTGTGGTAAGTGAGTACCACCCCTCCCATGCATACACACATAACAAAAAATAGCAGCCAGGCATGGTAGCACACACCTTTAATCCCAGCACTCAGGAAGCAGAGACATACAGACAGATTTCTGTGAGATGGAGGCCAGCCTGGTCTCCATAGCAAGTTCCAGGCCAGTCAGGGGCTACAGGGAGACCCTGTCTCAAAAAAGACAAACACACACACACACACACACACACACACACACACACCCCACAAACAAAAAAGTAAGTTTTTTGGAGACACAGTCTCACAACTGTAGCCCAGGCTGACCTGGAACTCAGATAGATACATCTGAAAATTTTTTAATTGGTGCTGGGGAGATGGCTCTGTAGGCAAAGTGCCTGGGTGGCAAGCATGAGGATCCCAAGAACCCACACCAAGAAACACAAAAAGAACATGGACAGTGGCTCTTGTTTGTTACTCTGAGCTGTGGAGCTAGACAAAGGGGATGAGGACAGGCAGACCCCAGGTTCAGTCAGTCGGGCTGAACAACTTCAATTTCAGTGAGACCCTATCTCAGAGAATAAAGGTGGAGAGTAATTAAGATAGCCAATGCTGCCCTCTGGCTTCCACATGCACTCTCACACACAAGCACATGCACTCACATCCATGTCTGCACACACAGTAACAAGTGCACACAATACCAGGTGCACACATGCAAAGTAACAAACAAACATTTCTCATACTTCCGTATATTTGATATATGCACATATGGATGACATTTTCTAGGATCTTTCGTGGTTTAGTGTGACATGTTGATTTTTAGAAATAATTAGTTGCACTGTGGTAGTAAATAATTTAAGGCAGAGGATGGGCCATGAAAACACTAATGAATTTTGTGTTGTAACTGCATTTTTGTGAACTCAAGTTGTGCCGAAGTTACATTGTATAACATGATTCAGGATCCTTCTCTGGACTGTAAAACAGACAGGTAGGACCATATCCAGGGGAATGATGCTCCAATTTTATGGTGTTTATGTGCCAATGTATATCATTTTGCTCTTGAAGTTTGAAAATCTGAGCATCTGACCTTCTGAACGTATACCGATACTGCTGCGTTGTCCTATCTCCTGCGAGATGCAGGTGTATTGCAGGAGCATCATCCCTTAAGTGGAAGGATTGGTTTTTATCATTGTTCATGCCCCTGTGTCTCCTGGCATTAAATAAAACAGATTGTCTCATGGGGTCAAGTTTTAGAAGGAATTCCTGAATTTTGCCAAGTGATTAGTGTTCCCAGGCAGGGGACTCTCTCAAGCTCTGGGGTCGGTCAAAGGAACTGTGCTTTAGGAACGCTCCATTTGCACAGCGTCTCCCAGCTCACTGCACAGGGCTCAAGCCCCGCATTGCACTTCTGGGTCCTGTGGGATTCATATCCAGAAAATTATTCGTCAAACCAAGCTTGTAATTGATTTTCTTGAAGAATGGATTTCATCTATCCTTAGGGAGCTAAGAGCAAGAGCTAATTAAGTCCAATCACATCATTAAATGCTCAGAAGTAGGTAAAAGTATAATTTTGCTTCTTAAATCCACATCCAGCCAGGGTTTGATTTCAGACTCTTGACTTTCACCTGTGTGAATTTGTCTAAAGGCTTTGATCAAGATTCTCTAGCCTTTATTAATCTTCAAATCATTAAGATTAGGCTAATGATTCCCTTTTAATTTTTTAAGATTGAATAAGCATGCTTTACCATTATTATTGCTCTTTGTACAGCTAATAAACCACTGATTTTCAGCTTTACTTAGAGTAATGCAAATATTTCTAAATAAATCTTATTAATATTTACAGAAAGCTAGAGCGTACAGAATATTAAACAATAAAAATCATAATTTAAGATTCAGATTTTCCAGTAAGGTAACAGCCCTCCTGGAATCACATGTGGACACTGTCCATTTACAGAATTGTTTTGCACTGAAACTGTATGTCTTAAGAGTCTTCCAAGGACTTGCACAAAGGATACTAAACATATGGACTCATTCGCTTACCTCTTCTACTACCTGTTCTAGTTTCTAATGGCATAGTAGATCCAAGCATGCATGTTTTTTTACATATATGCATGTGTATATTATAGGCTAGGATCTGCACATGAGGGAGAACATGGGGTTTTTCTTTCTGAGACAGGGTGACCTCAATATTACACAGCCCACCCATTTTCCTGTGAATGCTTTATTTCATGTTTCTTTAGAGCTAAACAATGGTCCATTAGATTTTCATTATACATCCAACTAGGATGGTTCCATTCTTTCACTATAGTGAACAGAGCAGTCATACAGATGGTGTACAGATAATTGTATAATAAGGTAAGGAGTTCTCTGGGACACACCCCGGAGTGAAATACTGGTATAATGGTAATTCTGCGTTTAATTTTGAGGAAGCTCCTACCTGATTTTCATAATAGCTGTATTACTCTGTACTCCCACCAGCAGTGAATAAGGGTTCCTCTTTCTCCATATCCTCTTCAACATTTGCTGTCAAATTTCTTGATAACAGACAGCCCTTCTGACTGGGTTGAGGTGATATCTCAAAGTAGTTTAATTTGCATTTCTCTGACTACTAGGAATGCTGAACACTTTAAAAAATAATGCCTGGCCATTTGTATTTCTTTTTTTTTTCCCTTAATTGTCTATTTAGTTACTCCATTTGTGTATTAGTAGTTTTATTTCCTTGGCAATCAATTTCTGTAGTTCTTTGTAACTTCTGGATATTAGCCCCTTGTCTGAGGTGTAGCTGGTAAAGATCTCCCATTCTGTGGCTGTCTACGTGCTCTGTTGACAGCTCCCTTTGCCGGGAAGAAACTTTCTAATTTCATGCGGTCCCATCTGTTGATATTTTGGGCTAGATCCTATGCTGTTGAAGTTCTAGTCAGAGAGTTCTTGCCTACCCCAGTATCCTGTAGAGTATTCCTTATGTTTTCATACAGAAGTTTCAGCATTTCAGGTTTTAAATTATGATCTTTGACATATTTTGAATTGATTTTTGTACAAAGTAAAAGATGTGAATCTAATTTCATTCTTTTGCAAGTAAATGTCCAGTTTTACCAGCATCATTTATTAAATAGCTGTTTTTTTCCCAATGTATGTTTTGCCTCCTTTGTTAAGAATTAGGTAGGCCTGGCTTTGTTAGCATAGTTCTGGGTCCTCTGTTCTGTTACATTAGTCTACCCGTTTTAATGCCAGTACCCGTCTACTTTACCACTACAGCTCTCTAGGATAATTTGAAGTTGGCATTGAGCTGCCTCCAACCAAGATGTTGCTCCTCAGGATTGCTTCAGCTATTCCTGGGCTCTTGTGATTCTATATGAACTCTTGAACTGTTTTTTCTAGATCTGTGAAATACAAATTGGAATTTTAATAAGGTTTGCACAAAATCTGTGAGTTAATTTTGGTAGTGTAATCAATTTCATAATATTAATTCTGTCAGTCCACGAGCATGACCTTTCATTGTCTTGTATCTGATTTCCTTTCGTGGTGTCTTAAAGTTTTCATTTCTTCTTTGGTGAGGTATATTACTAGGTAATTTATTTGAATGGAATGTTTTTCTTAATTTCTTTTTCAGAGAGTATATTATTAGCATACATGAAGGTTAATGTTTATTTTTAATTTTTTTTTTGTATCCTGAAACATTACTGTGTTTATTAGAGCTAGGAGTTTTCTAGCAGATTCTATAGGGTCTTTTAAGTATAGAATCACGTCATCTGCAAATAAGGATAGTTCGACTTCTGTCTTTCCTATTTTTATCCCAATTATGCCTTTCTCTTGTCTCATCTCAGCTGTCTTTGAGCACTGAGAGGCAAGAGTGGGCAGCCTTGTCTTCTTCCTGATTTTAGGGGAAATGCTCTCAGTGTGTCTCCACCTCATATGATGCTGGCTCTAGGCTTGTTGTCTGCAACCTTTGTTATCTGGAGGTGTTCCCCATCCCTAATGTCACCAGGACTTTTATCATGAAGGCATGTTGAACTTTGTCAAATTCCTTTTTAACTGGGCGTGGTGGTTCATGCCTTTAATTCCAGCACTCAAGAAGAAGAGACAAGCAGATCCCTGTGAGACCGAGGCCAGCCTGGTCTACACGGTGAGCTGCAGGTGGACTGGGGCTATGAAGAGTCTGTCAAAAAATTCCCTTTTGGCATCTATCAAGATGAGTTTTTGGTTTCTGCCCTCAAGGATGTTTATATGGTATATCACATTTATTGGTTTATGTATGTTGAAACCAACCTTGCCTTTCTGTGATGAAGCCAAGTTGGTCATAGTGTATAATCTTACTGTGTTCCTGAATTCAGTTTGCAAGAATTTTATTGAGAATTTTCGCATCTAGATTCATAAAAGAAATTATCTACAGTTTTCTCTTTGTGCACGTGTGTGTGTGTGTGTGTGTGTGTGTGTGTGACTTTACCTAGTTTCAGTATCAGAAAATAAATACTGGCCTCATAGAGTGAATTTGGTAGTGTTCCTTCACTTTCTCTTTGTGAAAGAAGCGTGAGGCCTTCCTTGAAAGTTTAATAGAATTTAGCAGTGAGTCTGTCTGGTCCTGGGCTTTTCTTTGAGGGGAGACTTTTGATTACAGCTTCCATCTTCTTGCTAGTAACAGGCCTGTTTAAGTTATTTATATGTTCTGATTTCAATCTGGTGGATGATATACATTTAGAAATTCTTCCATTTCTTCTAGGTTTTCCTGCTTTTCAGAGTGTAAGTTTACAAAGCAATTTCTAAAGATGTTCTGCATTTCGTTGGTGTGTGATGTAATGATACCCTTTTGATCTCTAATTTTGTTAATTTATGTCTTCTGCCTCTTTTTGTCAGAATGGCTAAGGATTTTGCAATCTTATTTACTTTTTTAAAGAACCAACTTTTGTTTGGTCAATTATGTGTTTTGTTCCTTGAGTCTATTTTATTATTTCTTCCCCAATCTTTCATTTTTGCTGTCTGTTAGGATAGGGATTGGCTGCTTGCTGTTTTTCAAGACCCTTGAGGTGGCTCATTAGGTTGTTTATTTGACCTCTCTCAGATTTTCTAATGTGAGTGCTTGTTGCTATAAACTTTTCTCTGAGGGCTGCCTTGGCTGCATCCCAGAGGTTCTAATAGGCTGTGTTCACACCATCATTTGTCACTAGGAATTTTTAAATTTTATCTTTGCTTTCTTGGATTCATTCACAATGTATTGTTTAGTCTCAAGAATTTTGGTGGTTTCTGTAACTTCTTTTGTTAATTTCTACTTTTATTCAATTGTAGTCTGATAAGACACAAGGAATTACCTCAGTTTTCTGTATTTGTTGTGACGTGCTTTGCTTTCTATGATATACTGAGTTTGGGAAAGTTTCCATGTGCTACCACATATGTTCCCTATTTGTTGGGTAGAATTTTCTGTATATATCTGTTGAGTTGTTCGATAGTGTATTTTAGCTTTGAGGTTTCTTTACTAATTTTTAGTACAAAAGACCTACCAAAATATGATAGTGGGATAATGAAGTCCCCCACTATTATTGTGTCAGGATCTATATGGCTTTTTATACTTTCTAGTGTTTTTTTATATATAAAATTGGGCTCTCCAATATTTGGTACATAAATGTTTGCAATCGTTACATCTTCTTGATGAATTGTTCCCTATATTAATATGTTGTGCCCTTTTTATTTCTTTGAATTAGTTTTGATATGAAGTTTTCTCCTCCTCCCACATTAGTTTTGAGGGTTTGCTGAGTTGCTGTGTTGGGTGTGGTTGTTTCTTTCCCAAGTATAGTGAGTTTATCTGTTCTTTTAATGGGTGTTTCCTTTAGTGTCTTCACATGGTGGAGGCTATCTTCTTCCTCTTTATAAAATATTGCATTCAGAATTTTCTGCTTTACTGGCCTGGTTGTCACGACTTGTCTTAATTTGTGTTTGTCTTGAAATGCCCTTATTTGTTCATTAATTTTGAAAGGCACCTTTGCAGGATATCTTGGTCCACAGTCACTTACTTTCAGAGCTTGTAATATTTTATTCCATGTTCTTCTGGCTTTTGTGGTTGCTAAGGAAAAGTCTAGGGTAGTGCTGATATTTCTGCGTTTGTATGTAAGTTGATGTTTTTCTTGTGCTGCTTTTAGGAATTTAAAAAATTTGTAGTTTTGACTTCCTGTTTATGATGTGTGGAAAGTTTATTCTCTGGTCATGTCTATATATTTGGAGTTCTATATAACCCCATGTTTGGATACCTACTTCTTTTACTTGTTTTAGAAAGTTTTCTGCTATAATTGCATTCAGTTGTCTACTCCATTTGACTTTATCTCTACTCCTTTACACCATGAATTCCCAGGTTTGAGTTGTTGAATGTATCCCAGACTTCTTGGAAATTTTGCTTATATTCCTTCACTTCTTTTCCTTATGTATGTCCGTTTGTATTATTTTCTCAACTTTTATCATCTATCCATATAGGATTCATTCTTCTGCATGGTCTTGTCTGTTATGTTGTGCTTTTTATTTGATTGACCATCTCCTTCATTTCAAGAATTTCTGTTTGGTTTCTTTTCAATGTTTCAATCTCCTTGCTGAATTTTCTATATATATTTTAGACTTTGCCTCTGGTCCTGTTTACTGGCAGTTTCATTCACTTTGGATACTGCCTTATCAAGGTCTTGGATAGAGCTCCCTAATTCGTGCATCTGTTTGATTCTTCTGTAAAGTCATTAATTCTTTTAAAAGCTATAACTCTGTAGAGATGGCTCAGTGGCTAAGAGTACTTGCTATTCTTGTATAAGATTACAAGCTCAGTTCTCAGAACCTAAATGGTGGCTAACAACCATCCCAGCTCCAGGGGAATCGTTGCCTTCTTCTGGCTTCTACAAACATTGTACACACATGATGCACTTACATACATGCGGGGGCAACACTTACACACATAAAAAATAAAAATAATTGAAAATCCAACTAGAAAGTGGTTGGTTACTCCCTATTAGTGGTTATATGCCACTATTGCAGCATGTCTTACCAGGCCAGTCACTACTTTAGCTCATAGGTTTCACAGCTGGGTAAGACTGATGATGACTTTTCTCCCCTGCTAGCATGTATAGAACCTTCTAGCGCTATGAAAGTGAGCCAGTAGGAATGCAGTTTCCAGGTCAGTACCAGCTTGATCGCTCCAAGTTCTATGACTCAGGTATGTGGTGTCTTCAGCAACAGGGTCTTATTACCAATTTCTGGAGAGTAACCAAGAACAATGGCAACAGCCCATAATGTTTGGGGGTCAATGAGATCCCACTCATGAACACCTTAAGATGCCTAGCACTGGGCTTTTTGATGATCAGTGGTGTCTGGTGGAGACATTGTTCTCCTGTTACAGAGTAACTCCATTTAAACCCCCTTTATATATACATTTGCATATATTTTAGGAATCTTCTTCAGTAATGGGTTTCCATATGGCATTTTCAAAGGTCTTTAGGATTAGCTATCCTTTTTAATTGTTGGCTCAACAAAGAGGGGTGAGCACGTTAGTAATCAGTATGCCATTTCTTTGGGTCTGCACTCCTCTATAGCCTGTCTAATTCCAAGTCAGCACAAGCATCAGCTTCATGTACTGGTACACAAGTAAGTATTCACAGAGCAGATTCCCTTCAAAGTTCTGAATGGAATGTTTATTATGTGGCTGCCTGGATATGCCCTTCTGAGAACCTTGAGAGACCTAACAATGAGCTGGACAGAGTACCAAGCCTCTTCAACCTGACCTCTAAGGTAGCCATTTTCCATGTCGTTTCCAAAGACATGTTGGTCTCCATAACTCACCTCTCCCTTTTAGGCCTCTGGCCCTCTTCATAGACAATTTAACTGAGGCTTGTAACTCAGATTAGGAAATTCTCACCCAGGCAAAAAATAAATAAATAAATAAGTTTATTGGAGCATCAACACCGCCCTTCTGACATGAGAGTTCTCTGACTTTTTGTGCAGTGTATCTCAGTTTTTGTGTTGAGTACAAATCTCTGAGTATCCCTACTCAGGCCTTTGGTACCCAAGATAGGAATCAGACTCTTGGGATCAAAAAGAGAAATGCCATTATTTCTGAGTAAGAAAGGCTCCATGTCCTTCCTCTGGCAGTTAATCATATAAAACACACCTGGTCCTGCAGGGAGCACTTTCTGTGCTAATACATTTTCTACCTCTGTGCTCTCAGTCTCTCCATTACCTTTCAGCTCCTCCTCTACATTCAAATGACGTGCCAGGTCAACCTATAGAGTTGAGTTGTAAGTTCCCACATTGCATCAACTCTAAGACCTTCCTAAAGATAAGCTATATTCATGTATGTGATTAGATGGAGGAGTGAGAATTTTCTTCCAGACTCAATAAGCTTATATTTTTGTTGTTGTTGAAGTTGCTCCAAAGGTTCAGGTGAACCTCACGTATATATAATTGTTATCACAATTCTTTGAAAACCCATGACAAAATATTTAAATAGTGACATGGTATAAAAACAGTGTTGACTTTTTAGGTATAGTAACAGGGACATCTTGCTTTAGCAAACTACAGATAATCATGGTCAAGACAATAATTCAAAGTTGAGGTCTTCAAGAAAGTATTTGGAAAAAGATCACACACGACTGCATTCTGTCTTTTTGTTTGGTGCCATGTATTTTTTTGTGTGCCAAAAGATCAACACATTTATACTCATTGAAACACACATATTTATATTCATACATGCATCAATGTATCTACTAATATTGTACTATATAAACATAATATTCTCATTAACACAAAATTGGTAGTTAATTGGATTTTTTAAAGTCTGTTTGTCATTTGTGTATATAACATACATGTGTGCTTACCAATACACATGACATGGTATATTTTGATTTGTTCTCAAGTTCAAATAGTCACTCTACAGATGTTGATTATTATAAATGTACACAGACATGAGGCCTCTGGAAACCTCTTTGCAAAAGTGTTCAGCACACTGGTTTTTAAACCTTTCAGAATACAGAAGATTTACAACAGAGCCCATTTATTTGAGGAAACCAGGAACCTGCCTGTAAGAAAAACCAGCTTTATAGCATGATTCTTATCCTCTCCAGCTTCACAGAGGCCCCCAGACCATCAGCCCTGCACCCAGCACTGATCATAACAGACCAGAGAGGACTTCCCTGGAAGGAATGCGGCCACCATGAAAGTGAAGGATCTTAGACAGGCAGCTTACCCAGCTGTCTGTGTGGACTTGGGATCCATCTCAGGTGATCCTAGAGGAAGGCGGCAACAAGCAGAGGGGGAAGTGCACTGTGTTGCTGGCTTTGAAAAGGGAGGAAGGAGACCTTATTCCAAAGCGTGTGAACATCCTCAAGAAGCCTGGAAAAACCAACAAGCAGACTTTGCCCAGTGCTCATGAAGAGCAGAGTCCTGCAGTTAGACCTCTGAACTTCCTAACAGTGACATGTAGGGTGGTGACTTGTTACTGCAGCAATAACTGGACTATCTTGTACCTACTATCTCAAAAATCCATGTCTTTGGAATAGGGTAATGGTTTGAGGAGCCAACACAAATGCCTGGGTTGCTTCAACAGATTGTTCCTAGAATATGCTACCAACACTGCTGCTTGTGAGAGCACAGAAGAAAATAACAAAGGCGTCATTGCAAGACAAAGAAAGGTGATATCTGTGAAAATGATAATGCTGAAAGTCTTTATCCTGAGGCTATTTGGAAAGAGGATTTTGGAAGCAATATTCTTGTCTTTTTGTGTGTAGGAGTGTTTAGCCTGCATGTATGTAAGTGCACCCATGCATACACTGCCTGAGGAAGTCAGAAGAGAAGGTTTGATCCTCTGGAACTGGAGCTTTGGAAGGTTGCTATCTACCATGCGGGTCCTGGGAGCTGAACATAGGTCCTCTGTAAGAGCAGCCAGTGTTCATAACTGACAAAGCATCTCTCCATCCCTATAATTTTGTATTTTTAATTGAGACTTAATTTTTATTCATTTCTTTTATTTGTTTCTATTGAAGTTTTGTGTATTTTAAACAGAATATCTCAGACAATCTTAATCATCTTTATACCCCCATCCCCACCAGCACCCTCCCACAGTCCTCCCACTGGAACCCATATACTCTGCCATCTGTGTTAAGGCCCAATGTGTCAAGTCAGTGTCCCCAGACATTCCTCAGTTCAAGTCCATCCACTGAAGTCTACTCAGCCTATGTAGAGTCTCTTGTTTTAGGAAGATCAGCTCTTCCTCACTTAGCAGTAATCAGTTGCCAATGTTTCTTCAGCTATGATTGGGGTCTGCTTTTCATTTCCCCAGTTCTATGCTGGGTTTTTGTCTGCCTGAGTTTGCATGAGACTTGTGTATGCTGACACCATTGCCATAGAATAATATGAGCAGGGTCCCAGGTCTTTGGAAGACTCTGTTTCCATACGGTCATGCACCATCTCCCTGGTTCTTACAATCTATCAGTCCCCAGTTCTGTGATGGTCTGTGAGCTCCGGATGGGTGAAGTTTAATATAGGAGTCTTGTCCAGGACCAGCAATCTACAGACTCTTAATCTCTACGTTTTGACCATTTGTGACCTTTTTGTGTTCCTGTCCTTCTGTTGCATGAGGAACCTTCATTAATGAGAACTGAGAGGTTCATTAGTGTAGCCTTCATTACCCCTGTTCCATGGTCAGTGTGCCTTAGGTATAGAAGTTGTATTGTAGATGTGTCACTTAGGCCTGGGCAATTCACAGACAATGTCTGTGTGTGACCAGTTGTGGTACTTGGTAATAGTCTCTGACTGGTGCAAAATAAGCTTCTTTGATGAGTAGTGACTGGGATATTTGTCTGTAAATGTAAGGATACATATTTTGCACATAGCAAGAAATTACATTAGTTTAGGGATGTGACAGTCTTGGTGTTTTCTCTAAGATCTATGACTTCTCCAATCACGTGTATGTGGTTGTGTTTACAGTACCATACTTGAGCTTCCCCCCTTGAGTGGGCTTTTAGTCCAGTTAGGTAGCTGTTGATTGCCCCCAAGATAAAAGTGCCTCTACTGGACCAATGTCATATGCTGTGCTGGTCATTGATGTGGTTATTTGGTCTTGACGCTAGTGTTGGACCATCCATTGATATTTTCCCTTGGCACCTTCATAGCGCTCTCCAAAGCTATGAGAGCTGCCTTCAGAGGAAATAGTTTCAGGTCAGTTGCAGCTCTATTTCTCCAAATCCTGTATCCAAAGTATGTTCTGTCTTCAGCAGTAGGGTCTTACCTTCCATTTCTTGGAGGCCATCAAAGGCTGTGGCAATAGTCTGTGTAATTTTGGGAGTCTCTTGTACTACCCTGGCCAACAATTCTTGGAAAGTTTCTCCTGTCTGGCACTGTTTCTTGTTATGTAGCCTTTAGCTATGCACATGGACTCATGTAGAGATATTGTATATTTAATTTGTCATTAGGTTATTGGACTAATATGATTCCTTCCAGTTCTTTTAACCAACTAGGCATTATTTGTCTGTCTGTCTGTCTGTCTGTCTGTCTCTCTCTCTCTCTCTCTCTCTCTCTCTCTCCTTGTCTAACCCTTCCTCCATGCTGTCTCCATTTAAAGTGTCCCATTTTCTCCATTTCTCCCTTGACAACACCCATCACCTATGGTCCTACCTCTCTTGAGCTCCTTCTTTCCCTTTATCCCCAAGGTTCTTACATAACTCTCCCTCTCCCTCCCATTTAAATACCCCCCATTTTTTAATCCATTTCTTCCAAAGTAACACCTGTCTCCTACTGTTCTCTCTCTTAGGTTCTTTCTTTCCCGTTACCTCCCTGGTTCCTTTTCATTATTCTGGATCCTGCAGTTACATCTGGGTACATACTCACATGTAAGGATTTGGCACTAGCCACATATGAGGGACAACATAACGTCATTTGTTTTTCTGAGTCTGTGTTACTTCACTTAATATCACAATCTCTAGTTCCATCCATTTACCTGCAAATTTCATGATTTCAGCCTTCTTTAACACTGAGTAGAACGCCATTCTGTAAAGGTACCACGTTTTCATTATCCACTCATCAGTTGAGGGAAACTTAGATTGCTTCCACCTCTTGGCTATTGTAAAAAGAGCAACAACAAAAATGGATGTACAAGTGTCTCTGCAATAGAATGAATACTCTGGGTATATGCCAAGGAGTGGTTTAACTGGGTCAAATGGTAGCTTCATTTTTAGTTTAAGAGTTCTTCACACTGCTTTCTATAGGGGTTGCATGAGTTTGCAATCCCACCAGCTTGGATGAGTGTTCCCCTTTCCCAATATCTCTCCAGCATTTGGTATGATTTGTTCTCTTGATCTTCACCAGTCTGACTGGGGTAAGAGAAACCATGGCAGAAGGGAGAGAGAGAGAGAGAGAGAGAGAGAGAGAGAGAGAGAGAGAGAGATAAATAAAGCCTAACTAGTTTTAAAAAACCCAGAGACTTCCTGAATCCAACCTCTACCTAGCAGGCTTTCTAAGTTATACTGTGCCTGCTGACTAGAAGAGCCCAGACCTTAGGAGGAAGCCTGAGAGTATCTGATCCTCATCAGACTTGGGTCTCTATGGGAACTCCTGAGTATATGGACTAGAACCATCTGGCCCCTCCAATATAAAAATCAAAAGAAAGAACCTGAAGCCTAGACCAACCAGGCTTTCATATCCAATAAGAAAACAACAAAGGCACATCAAGCATAAAACAGAAACAAACTTAAACTCAACAAAGGAAGGCTTGCATCTCATACCAGAATCAAAAGCAAAAAAAAAAAAAGAAATCCATATGTCAAAGTCAGAATGAAAAATAACAACATGAAAAACCCAAATACTATGTCCCCACCAAGCACCAACAGTCCCATAGAAGACTTATACAATGAGAACCCCCTAGAAATAACCCAGGACACAGAATTCAAAAGAACAATTATAAACACAATCAAAGAATTCAGTGAATTTAAAGAACATACAAACAGAAACTAAAAGAATTAACTGACTGAATTCACAAAAGATTTAGAAATATTGAGGAAACCTCAGGCTGAAATGAAGAAGGAAGTGAAACACTCACTAAGCCAATTAGAAATGACAGGAGAAAGCCTCACCAATAGGATGAATGAAATGGCAAACAAAATATCAAGATTGGGCGATAAAGTTGACAAATTGGACTGCTCAAACAAAAATTATGAAAATTTTAAGAAGACACATGAATGGAATACGCAGGAAATGTGTGACACCATGAAAAGACCAAATTTACACATGGTAGGCACAGAGGAAGGAGAAGAATCTCAGGATAGTGGTATGGACCAGATCTTCAACAGGATTGCAGAAGAAAATTTCCCAAAATTAAAGACATGCTCATACAAATACAAGAAGTACATAGAACACCAAATAGACAGGATCAGAAAAGAAACTTCCTGCAGCACATCATAGTAAAAACACTAAACGCACAGATCAAAGAGAGAATACTGAAAGCAGCAAAAGAAAAACAAGTCACATATAAAGGAAAACCCATCAGAATGTTCAGTGCTAACTACAAAAGCCAGAAGAGCTGGACCAAAGTATTCCCAGTTCTAAATGACCACAGACACCAACGCTGAATACTTTACCCAACAAAGATGTCTATTATAGTTGAAGGGGAAAGAAAAATCTCCCACAACATAAATAGGGTGAAAGAATTCATATCCACAAAACCAGCCCTTCAGAGAATTCTTGAAGCAATAAAAATAGCTGAAGAAAGGAAGTACTATGCCCAAGGGTAATATCAAGAAACTAAATGAAGGTATAACTGTGGAAATGCAGTTAGACCAAGAATGAAAACAGAAATTAAAATGACAGGAATTCATACACATCTTTAAATAATAACTCTAAATATCAATGAACTGAACTCCCCCATCAGAAAACACGGGCTAATTGAATGGATTAAGCAACAAAATCCATCTTTTTATTGTCTGCAAGAAACCCATCTCACCTTCAAGCCAGGCACTACCTTAAAGTGAAAGGATGGAAAAAAATATATATATTTGCTTAGTACCAAGCAAATGGTACTAAGAAAAAAGTAGGAGTTACAACTCTAATGTCTGACAAAATAGATTTCAAATTAAAACTAATCAGAAGAGATGAAGAGGGTCACTTCGTTCTGATCAAAGGAACAACTGATCAAGAAGATATTACAATTACGAACATATGTGCCCCAAAGTCTGGTGCACCCAACTTCATAAAAACAATACTACAGGATTTTAACACACCGATTAATCCCAACACACAATCGTAGGGGACTTCAATACCCTACTGTCTCCGTTAGACAGGTCAACAGGACAAAGAATAAACAGACAACCAAATTAAGCAATACCACACATCAAATGAACTAATAGGCATCTAATCGAATATTCCACCCTAGCACCAAAGAATACACTTTCTATTCAGCACTCCATGGGACTGTCTCCAAAACTGACTGCATACTGGGGCACAAAACAAGCCTTAACAAATATTTTTAATTTTTTAAAGTTTTACCTCACA